>NC_041384.1:399285862-399483763 GCF_002162155.2 Triticum dicoccoides | reverse complement strand
TCGGCGACCACCGCCCTCACCCTGAACCCTAAGATAGATAGTGGGGTACCTCTCCGGCGAGCCCCCCTCCCTGCTACGGCTAGTTCTTCCTTAACTTCGGCGAGCCCCCCACCCCTTGAAAATCGACTGTCCCAAAAGTCGATTCAGTCGACTGAAGTGTAGCTAAATTGGAGCAACATCGCAAGCAAGAGCAAGAGCGAGAGCAGCAGCGTGAGCAAGAGCAGACCAGGCAGGGGACCGAGAGCAAGAGCAGAGCAGCAGCGCGAGCAAGAGCTAAAGCACCAGCAGCTCCAACTGATGTGGATGTTGCCACCGAGGGAGCGACGCCGTGGAGGAAGTGGCCGGTGACGCCGCCGTGGATGGAACCGCGTCGTGTGGGCTCGGGACCGAGCGCCGGCAGCACCGTGAGATCTAATCAAGAAGAAAATGCGGCGATTAGTGTACAACCTCTTTGGTGGCGCCGATTAGGCCACAACTTCATCTGAAGAAACGGTGATGATGATGCTCTTTCGGTGGTGCAGGTGAAGACGACGGTGTGGGAACGGAGGTGGCGCGAAAGATGAGGGGAACATCGGGGCAACTCCTTGGAGGTGGAGGACGGGGTGGCTGAACCGGTGGGACGACCAGATCGACGACGGATCCTCATACGGTACGGTGGATGAGGGACGTCGAGGTGTTTCTGTGGACGACATCGTCAGGGAAGAGGCTCCGGCTGGGTGGCGGACGGAGGAGGGTGTGGGGCTTCACGGGTTTTGCTGGCCTCGGGGTACGAATGGGTGGGCGGATGGGATGGGAGTGGGGTAACCATGGCTTAGGGATGTGCTTGTCCAAAATGTGGGGTAAGTTACGAAAGTACCCCCACCGATTTGAGGCGGTTCTTTCAGTTCAAGGGTATCACGGGCATTTCGCGTGTCGGGATTTCACAGGAGGTGGGAGTTTTCGCGCGCGTTGTAATTTTGGAATAGCAAGGCGCGGGTTGAGATGGAGGGAGTTGTCGGAGCACAATGAGACAAAGATTTATCTTAAATATTTCGGGGTAACAAGGTGCGGGTTGAAGAGGCGGTAGTTTCGCAGCACGATAGACAGAGACGCTAGCTTGAAATTTCGGCATAACAAGGTGCGGCTTGAAATTTCGAGAGAACAAGCTTAACGTGTACCCAAAAGAAAACAAACACAATTTAGACTAGTATGATATACTACGTACAATGTGTTTAACACACACAACACACACACATACACCATTTAGACTAGTAAGGTACACGTGCATTGCACACATGAGATTTGGCAACCAAATTATGAATAAATACCACATTATAGCATGTAAGCTTTGAGTCATATATGCATGATGTAGATGTTCGTTTAATTCTTATAGTTCATTTCATTCAAATTCATCTAGTTTTTATAAAAAAGCTAATCTATTTTAAGATTCATGGAATTGTGTGTTGTAAGGCATAAAGTAAAAAAAATCATGTAGAAAAACATTTGGGCAATTCTGATACGGAAGATTCTAGAACAAAGGAGAAGTGCTTGTGTTTTGAGTTTTGTGCATTATGCTTAAGTTCAACCATAGAGTCTTCTAGATTGTACATGTGGCAAAATCTGGTGGAATCTAGATGATATCCAACGGCTAGTAGTGCTCAAATTTTCCGGCTCTGCACCATGGGATTGGCCTCATACAACGACCATCTTTCAAAGTTAAAGTTATCCGGACACTATATAAAAAATATATAATATAATATATATAGGGGTATAGATATAGATATGTGATGCGAAAGCCACCCATCATCTCCATTTAGAATAGTGTGTCCATGCACAGATGCAATGTGGCCAAATGATGTCTGCCATCGGTATCTCAAATTCAAACCAGTCTAACCTTGTTCAATGTGTATACATTACAACATGCTCGTTTCCAAACCACACCGCGCAGATCTCCGTTATATTCATGCATGCATGGGTTTCTAACATCATGATCTCTTATTCAAATATTTGAATTCAACTTTACATTGATTATGACCTCACCTAGTATTTTACACCCACACATTGGTCTTCTCTTTATAATTGTACCACTAACTTTCTCTCGTGCATGCATGCACACACACTACCAATCGGCATTATCCATCGAACACATGCAATCTTTTTCTTCAGGTCGGTCTCCCATGAAGGCACACATACACACACATCCCCCTCTCCATCATATCGGGCATTCTTTATCTCTCACGTGCATGCGCAACGATCAATGTTCCTCTATGTGTGTGTGTGTGTGTATATAGCTAGGTCTTTCATAGTTTTCCACATAAACCGATCAATCTATATATCTAGTGAGGTCTCACCCTCTTTCCCACATCCACATCGATCAATCTATACCTCTCTATATAGGATTACATATATAGCTAATACACCCACATTAATTATATATCCAACGCCCTCTGTCATCATCCATGCCTTCCGCTTCATCTCTCAGACGCGCGCACAATGGCGAAGACAGGGGGCAGCAAGGGCCCTGCCCCCCTAACATCACTATATATCGAGGCTAATATGAATGTGATCATTAGACAATTGCTGGTAAAAATGGTTTAAGTTGATGAATTGGCCCTCCTTGTTAAGGATTAGCAATGCTTGCCCCCCTAGCTCATGGGACATTTTTCATGGCTCCGCCACTACGCGCAACAGCGCATGTTCTCGCCCCCCCTCTCTAAATATCGATCTCGCAGTTGTGCACTCCTTCATAGTCTCCCTCCACTCGGCCCCTCACACCATCTTCTAGCCCCCACCGGATTTTGCCACATGTACAATCTAGCAGACTCCATGGTTGAACTTACGCATAATGCACAAATCTCAAAACAACAGTGGTTCTCCTTTGTTCTAGAATCTTCCATATCATAACTGCCCAAACTTTTTTTCTAGTTGAATTGCCATTATTTGTTTTTACTTTATGCTTTACAACGCACAATTCCATGAATCATAAAATAGATTAAGGGCTTCTTTGATTCAAAGGATTCTCGAAGGAATTTTGGAGGATTCTAATCCTTCAGATTTTTTTTCCTATCTTGGTTGTTTGATTCGTAGGATTGTAAATCATAGGAATTTTTCCATATGATTCATTTGCACTAGATTTCATAGGAAACATGCCATCCACTCAAACCTCTTTGAAAGAATTCTGTGTTTTTTCTATGCACAATCAAACACTCGTACCATCCTGTAGGATTCAAGACGACATTCCACTCTAATCCCATGTTCTTCCTATTCCCGCGTTTTGGAAATCCTATGAATCAGAAAGGCCCTAGGTTTTTTATAAAAACTAATTGATTTTGAATGAGATGAACTATAAGAATTAAATGAAGGTCTACATCAGGCATATATGACTCAGAGCTTACATGCTACAGTGTGGTATTTATTCATAATTTGGTTGCAAAATCTGACTGTGCAATGCACGTGTACCTTACTAGTACTTCGAGTATGAGAAAAACACAATGGCACGCTACACAGTGTCTCTCTTACAGTTCATGAAGCCACGTGGCACATGTGGAGGCGTTGTCGCGACATCCTTGTGTGGATTGATCACAATGACGTGTTGCTGGTTCCAGAAGAATGTACTCGTCCTCCCTGAGCCGCACTGGCGGTACATGCACGAAGCGAAGATGTGCACACACGCCACACACACACCCATTCCCTCGCACGCACATGCGGGTACACGGGGGGACGCAATTTTGTGCCAAGATCCACCCCATGTGATAATTTGATGCATGTAAAGTCCTTCACTCCATTGATGGTCAATTAATACAGCGCATGCAAATTGAGTGGATGTGAGGGCGAAAGAAAGACATGCGCATAGTACTGCGCGCATGCGAGTAGTTAAATCATGGGTTGCTAGTAGTACTTCCATTGGTCTCCTTCGTATTTTGTGCCAAATTTTGACAGTAACATAATATTTACGCATCTGAGCAGTGTAGTCTACTTGAAATTTATGTTCCACTAAACTCATCGGGAGCCGTTTCGGGCCTCAAAACCAAAATCCATCAATTAATCTTTACCTTGTTCCCATCACATTCGAAAGTACTAGTGCTACAATTAAGTGCAAGCCTGCTCACACCTACCAGTACGTACCAAACCTGAACGTGTTCCCACTATGCAGGTTTTAGTACTAGTGCTAGTACTTAGGTTATAAAAAGGGGAACTACCTAACCGAAAATTACTCTACGTTCCTCCTCATAAGTCCTCCTTCTTCCTCCGTCCTTGCCATGGCCGGTGTGCAGAGCTGTAGGTCGAGAACTACTCGTAACAAGGGAGCGGCAACCAAGTCTGCGGAAAAAAAAGAGGGCTCGCCGCCACGCAGAGACCTCGAAAGATCTCTCACGGGCAGGCGATGGCTCCCAGGAGCGCCCTAGACGCGGAGGCGAACATGCGGCGCTGGAGTCGTTATCCCTCGATGGCATGCCCGATCAGCTCAATAAGCACCTCAATAAGCAGAAGGAGTTCATCCACGGCTTGGTGGAGCTGCTGAAGGAGAGCCTCGACGACATGCCCGCTGAGCTCAATGAGCAGGGGGAGTTGACCGCTGGCTTGGTGATGCTGCTGAAGAAGAGCATTGCCTCGGATAAGAAGGCGACCGGCGAAATCCTGCAACTTCAGGAGGACAAGGCGAAGCTCTGCCATGAGCTCGACCTACTGAAGGAGGAGAACTCCGGCTAGAAGAAGCTGCATGAGAATAGTAGTTCCTCGATGAAGATGTTGCAGGCCCTCGTCATGGAATAGAAGGAGGAGTTGGCGAAGCTCCGCATCGAGCACCCAACTGCTGTCAAGGTACGTAATGCGGTCGTGGAACAGATGATGAAGGCTCGCGTCGAGAAATCCCATGTCATGGACACAATGTTGAAGATGGCGGAGGAGACGCGCAAGGAGATGGAGGTCGTGGAGGCGATGAAAAAGCAGTTACGACTCTGCGGCCAGCAACCCTTCATGTAGTGAGAGCAGCGCCTCGGACTTGTGTGTGCGTCTTCCTTCTTTTTTGGGGGTGATAATCCTCCTTCTTCTTTTGCTCCTGTGTTTCTTATTTTGGTTCGGGTGTTTGGCCGCACGTGTCACCTTCTCTGCGAGCCATGAATAGAACAATGCTAAAAATAAGATGACTAGCAAATTAGATCATTCTTTATCGCCAATAGAACAATGCCTCTTTCTAGTAATATATAATAATAGAGAGTAGAGGATATGGCACTGGGTTGCCGTGTTTCGTGCTCCTCCATCGTACTTCAGTGGAAAACTTGAGTATACCGCACGGTTCTTTGCTCCTCCTCAGGTCGTCGGCACATTTGTACGAGCAGTAAAATCACAAGGCCCCACCTTCTAGCAGTAATGAGCCGTCAAATTGCAAAGGCCCCCGCCTCTCGTGAAAAGGATCAAGCTAGACTGCCCCGCCCTCTAGCCTTTTTAAAAATGTATACATTTGTACAGTAGTAGTATTGATGGATTGCGCCATGGAGCAAAACTAAGAAGATATAATTAAAGAAAAAAGGTGGTACATATAGAGAGCGCTCGTCGCCAAATTATGCATATACTATATGACACTACCCACTATGAAGGTACTAGTAACATAGACTAGTAACTAGTCTATGCTACTCTCCACTATGACCAGCCAAAGTCGAGGCGCGGACACCAACGAGGGCCTAGTTGAGTCTATACTTGGAGGTCAAAGGGCTCGCACGCCTCTAGTACTCAAATAGCTACCCTACATGGCGCCTCCTAGCTAATAAAAAAGGGGACGCGTGGCGGCACATAAATGGTAAATAGAACGCCCACAGTTTCAATAGTACTTGTGTTTCCGATTGTAATGTGACAACACTTGTTCCAAAATGAATTTATTGATTGTTAATGTGTGCGCCTTCGCAAATCGGACGGAAAAATTACCACAGCATGTTGGTGCCATATCATGACACCAAGCCAAGTTTCATGATTTTCATGCATGTTTTGGATTTACAGGAATTTAAAAACCAAGTTTTTCAATGTTTCCAGCCGAGCCATGACGCCCAGATGTTTGAATTTCATTCCCATTTCTGGCATGGGACCTTGAAATTTACCCGAGGACACACATGTGATTTTTCAACCAGCTTTGGTGCATTGGAGCATGTGCTTGTATTTAAAATCTGAATTATGCACACAAAGGTGACACGTTCCCTCTCAGAACCACGAGCCTTCTTGAGAGAAGCTCTGGTTTGCAAGAAACTTATACCAAAACTTGTTCCTATTTTGCAATTTTTTACCACAGCATGGTAGTACCATGACATGACACCATGCCAAGTTTCATGATTTTCAGGCGTGTTTTGGATTTACAAGAATTTTAAAACCAAGCTTCTCAATGTTCTCGACCGAACCATGATGCCCAGATGTTTGAATTTCATTCCCATTTCTTGCATGTGACCTAGAAATTCACCCGAGGACACACATGTGATTTTTCAATCAACTTTGGTGCACGGGAGCATGTGCTTGTAGTTTAAATTTGAATTATGCACATTAAATGACCAGAAACTCAATTAATGTATAAAAAAGGCCAAACGAACCCGGAATAATTCCAAAATTTAACAGGGCACTCATATAGTTCTATGTTGCCTCTGTAAAGAAAATCTGGGGGAGGCAGCGTATATTAGAAATGCCATTAGACATTGTTTTTTTCACGTGAAACCCGTTGACCATGTTACATGACAAAAATAAGCCGATTCTCACAATGATAAGTTAATGGTCTCCAGCACAACACACCCCTCAAATAAAACTAAGCACCCTGGAATTCTTTGACAAAACTAAGCACCCTGAAATTCTTTGACAACTAAACTGCTGGCTATATGATGTTGGCCATATATATTTTACGTATATAATGTGAAGAAATGAGTGGTAGTACTATACCAACTAAAATATGAAATGTACGAAATATAACAAGAAGAAACATAACATAGTTCTGCTAGGGGCTCAGCACAACACACCCTTCAAATAATAGTAAGCACACCTGAAATTAAACTAAGCAACTAATCCGGTAGACAGTACATTAGAACCACCATGAGTAACAACATTGCCACCTTACTCGGACTCCTCATCCACGTCCTCGACTTCGTCCTTGTCCCTCTTCCTCTTGGCCGATACTTCTTTGCTTGAACCGCACACTTGGCTCTTGCTCTTCATCCAACCCTTGTAGATATTGAAACAAAGTCAGCCATCCATTGCAGCGTAGTGGATGTGGTCTATATCTAGTACATTCCACTCCCATGCATGATGAAACTTGAATGGAGGTTTCTTCAATGTACCGTATGAAGGATGAACCATGGCTCCTGCCAGGGTCAGCATTGAAGGCTGATCACGGGAGGGCACCGACCCTTTCTTCTGGAGGTCGATGGGGTTGCCTAGAACGAGGCCTATGCGACCCAAGATTTCCTTCTCGTTCCTAAAGTCTACAATAACGAATTTGACTTGGCCGTCCTTGAGGAAATTCTTAAAATCCTAGCACTCAACGTCGGCATGGCATATGTGGTAGACCAAGCATAAGTCATGCACGCAAACCTGGATCACGGCGGGCTTCTTCTTCTCTGCCTCCTTTAGATTCTTCTCACTTCCCAGGACTGTGGTGTACTCAACATCTAGCCCAGTGACCCACTCATCATTTGAGTTTTCGAACATGCGTTTGAAGCGAGCAAGGCATTCTTTCACCATTGCGGAAGGACGAGTGTAGACGATGTCGAACCCATCGCCGGTGATGGTTCTAACCTTGTACTCACCGCCGATCATGGAGATTTGGGACGCCATGGATTTGGGAGGAGGGTTAGGATTAGTGGAATTGCCGTAATGCGAAAGGACGGGATGACTTGGAGCGGTTTATCGATTGTAAAAATGTCGAGTGGGGGGGGTGCGAATGGCAGGGTAGTGGCTTGCCTGGTGGATAAGTGGATTCATGCACAGTACTATGGGGGCACAATTAGATGTCATGTCTACTCGACGCCCAATTAAATGGCTTTCGATGTCATGTCAAGCATCAGGAAAATTACAAGTGATACGAAGCTTTCCATTCTCCCATGTTACGGGCTTCCGAGAGCCCTTGGATCTGAGATCGAACGGTTGCATGGCGTGATTCTATACCTATGGGTGGATATCCTATCTTGGAGGGTTATTCTGCAAATTTTAGCAACTTAGCATGCGGCCGTTCGATCTCAGATCCAAGGGCTGCCAGCAGCCTGTATCATGGTCGCACCTACCACGACCGTTGCCTCGCTCGCGCGGCCGCGCCCTTGGAGATTTAACACGATGTGTTAGGCTATCTAATGTTGGCATGTCATACATAGTCATCACTTAGTCACTCATACAACAAGGTTAGCTATGAGGTTGGCTATAAGAGTATTTTTTGTTTACTTCTGTCTATCTCTTTCTTCGTAGTATTTAATACATTTTCCAAGGAGTGAGCTCTTCCAATGAAATGGTGCTTAGATGAGGTGCTATGGGCATTAAATGGCTTAGCAACTCAAGTCCCCAATGCATAGGTGCTTAGTTTTTTGTTGCTAAGTTTGCTTTATCTAGGTACACGCGCTTATCACCGTTTCTTCCTGGGTCACCAAACTAGTCTGTCTCTTCTTAATTAACTTGCCACATCAGACTTTATGCCTATGTGGCAGGCTTAGCACTTGTAGGATCAAATACAATAGTGGGCTATAAGCCCGCTTTACATGGCATTTTTGCATATCTGGGGGAAAGAGGCAAGGAAAAAGTGGAGGAGTGGGCTCTCAAGCAAGAGCCAGCCTCTATACGGTGGAGCATCAGGAGAGGCACCTGTATGGAGGTGGTCAGGAATTGGGAGAATCAAGCCAGTCGTAGCGCCGTAGTTAAAATGATAATGGCAAGTCAAATCACCAGGCCCCACCTATCTAGCAGTAACTCACTGTCAAATCACATAGCCCTACGTTTGCAGCAGCCTACTCCCTCATCTTCTCGCGTCTCTGTCAAACCGACTAGGCGGAAGTGCCCTGCCTACCGCGCGGGAAAAGCCCCGCCCTCGACTTTTAAATAGTACAGTATACTAATTTTGTATCCATGGATTGTGCCATGGAGCAAAGACTCAAGAAAACGGCGGTACACATGTATGGAGTATACAGCACGCCCGTCGCGTTTGCGTCGCACCCTAGATGGTCGGTCGGTCTGGCACGCCGCTCTCCAAATGGAACGCGCGTCATATTGCGTTTGCACACACATGTGGGACCGCAATTGAGAACCGACCATAGGCACACTCCCCGGCCCCGCAAGTCGGGTGAGTTAATAGAAGTAGTACATACATTGGTACCTGGACGATCCCTGCAAGACGCAGAAGATCAGTTTGTCCATGCATGTGACCAGACTCCAACAGACATGCCTGGATTGGCTATCGTCTACATATCGTGCAGGCTGTGTTGTACATGGCTGTAGTTCTGGTGAGAAATCTAAAAATAGGTTTCTTGTCATCTCGCAAAATTAGGTGTCATGTGCTTCGGATCACTGTGAGGGTTAAACAGCGACAACTGAGTTGGGCTAGTCATTGGGGGCACATGCACGAAGACTACTCGGCTGCCATCTAGGTCAAGCCGGCTATGTTAGTTAGGACATGTATCGATGGACCCCTTTTCTTCGAGTTTATCTTTAATTTGAGCTTTGATGCTCATCTAGTTTGTCCGTCGGGATTCATCTTGTCCCCTTTGGGCAGTGAGGTTATGATTTCTTGTCATGTGGCATTTTTTCATGTTATATGTTATAATCGGGTGCTTCAGATCAAAATGACAACAACTGCGCCTCCGGGGCACGTGCATGAAGACTTCTCGACAGTCATTGCCGAGGTCAAGCCGGCTCTGGTCGGTAGAGAAAAGAAAACTAGTACTCCACTATATAGGCAGGAGCCTCCACGCTTGCTTGCTAGTGTTGCTCTCTTCACACTGTCTCGTCCTCTCCAGACCTAAACACGACAGCGGTGGCCACGCACTCTCTCTCTCTACTCACCACTGGTCACAGATCCAGCCGGATTATCTCCGCCGGGGAAGGTGAGAAGGTGCAAAGTTCACGCGGTCGTCCTCGGCGACGGCTCTTACCCACTACCGGCGCATCCCGATCAGCGTGCCTTGCCGTTCTCTCCCAAGCATCGCTGGTGAGAGAGGGCCTCCCACCCCTTCTTCCTCACTGCCGTAGTGTGGGCAGATCCGGCCTCCTGCCGCCCACCTAGCGACATCCCGGCGACCCTCAGGTATAACTTCCTTCGAAACCGGACTTGCTCTACTTCCCGAGCTCCTAACATCGCTGCATTTGTATCTTTTACTATTTCTTAGCCCCCCTCGTGTAGATAGGATCGATCGGTTGTTCGAAAACCACCTAATTTTTACTGTTAAGAGGTAAAACTAGTTCATGCACTCGAATCTAGTAGTACTTGGTTCAAACAAGGAAGAAAGGGGGTGGGGGTGGGGGAAGATTTGTTACCTGAATCTAGGACTTGGTCAAAAGAGGAAATAATGGGGGCGAAAAGTAGTAGAGACTGGCTATCCAACTGGTCTCTAGGTCTAATAGGGAAATAAAGGGAACATAGTACAAACTCAATATAAACCCGATCTATTGGTTGAAAAAGGAAAGAAAGTGGGGACTGGGGGACAAGTCAACAGAGTAAGTCCAGCACTAGATTTGCTAGCCTCACACAGTATAAGGTGGCTATATACCGAACAAAAATGGGACCGACCCAGATATCCTCTTCTGATGTTTGTTGCCACGAGCCACTCTTATGTAATGCCACTGGTAAAATGTAGCAGTTGCACTGTTAAAAGTAAGGACACGTTTAACCAATGTTGTTTTCAATGTAATGCCTCCAGTAATATGAATCAATGGCACTTTTTTTCATGTCCTGCTAAATTTCCCATTAAGATAAGTTGCTTCTTTTCGTTAGAGATGCAACTGTCCTGGTCCGCCTACTCTCCAGGAGCTTCACGACCAACCTTGATGTTGCTCAATTTTATTGCAATTAATGAACAAGAAGCTCTATGGGTTTCGTTTTCTGATGGAAATGGAACCGGGGCTGGAGCCCTTTTCTTAAAAGAAGAAGAAGAAGCTGCTAGCTCATGGGACATTGCTTCATTTTAGGTGAACTGCACTAAAAGGTCCCATGAATTGAATCATCCATGTTGGTGACTGGTGTCATCCCTTCTACGATGGCGTTGACTGCAGATATGGTTCCCATCACGAGGTATGTTACTTTTTGGTCTGACCGTTTGCCAAAGATCCTGCATGTTGATCCTGCTCTTGTGCTACAGTTTTTGGCACTGCCATGATAAAGCAGTAATGTTATTATTTTGCACCTTAATCTAGTGGCACTATTAATTTGAGGCAATGTTTTGGCACCGCTAGTGCCACCATTTTTTTATATATTGAAAGAGGGGGTTCCCTCCGATTTCATTAAAGAAACCCAACCATAGAGAACCATTATCTGACAACATCTCGGTGTAAACGGGCAGTTATGCAACTACTACTAGAACAGACTAAGTACTAGCAGAAGACAAGTTCGCCACATAAGCTAGGCAGGTAGGGGGACGCAACACCAGCTCGACCAAGTTTGGATTACAACCCAAATGCTACCATAGAAACATCAGGGGGAAGATAGGGACTGAAAGAGCCAGCTTAATTCAGCATCCCAGTCTAAGCACCCCCAACCTTCATCCTTGCAACGCACGGTACACCTCCTTGTACTACCGTTGTACACTAATGTTCATCACTGGCAGAAGGTGTATCGGGGAGACTTGGGTCGATTTCCAGTATGATGTAATATTTTCTTCTGTTTATTAGTGTATGTTTCATCAACTAGTGCCACTATAATGTAATCACGCCTTTTCATTATCTGTGCAAACAGGGTTATTCAGCTGCATTTTGTGGAACTGCAGAAATGTATGGATGGAACTGGCATATATGCAGAGTGCGAGGTGCCAAGTAAAAATTACCAACACCAACCCTGCTCCATCTAAGCATTGGCATCCACCACCATTAGTGGGATGTGTGGCACTCACTGTGGACGGATCTTTCTCGGCAGCAAATCCTCTAACCAAATACTAGTAGCTTAGACTTAAAAAAATACCAGTAGCTTATATTGGTAGTTTTCTAGGGGTGTACTCTTTTCTGAAAGAAGCACCAATCTATTTTTCTTTATTTGTACACAGTGTCACAACTTTGACCCAAAGGTCCAGAGCTATTTTAGGGTGATTGGCGTAGTACTCGGAGACTGATTGTAAGCATGATTTTTATTAGTTGTCACACTGATTGTAAGCATGAGCAGATGGAAGATTAGGTTAGTGCGAAGCTTACCTTCAACCCTACTGACGTCGTTGAAACGAGGCGAGCATCGAGGGAACCTTGGAGAATGGCGGGGAAGCAACGTCGCACCATCCGACCTCCTCTTGTGGTGGGAGAACGAATACTCCCGTGGCTTCGGCTGGCTCTGCACCCTCACGAACGACACATCGTACTCGATCGATTCGTTATCCTCTGGGTGCTCGACCTTCGACCTGTACGCCCACCACCTCCGCATGACTTTCGCCTCGGGCGAATCTGTCTGCTCCATCGCCCAGAGGGGATACTCGATGAACTCGAAGGACTGCGGCGTGACTGCCGCCGAGGAGTACATAGCCGCCCACATCGCCGTCGTCTTGCTCTTTCGCATACATTGCCACATGGCCCTCACTGTCCTCAAAATCTCCCACTCATTGTCAAACCAAGTAAGGATCTCCTTCAACCTGGCTAACTTTCCTGGTCGCCGTCGGTGATCTGCCTGATTCGCTACTGCATCCCCTCCATAGACGTCCTTCTGAGTGGTCCGGTGCTAGCTTTGGAAGATGGGAGGAGAGACGGTGGTCGTGCAATAGAGAAGAGGGAGAGGCGAGACGATGGTTTTGGAATGGAGATGATGGAGAGGAGAGGGGTGGTGTTGAAATGGAGAAGAGGGAGAGGCGAGACGGTGGTTTGGGAATGGAGATGATGGAGAGGAGAGGTTCCCCTGCCTTTCAGTCGTTGACAGGTGATTCTCAGAGAAGAAACTGCAAGTTCAGTTTCAGATAAGAAACTGCAACTTTCAGAGGCAGAGCATTTATATTAACACGACCTTTTCAAACAGTGTTAACATCATGCTAGAAGTTTTATTCATGGTCGAAACTGGAACTACCAGCCAATTAACATCATGCTGATCAACATTCATGCATAGCACATCTTCATATGATGCACTGTCAAAAAGATATGCTATTTTCAAGATGCCCACACAACGTCGAGTGTGCGAAAAACATAGAAAACGAGGGACGAAGTTTTGGCAAGTGTTGGACGTGGTGTGCGTAGATGACAATTGGGACCCACATGTCAATAAAGGCAGAGGCAATTTTTTTGGAGATATTTTCTTTGCACAGGTGGAATTGAACCCGGGCGGAACAGCTATCGGGTAGTGTCACTCGGCCACTAGGCTAGTTCAGTTGTTTCGTTACTAATAAGGCACTTCCTCAGGTGGTCGGATCTTCTCCTGTGCCTTTGAGCGCTCGCCGCGATGCCACTGTCTGTCGTTGTGAACATGTTGAACAAATGAGAGGAATCTGGAGAGGACTGTACATGGAGAGGCGGATAGTCGGGACCCACCAAGTCCATGGCCGTACGCAAGCAAGTGCCTCATCGAAAAAATACTTCCTCCTAATTCTATACTGACATTGGGGCACATGGGTTTGTCAACATAGTTACATTTTTAGGTTCTTCAACGTAGTTACTATAGGAGATAAATTCACAACGAAGCCAGGGAGCTGGCAGGTATCATTTATTATCACTGGGGCAGCAAGTATCATCTGGGTTTTGGGCTGCCCCGTCTAGGCTTACTTTTTTAACATGTGCAGCCCAGGATCTTGGATGGGAGGTCCATAGGCGTGTTTGTATTTTCTTGAGGGCCGTCATGTATCGACCGGCCTATGGACCTCCCATCCGAAGTTTTATTTTTCCTGAAACATCGGCAGCCCAATTTATGTATTTTTTTGAAGAAAACACAGAGGTCTGTTCTATTTTTCTATACTAGCAAAAGAGCCCGTGCGTTGCAACGGGAGAGAAAATATAACACACGCTCTTAACTCAACAACCATCACTCAAGACCACAATAGGTCCATCTCCTTTATTTTTGCGAGGCATTATATTTGTGTTGCCGCTTATCCTCCTTCTCACCCTCGCCGGCGATGGCCTCGGTGTTCACACGAAACAACAAAAAACATGTGTTGAATATGGTTAATCCTAAGGCGTCTCTCTCTCTCTCTCTCTCTCTCTCTCTCTCTCTCTCTCTCTCTTGCTCGCTCACTTTCTCTCACTCTCGCGATGAGAAATCTGTTGTGTTCCCCTGCGCCATTTTCCAGAGGTATGCATGTGTAGTTATCGATGTTTTCTTTTCCGTGCATGGTTGTAGTGGGGTGTTTATTTGCAATCCGGATGCCGTCGGTATAAAAGCCGAATCTTGCGCTATAAATTATAAGTTTGCTTCCATAACAATATTTTAAAAATATTTAACAGGTAAAATTAACATCATATTTAGATTCCACATATTTTTCTAATAAAATTTCATATATAATATGTCAAAATCAAAGTTACGGTTTAAAAGATACAGATAATTTAGAAAATCATTTGGTTTGACTCAAATATATTCCAAAATAATATTTAAAAATACTTAACAGGTAAAACAATCTCGTATTCATATTCTATATATTTTTCTAATCAAATTTCATATATAACATGTTCAAATCGGAGTTACGGTTTAAAAGATATGGATGATTTTAAAAAGCATTTGTTTGACTTAAATATGATCCGTAGATGAATTACCTAAAACATCAGGGGGATTTCGAAAAATGTAAAATAACGGTTCGGGTGTGACTTAAATCTGGACGGCGGGTTGATTTTAAGAAAAGACAGGGACTTTTGTATAAAATATGAAAATATCGTCGCTTTAACTTAACACAGGACAGCAGGTTGAATTCTCTGAAATAGAGGGACTTTTCTGAAAAATGCCATGACGGACGAAAGAAACCCAATTTGCTTTATTATTAGGTAAAGATAAGAATAGGAACGCCTGGTCCAACTTATGTTTCCCTTCTAACTATATTATATATATTTAAATTATTTTATATGTTATTATATATTATTGTTATTATCATCATATATTTAACAAATACTTATATATGTAAGAAAACAATATCCCTCATCTTATTAACTTATAAAAATAATTTCTTAACAATAAAATCCTGGATTTTTTTGGCAACAAAAATCCAGGTGATTGTGTACAAAAGCTTGGTAAAATTTAAGGACCAATGTAATAATAAATCACTTATTATTTAAATATATATATATATATATATATATATATATATATATATATAACAAAATGCTCAGCCCGTGTTTATTTTTTGATAACATTGATGCGCCCACCCCAACATTATAATTATAATAAGCCCAGCAAAATCGTGTATTTCAAAAAAGTGCAAATGGCCTGTAATTTTTTTAGGAAAAACATAAATGGGCCGCATGGACGGTACATTATTTGTTTACCCAGCCCCGCTAAAGGATTGTAATTAAAAAAGAGATCAAATGGACTGTAAATTCTACCCCGCAAAAAAAAGACTGCAAATTTTGAAAAATGGGTTGAATATGTGCCACATTTTTGGAGGCTAAAATGTGGGCCAATTAATAGGTCGAAGCCAATGTAAGTTGATGTCCACTTAGTCAACAAATGATTCTGACATCGTTAGCCGTTGGATTTACATCCAACGACCGGCATCCATCTTCAATCTCTCGTCTTCTTCCTCCAGCGCCGCCGGGACCACCTGCGCCCGCCTCCATCCCTCCACACCTCCTGTTCTTCTCCACCGATTGCCGAACCACACCGCACTAGAACCAGTTAACCCTCGTAAACCTCTCTGTCTGCGACTCTACTCCCGCGTCTTCCCATCTCCGGCTCGTTGTTGTCCGGGGCCTCGCCGTCGTCCACCACCTTGGATGCGCTCGGCGCGGAGTGGTCAATGTGGTCAACGAATGACACCATCAGAAGTAGACTGTGCGTGGAGAGGCTGACAGCTGGGTCCATGGCCGCACGCAAGGAAATGCGTCCTTATTACGCGCAAAATAATGATTCCTCCACCTGACAGCTGGGACCCACCGGAAGAGCCTCTCTATTTCGCGAAAAACGTTCCCACCGCTGACAGGTCAGACCCACCAGCTGTATCTTCGCACGCAAGGAAGTGCCTCCTTATTACGCACAAAAAATGAATACCCCTCTACTAGCTGGGACCCACAATAGTGGGAGGCTGACTTGTGGGCCAACTAAGTTGACGGGGACGGAGGGCTTTGTCAACTTAGTCAATATGAACGATTCTAGCTCAAGTGACCGTACGATGTCCATCCAACGGCTGTAGTGCTTCCTCAACCTCTGGTCTTCTTGCTCCAGCCGCCCAAAGCAGCGCCGGTCGTGCCTCGTGCTCCTGCCTCCCGTGGCCGGCTGCGATGCCGCGGAGGCCTCACTGCCCCTACTACTCCCACAGCTGGCCAGGCCATCCCGCTACTCACCCACACCCCATGTTATTCTACGACGACGGCAGCCTCACACCGCAGCGAACCAGCGAACCCTCATACTCCTCTATGCATGGGCATCCACTGCCGTGTCTTCCCCGGCTCCGTGTCGTCCCCTTCCTAGGCCTCACCGTCGTCCACCGCCCTGGTGCTCTCGGCGCGGCGTGGTCAACGTGGTTAAGGAACGACTTCCATCGGATGAGTACTTTATGTGGAGAGGCTGACAGCTGAGTCCAAGACAGCCGCAAGGAAGTGCCTCCTTATTATGCGGAAAATAATTATTCCTCCACCTGACAGCAGGGACCCACCGGACGGGCCATCGTATTTGGCAAAAAAAATGTTTCCCCCTGACTGTTGGGACCCATCGAATGGTCCATCGTATTTCACGAAAAAATGTTCCCCCCGCTGTCAGCTCGGACCCACCGGAAGTGCCTCCATATTATGCACAAGAAAATGAATACTCCCCTTGCTAGTTGGGACCCACCTTGGTGGGTGGCTGACTTGTGGGCCTACTAAGTTGACGGGGACGGAGTGCTTTGTCAAATTAGTCAATATGAACGATTCTAGCTCCAGTGACCGTATGATGTCCATCCAACGGTCGTAGTGCTTCTTGAACCGCTGGTCTTCTTGCTCCAGCCGCCCAAAGCAGCGCCGGTCGTGTCGCATGCTCCTGCTTCCCGTGGCTGGCTGTGCTGCCGCGGAGGCCTCACCGCCCCTACTATTCCCATCGCTGGCCAGGCCCTGCGGCGACGACAGCCTCACACCGCAGCCGAACCAGTGAACCCTCGTACTCCTCTCCGCGCAGGCTTCCACTGCCGCGTCTTCCCTGGCTCCGCGTCGTCCCCTTCCTAGGCCTCGTAGTCGTCCACCGCCCTGGTGCTCTCGGCATGGCGTGGTCAACGTGGTCAAGGAACGACTTCCATTGAACCTGGACTGTACGTGGAGAGGCTGATAGCTGGGTCCACGGCCGCAGCAAGGAAGTGCCTCCTTATTACACGCAAAATAATTATTCCTCCACGTGACAGCGGGGACCCACCGGACGGGCCACCGTATTTCGTGAAAAAATGTTTCCCCCTGACTGCTGGGACCCACCAGCTACATCTTCACATGCAAGGAAGTGCGTCCGGGCAAAAAAACGATTCACCCCCCTGATTGCTGGGACCCTCCAGCTACATCTTCGCACGCAAGGAAGTGCCTAACAGTCGGGACCCAGCTGGTCGAAGCGTACGTAGCATTGTCATTCTGTTCGCCAACGTATACGTACATACTGGTCGATGTAGAGGCGCGCACGTGTTGTAGCAGAGGCGCGCACGTAGCATGTACACGTATGTACATCGGCCAGGGTGCAAGAGAGTAAATACTGCAACGTACGTACATACGGGCGGGGTCTCGAATGCCTACTCGCGCATACGTACGACCAGGGCTCGTGTACATGGCTGGGTCGGAACGGAGAAATATCATCGTCGTCGTGTTCATGGGGAGCCAACCGGCTGGGCCGGAACGGAATGCGTCATCGTGTTCATCGGGAGGGCTTGGACGCAACAGCCGATGGAAACGAGGCCTGGCGTACCGCAGAATGGAGGAAACGGCCTTGTGTTCAATCGGCCACGGTCGAAACGGGATCCTGTTCATCGGGAGGGGTCTGGCGTACGGCAAAATTGAGGAAACAGACCTCCTATGGTCGAAACGGGGGTCCTGTTAATCGGGAGCGGTGTGGCGTACCGCAAAATGGCGGAAACAGACTTGTGTTGGAGCGCTATGGTCGAAACGGGGGATCCTGTTCATCGGGAGGGGTGTGGCGTACCACAAAATGAGACTCCGCGAGATACTGTTTATCTCCACCGTCGACCCCCTCCAGCCTCCACAAGCTACTATTCATCCACCGTCGACCTCCTCCAGCCTCCACCTGCGACTGTCCATCCACGGGCTCCTGTTCATCTAGCCTCCACCACGCACTACTCCACCAGCTACTGTTCAACCAGCCCTCTCCACGGGCTCCTGTTCAACCACCCCTCCACGGGCTACTGTTCATCCAGCCCTCCACCGTCTACTGTTCATCCTGCCCTCCATGGGGTGGTCCTGTTCATCCAGCCATCCACGTGGTCCTGTTCATCCAGCCCCAACCGGCTCGATCGATCGGGGTCATGTTCATCCAGAGGCAACACCACGGGGTCCTGTTCATCCACCCCCACTGGGAACTGTTCATCCAAAGCACCCGACAACACTCATTTTTCATCCAGAGGCAGCATCGATCGGCTTCAGTTAGCAACAGTAGAGAAGGAATCGCTCGATCGGGTTCAGTTAACAGCCATCGATCGATCGCTCGGGTTCAGTAACGCATAGCATGCAGTGCAATCGCTCGGGTTCAGTTAGAGCCCAATGCCTTGCACCCACGCGCGTGCGTGTATGATAGAAACGCGCATCGCTCGGCCCCGACCACCCACTGTAACCGGGAACACCCTGATATTTTCCTCGCCCTCGCTTCTACCACAATTTTTTCCATAATGGACGGCCCAAAGAATGTCATGGAGCTGCGTCTCCGGCCTGCCCAGGACGAAAAGCCCATTTTCTGTCATGATTTTTTGTCATAGAAGTAGGACCCCACCACATCTATGATGATACCATATTTTGTCACAATTATTGTCATAGAAGTGTCATAAGTATGACGATTTTTTTTCATTCGGCCCAAAATGTCACAGATGTGTCTTTTTTTTGTAGTGAACTCTAGGGCTGTTTGTGACACTTATAGGAATAGCCCAATGGATTGATCGGAAAGAATAACTTTGCGGTGGTTTCGTACCCTACAATAATCTCTTCGTTTGTTCTCCGCTATTAGTGACTTTGCAGTGACTCTTTGTTGCATGTTGAGGGATTGTTATATGATCTAATTATGTTATCCTTGTTGAGAGAACTTTAACTAGTGAAAGTATGAACCCTAGGCCTTGTTTCGAAGCATTGCAATACCGTTTGTGTTCACTTTTATCATTAGTTACCTTGCTGTTTATTTATTTTTAGATTACAAAAACCTATATCTACCATCCATATTGCACCTGTATCACCATCTCTTCACCGAACTAGTGCACCTATACAATTTACCATTGTATTGGGTGTTTTGGGGACACAAGAGACTCTTTGTTATTTGGTTACAGGGTTGTTTGAGAGAGACCATCTTCATCCTACGCCTCCCACAGATTGATAAACCTTAGGTCATCCACTTGAGGGAAATTTTCTACTATCCTACAAACCTCTGCACTTGGAGGCCCAACAACGTCTACAAGAAGAAGGTTGTGTAGTAGACATCAAGCTCTTTTCTAGCGTCGTTCCTGGGGAGGTTAGTGCTTGAAGGTATATCTTTAGATCTTGCAATCGAATCTTTTTGTTTCTTGTTTTATCACTAGTTTAGTCTATAAAAGAAAACTACAAAAAAGGAATTGAGGTTGCCTCATATGCTTCATCTTTTTAATGTCTTTCGTGAAAATAAGGATTCCGATAATTGTGCCAAAGTGTTAGAAGAAGAATGCAATAAAATGTTTGGCATACAATCGTTGAACGACGAGCATGATTGCAATGTTGTTAGTGTGAACTCTTTGAATATCCATAGTACTAATGATGATTGCACTAGTAATGATAAAAGTGTCTCTTATAAGCATGTCAATTTTTGTGGAGTGCATAGAGCTTGCAATCACACACCGAATAGGGAAGATAGATTTTGCAAGAGGCATAAGTATTTAGAAACTAAATGGTTGCAAGAGAGGCTAGATGCTTGTGCTGAAAATTTAAAATTTCTTTGCCATCCTTGTGAACTTTGCAATGAATGTGATCATTTAAATCTCCAATGCAAATTGTTTCATGATCGAATCGCATCGAAAAATTATGATGACTTGATTTCCGTTGCACATCATAATGAACTTAGTTTGCTTGTGGGTTATGAAGAAATGAAACGTATAACTAAGGATCTTCCAAAATTTATCCTTGATAAAGTTCTTGATTTTGATCTAGAGGAAATTTATATGTATTGTGCGATGAATTGCATTGAAAATCCTTATATTGCCAATTACATAAAGACAAGAAAACAAATAGAATATGAAGAGAATACTAATGAGAGGGAAGAGGTTTCCCCGTATCCTCCTATTCTTTCTTATGATGAATCAGGTAACGAGGATGAGCTTTCTATTCAACCAATCTCATTAATAAGGAGCTCCAAAAAGAGGATTAAACCCACACATAATGTGAAGAAGAAAAAGAAAAGACGGAGAAGCAAAGGTAAAAAGGTATCCCTCCCAAATGATGTTGCTCCTGTTACTCATTGTGATGATGATAATTTCTATACTATTGGTGATATCCATACTATTAATGATGAGAGTGATTATGCTTATGATATGCAAAGGCCCGAGCTTGGGGATGCTATGTTTGATGAGAATGACATGTTTGAGAATTTATTTGCTGCAATTAATGTTTGTCCCAAGCTTGGGGATGGTATGTTTTATGAAGATGATATTTTTAACCTCCCAAGTTTTGATATGCAAAATTATTATGATTATATCATGCCTCCTATTTATGATGATTATATTGATGGAAGTGGGTTTGGAAGAGTGTCAACTTTAGGAAGTAATGATCCCACTATTTTGGAGGGTGTTGAATCTTATTGTGACAATTATGAAATTGGATTTGGAGAGGTCATTACTTTATTTAATAACGATTCCACTATCTTGGAAGAGGTTTCAATTGATTATGATGAGAACAAAGTTGCTACTTATGATGATGATTGTGATGACACTTATGCTATAAAAAGTAGTGATGATTATATTTATAAAACTTGTCATGATTACGATTACCCTTTTCTGAACATTACTCTTTTAATGTGGAGACAATTTATAGTATTCGAGTTTCTTATGATACTCCCACTATTCCGAATGAGAATTTTTTTGCTTATGTGGAGAGTAATAAAATTTATATGCTTATGCATCATGAAAATAGTGCTTTATGTGATAGTTATATTGTTTAATTCATCCATGATGCTACTGAAATTTATTATGAAGGAGGAACTTATGCTTGTAGGAATTGCAATAATATCAAGTTTCCTCTCTATGTGTTGAAAATCTTGAAGCTATGCTTGTTTTGCTTTCCTATGCTAGTTGATTCTTGTTCCCATAAGTTGTTTGCTCACAAAATCCCTATGCATAGGAAGTGGGTTAGGCTTAAATGTTCTAGTTATATTCTTCATTATGCTCTCTTCATATTTCAAATCTTATCTTTTATGTGAGCATCATTGAAATCATCATGCCTAGCTAGAAAGGCATTAAAGAAAAGCGCTTGTTGGGAGACAACCCAATATTTAGCCCTACTGTTTTTGTGTGTCCACATGATTAAGATACTGTAGTAATCATGTTTTATAGCTTTTGTTTCAATAAAGTGCCAAGTAGAACCTTTGGGAAGACTTGGGTGAAAGTTAATGTGATCTTGCTGTAAAAAACAGAAACTTTGTGCTCACGAGATTAGTTGTCATTTTTTACATAAGAGTGATTTTAAGTTGATTCTTTTGGAAGAAGATTAATAGACAAAATACTCATCTCCAACAATTTATTACAGAATTATTGGAGTTACAGAAGTATTCGAGAGTTAGAGATTACTACTGACTGTTCTGTTTTTGACAGATTTTGTTTTCTATGTGTTGTTTGTTTATTTTGATGAACCTATGAGTAGTATCGGAGGGTATGAACCATAGAGAAGTTTGAATACAGTAGACATTACACCAATATAAATAAAGATTGAGTTCACAAAAGTACCAAGAGTGGTGATTTTATTTCCTTATACTAACGGAGCTTACGAGTTTTCTGTTGAGTTTTGTGTTGTGAAGTTTTCAAGTTTTGGGTAAAGATTCGATGGACTATGGAATAAGGAGTGGCAAGAGCCTAAGCTTGGGGATTCCCAAGGCACACCAAGGTAATATTCAAGGACAACCAAGAGCCTAAGCTTGGGGATGCCCCGAAGGCATCCCCTCTTTCGTCTTCGTTCATCGGTAACCTTACTTGGAGCTATATTTTTATTCACCACATGATATGTGATTTGCTTGGAGCATCATTTTATTTTATTTTGTTTTGCTTGCTGTTTGAAATAACAAGATCTGAAATTCTTAAATGTTAGAGAGTCTTCACATAGTTGCATAATTATTCGACTACTCATTGATCTTCACTTATATCTTTCGGAGTAGTTTGTCATTTGCTCTAGTGCTTCACTTATATCTTTTTAGAGCACGACGGTGGTTTTATTTTGAAGAAATAGATGAACTCTCATGCTTCACTTATATTATTTAGAGAGTCTTAAACAACATGGTAATTTGATTTGGTTATAAATTTAGTCCTAATATGATAGGCATCCAAGAGGGATATAATAAAAACTTTCATATAAAGTGCATTGAATAGTATGAGAAGTTTGATTCTTTATGATTGTTTTGAGATATGAAGATGGTGATATTAGAGTCATGCTAGTGGAGTAATTGTGAATTTGAGAGATATACTTCTGTTAAAGTTTGTGATTCCCGTAGCATGCACGTACGGTGAACCGTTATGTGATGAAGTTGGAGCATGATTTATTTATTGATTGTCTTCCTTATGAGTGGAGGTCGGGATCGCGCGATGATTAACTCCTACCAACCCTTCCCCTAGGAGCATGCGCGTAGTACTTTGTTTCATTGACTAATAGATTTTTGCAATAAGTATATGAGTTCTTTATGACTAATGTTGAGTCCATGGATTATACGCACTCTCACCCTTCCACCATTGCTAGCCTCTCTTGTGCCGCGCAACTTACGCTGGTACCATAAACCCACGATATAACTTCCTCAAGACATCCACCATACCTACATATTATGGCATTTCCATAGCCATTCTGAGATATATTTCCATGCAACTTTCCATCGTTCCATTTATTATGACACGCTTCATCATTGTCATATTGCTTTGCATGATCATGTAGGTGACATCGTATTTGTCGCAAAGACACCATTCATAATTCTTTCATACATGTCACTCTTGATTCATGATACAGAGTCTCCTATGTTGTCACATTCATTTACTAGTGGGAATTTTCATTATACGAACTTGTCTTGTATATTCCAATGATGGGCTTACTCAAAATGCCCTAGGTCTTCGTGAGCAAGAAAGTTGGATGCACACCCACTTAGTTTCTTTTTGAGCTTTCATACACTTATAGCTCTAGTGCATCCGTTGCATGGCAATCCCTACTCACTCACATTGATATCTATTGATGGGCAACTCCATAGCCCGTTGATAAGCCTAGTTGATGTGAGACTATCTTTTCCTTTTTTTCTTCTCCGCAACCACAATTGCATTCCACCTTTAGTGCTATATCCATGGCTCACGCTCATGTATTGCGTGAAGATTGAAAAAGTTTGAGAATACTGAAGTATGAAACAATTGCTTGGCTGAAACCAGGGTTGTGCATGATTTAAATACTTTGTGTGATGAAGATAGAGCATAGCCAGACTATATGATTTTGTAGGGATAGCTTTCTTTGGCATGTTATTTTGAGAAGACATGATTGCTTTGTTCGTGTGCTTGAAGTATTACTGTTTTTATGTCAATATTAAACTTTTGTTTGGAATCTTATGGATCTGAATATTCTTGCCACAATAGAGAAGATTACATTGATAAATATGTTAGGTAGCATTCCGCATCAAAAATTCTGTTTTTATCATTTACCTACTCGAGGATGAGCAGGAATTGAGCTCGAGGATGCTTGATACGTCTTCAACATATCCATAAATTTTGATTGTTCCATGCTATTATATTATCCATCTTGGATGTTTTCTATGCATTTATATGCTATTTTATATGATTTTTGGGACTAACCTATTAACCTAGAGCCCAGTGCCAGTTTCTGTTTTTTTCCTTATTTTTGAGTTTTATAGAAAAGGAATACCAAACGGAGTCCAATTGACGTGACAATTTTTGAAGATTTTTTATGGACCAAAGAAGCCCCCAGTTGGGCCAGAAAAGTCCCGAGCCATCCACGAGGGTGGAGGGTGCGCCCTACCCCCGTGGGCGCGCCCCCTACCTCGTGGATGACTCGGAGACCCCCCTGACGTGAGACCGACGCCAAAAATTCCTATAAATACAGAAACCCCCGAAAAGAAACCTAGATCGGGAGTTCCGCCACCGCAAGCCTCTGCGGCCACCAAAAACCAATCGGGACCTTGTTCCGGCACCCTGCTAGAGGGGGGAATCATCACCGGTGGCCATCTTCATCCGCACGACGCTCTCCATGATGAGGAGGGAGTAGTTCACCCTCGGGGCCGAGGGTATGCACCATTAGCTGTGTGTTTCATCTCTCTCTCTCTCTCTCTCTCTCTCTCTCTCTCTCTCTCGTGTTCTTAATTTGGCACGATGTTGATGTACCGCGAGCTTTGCTATTATAGTTGGATCTTATGATGTTTCTCCCCCTCTACCTTCTTGTAATGGACTGAGTTTTGCCTTTGAAGTTATCTAATCGGATTGAGTCCTTAAGGATTTGAGAACACTTGATGCATGTCTTGTGTGGAATACCCGTGGTGACAATGGGGTTGATACGTCTCCAACGTATCTATAATTTTTGATTGCTCCACGCTATATTATCTACTGTTTTGGACTATATTGGGCTTTATTTTCCACTTTTATATTATTTTTGGGACAAACTTATTAACCGGAGGCCCAGCCCAGAATTGTTGTTTTTTTGCCAATTTCAGTGTTTCGGAGAAACAGAGTATCAAACAGAGTCCAAGCGGAATGAAACCTTCGGAAACGTGATTTCCTCATCAGATAAGATCCAGGAGACTTGGACCCTCCGTCAAGAAAGCCACAAGGCGGTCACGAGTGTGGAGGGCGCCCCCCTAGGGCGCGCCCCCTGCCTCATGGGCCCCTCGAAGCTCCACCGACGTACTTCTTCCTCCTATATATACCTACGTACACCCAAACAATCGGCGACGGAGCCAAAAACCTAATTACACCACCACAACTTTTTGTATCCACGAGATCCCATCTTGGGGCCTGTTCTGGAGCTCCGCCAGAGGGGGCATCGATCATGGAGGGCTTCTACATCATCATCCAAGCCTCTCTGATGAAGTGTGCGTAGTTTACTTCAGACCTACGGGTCCATAGTTAGTAGCTAGATGGCATCTTCTCTCTTTTTGGATCTCAATACAATGTTCTCCCCCTCTCTTATGGAGATTGATTCGATGTAATCTTCTTTTTGCGGTGTGTTTGTTGAGACCGATGAATTGTGGGTTTATGAAGTCTATCTATGAATAATATTTGAAACTTCTCTGAATTCTTTTATGTATGATTGGTTATCTTTCCAAGTCTCTTCAAATTATCAGTTTGGTTTGGCCTACTAGATTGGTTGTTCTTGCCATGGGAGAAGTGCTTAGCTTTGGGTTCGATCTTGCGGCGTCCTTTCCCAGTGACAGAAGGGGCAGCAAGGCATGTACTGTATTGTTGCCATCGAGGATACCAAGATGGTTTTTTTTATCATATTGCATGAAACTATCCCTCTACATCATGTCATCTTGCTTAAGGCGTTACTCTGTTTTTAACTTAATACTCTAGATGCATGCTGGATAGCGGTCGATGAGTGGAGTAATAGTAGTAGATGCATGCAGGAGTCGGTCTACTTGTCTCGAATGTGATGCCTATATACATGATCATACCTAGATATTCTTATAACTATGCTCAATTCTGTCAATTGCTCAATAGTAATTTGTTCACCAACCGTAGAATACTTATGCTCTTGAGAGAAGCCACTAGTGAAACCTATGGCCCCCGGGTCTCTTTCTCATCATATCAATCTCCATCAGTTTATTATTGCTTTGTGCTACCTCTTGAGCACTGCATTGGATTTCCCCGAAGAGGAAGGGATGATGCAGCAAAGTAGCGTAAGTATTTCCCTCAGTTTTTGGGAACCAAGGTATCAATCCAGTAGGAGGCTACGCTCGAGTCCCTTGTACCTACACAAAATCAATAGCTCAACGAAACCAACACGCTTAGGGGTTGTCAATCCCTTCACGGTCACTTACGAAAGTGAGATCTGCTAGAGATGATAAATAATATTTTTTTGGTATTTTTGGTATAGAGATGCAAAGTAAAAGCAAAGTAAAAGCAAAGCAATAATAAAGTGATGGAGATAGATATGATGAGAAAGACACCCGGGGGCCATAGGTTTCACTAGTGGCTTCTCTCAAGAGCATAAATATTCTATGGTGGGTGAACAAATTACTATTGAGCAATTGACAGAATTGAGCATAGTTATGAGAATATCTAGGTATGATCATGTATATAGGCATCACGTCCGAGACAAGTAGACCGAAACGATTCTGCATTTACTACTATTACTCCACTCATCGACCTCTATCCAGCATGCATCTACAGTATTAAGTTAAAAACAGAGTAACACCTTAAGCAAGATGACATGATGTAGAGGGATAGTTTCATGCAATATGATAAAAACCCCATCTTGTTATCCTCGATGGCAACGATACAATACGTGCCTTGCTGCCCCTTTTGTCACTGGGAAAGGACACCGCAAGATCGAACCCAAAGCTAAGCACTTCTCCCATGGCAAGAACAACCAATCTAGTAGGCCAAACCAAACTCATAATTCGAAGAGACTTGCAAAGATAACCAATCATGCATAAAAGAATTCAGAGAAGATTCAAATACTATTCATAGATAGACTGGATCATAAACCCACAATTCATCGGTCTCAAAAAACACACCGCAAAAAGAAGATTACATCAAATAGATCTCCACGAGAGAGGGGGAGAACGTTGTATTGAGATCCAAAAAGAGAGAAGAAGCCATCTAGCTACTAGCTATGGACCCGTAGGTCTGAAGTAAACTACTCACACTTCATCGAAGAGGCTTGGATGATGATGTAGAAGCCCTCCGTGATCGATGCCCCCTCCGGCGGAGCTCCAGAACAGACCCCAAGATGGGATCTCGTGGATACAGAAAGTTGCGGCGGTGGAATTAGGTTTTTGGCTCCGTATCTGATCGTTTGGGGGTACGTGGATATATATAGGAGGAAGAAGTACGTCGATGGAGCTTCGAGGGGCCCAAGAGGCAGGTGGGCACGCCCTAGGGGGGCGCCCTCCACCCTCGTGACCGCCTCGTGGCTTTCTTGACGGAGGGTCCAAGTCTCCTGGATCTTATCTGATGAGAAAATCACATTTCGGAAGGTTTCATTCCATTTGGACTCCGTTTGATATTCCTTTTATTCGAAACCCTAAAAGAGGCAAAAAACAACAATTCTGGGCTGGGCCTCCGGTTAATAGGTTAGTCCCAAAAATAATATAAATGTAGATAATAAAGCCCAATAATGTCCAAAACAGTAGATAATATAGCATGGAGCAATGAAAAATTATAGATACGTTGGAGACGTATCAAGCATCCCCAAGCTTAATTCCCGCTCGTCCTCGAGTAGGTAAATGATAAAAACAGAATTTTTGATGTGGAGTGCTACTTGGCATAATTTCAATGTAAATCTTATTAATTGTGGTATGAATATTCAGATTCAAAATATTCAAGACAAAAGTTCATATTGACATAAAAATAATAATACTTCAAGCATACTAACAAAGCAATTATGTCTTCTCAAAATAACATGGCCAAAGAAAGCTATCCCTACAAAATCATATAGTCTGGCTATGCTCTATCTTTACCACACAAAGTATTTAAATCATGCACAACCCCGATGACAAGCCAAGCAATTGTTTCATACTTTTGACATTTTCAAAACTTTTTTGATCTTCACGCAATACATGAGCGTGAGCCATGGTTATAGCACTACATGTGGAATAGAATGGTGGTTGTGGAGAAGACAAAAAGGGAGAAGATAGTCTCACATCCACTAAGTGTATCAATGGGCTATGGAGATGCCCATCAATAGATATCAATGTGAGTGAGTAGGGATTGCCATGCAACGGATGCACTAGAGCTATAAGTATATGAAGCTCAAAAGAAACTAAGTGGGTGTGCATCCAACTCGCTTGCTCATGAAGACCTAGGGCATTTTGAGGAAGCCCATCATCGGAATATACAAGCCAAGTCTTATAATGAAAAATTCCCACTAGTATATGAAAGTGACATAATGAGAGACTCTCTATCATGAAGATCATGGTGCTACTTTGAAGAACAAGTGTGGTAAAAGGATAGTAACACTGTCCCTTCTCTCTTTTTCTCTCATTTTTTTTGTTTGGGCCTTCTCTTTTTTTGGCCTCTTTTTTTATTTTTTATTTTTCGTCCGGAGTCTCAACCCGACTTGTGGGAGAATCATAGTCTCCATCATACTTTCCTCACTTGGGACAATGCTCTAAAAATGATGATCACCACACTTTTTATTTTTCTTACAACTCAACAATTACAACTCGATACTTAGAACAAAATATGACTCTATATGAATGCCTCCGGCGGTGTATCGGGATATGCAATGAATCAAGAGTTAGATGGATGATAGAATTATGAACGGTGGCTTTGCCACAAATACGATGTCAACTACATGATCATGCTAGCAATATGACAATGATGGAGCATGTCATAATGAACGGAACGGTGGAAAGTTGCATGGCAATATATCTCGGAATGGCTATGGAAATGCCATGATAGATAGGTATGGTGGCTGTTTTGAGGAAGGTATTTGGTTGGTGTATGATACCGGCAAAAAGTGCGCGGTATTAGAGAGGCTAGCAATGGTGGAAGGAAGGAAAGTGCGTATAATCCATGGAATCAACTAGTCATAAAGAACTCATATACTTATTGCAAAAATCTAGAAGTTATCAGAGCAAAGTATTACGCGCATGCTCCTAGGGGGATAGATTGGTAGGAAAAGACCATCGCTCGTCCCCGATCGCCACACATAAGGAGGTCAATCAATAAATAAATCATGCTCCGACTTCATCACATAACGGTTCACCATACGTGCATGCTACGAGAATCACAAACTTTAAAACAAGCATTTCTCAAATTCACAACTACTCAACTAGCATGACTCTAATATCACAATCCTCATATCTTAAAACAATTATCAAGCATTAATTTTTTTCTTAGTATTCAACGCACTCAAAAGAAAGTTTTACAAATCTTGAATACCAAGTATATTATTATTAAGCAAATTACCATGCTATTAAGACTCTCAAAATAATCTAAGTGAAGCATGAGAGATCAATAGTTTCTATAAAACAAATCCACCACCGTGCTCTAAAAGATATAAGTGAAGCACTAGAGCAAAATTATATAACTCAAAAGATGTAAGTGAAGCATATAGAGTATTCTATCAAATTCCAAATTATGTATGGCTCTCTCAAAAGGTGTGTACAGCAAGGATGATTGTGGTAAATTAACAAGCAAAGACTCAAATTATAAAAGACGCTCCAAGAAAAACACATATCATGTGGTGAAAAAAATATAGCTCCAAGTAAAGTTACCGATAGAAGTAGACGAAAGAGGGGATGCCTTCCGGGGCATCCCCAAGCTTTGGCTGTTAGGTGTCCTTAGATTATCTTGGGGGTACCATGGGCATCCCCAATCTTAGGCTCTTGCCACTCCTTGTTCCATAGTCCATCATATCTTTACCCAACACTTGAAAACTTCACAACACAAAACTTAAAGTAGAAAACCCGTGAGCTCCGTTTGCGAAAGAAAACAAAAGACCACTTCAAGGTACTGTAATGAACTCATTATTTATTTATATGGATGTTAAACCTACTGTATTACAACTTCTCTATGGATTATAAACTATTTTACTAGCCATAGATTCATCAAAATAAGCAAACAACACACGAAAAACAGAATCTGTCAAAAACAGAAAAGTCTGTGGTAATCTGTAGCTAGCGCAAGATCTGGAACCCCAAAAATTGTATAAATTGATGGACCTGAGGAATTTATCTATTAATCATATGCAAAAATAATTAACTAAATATCACTCTCCAAATAAAAATTACAGCAGTTCTCGTGAGCACTAAAGTTTCCGTGTTTTACAGCAAGTTCAACAAGACTTTCCCCAAGTCTTCCCAACGGTTCTACTTGGCACAAGCACTAATTAAACACAAAAAACACAACCAAAACAGAGGCTAAATAAATTATTTATTACTAAACAGGAGCAAAGATCAAGGAATAAAATAAAATTGGGTTGCCTCCCAACAAGCGCTATCGTTTAGCGCCCCTAGCTAGGCATAACAAGCAAGAATAGATCTAGGTATTGCCATCTTTGGTAGGCAATCCATAAGTGGCTCTCATAATAGATTAATAAGGTAATTTAATTTTATTTCTAGGAAAGTGTTCCATGCCCTTTTTAATGGAAATGGAAATATAATATTCCCTTCCTTCATATCAATAATTGCACCAACAGTTCTAAGGAAAGGTCTACCGAGAATAATAGGGCAAGAAGGATTGCAATCTATATCAAGAATGATAAAATCCACGGGCACATAATTCCTATTTGCAACAATAAGAACTTCATTAATTCTTCCCATAGGTTTCTTAATAGTGGAATCCGCAAGATGCAAGTTTAGAGAGCAATCATCAAAATTACGGAAATCTAGCAAATCACACAAAGTTTTGGGAATAGTAGAGACACTAGCACCCAAATCACACAAAGCACAAAACTCATAATTTTTTATTTTAATTTTAATAGTAGGTTCCCACTCATCATAAAGTTTTCTCGGGATAGAAACTTCCAATTCAAGTTTTTCTTCATAAGATTGCATCAAGGCATCAACGATATGTTTAGTAAACACTTTATTTTGACTATAAGCGTGAGGAGATTTTAGCACGGATTGCAACAAGGAAATACAATCAATCAAAGAGCAATTTTCATAGTTAAATTCCTTGAAATCCATAATAGTGGGTTTAGCGACATCTAGGGTTTTAATTTCTTCAATCCCACTTTTATCAAATTTAGCATCAAGATCAAAAGATTCAGAATTATTTGAATGCCTTCTAGGTAAAGGTGGATCATATTCAGTCCCATCATTATCAAGATTAATATTTCAAAACAAAGATTTAAAGGGGACACATCAATAACTTTTAGATCTTCATCATTATTTTCATAGGAACTAGAAGAACACACTTTTATAAAGGCATCTTTCTTAGCACGCATCCTAGCGGTTCTTTCTTTGCACTCATCAATGGAAATTCTCATGGCTTTGAGAGACTCATTGATATCATGCTTAGGTGGAATAGATCTAATTTTCAAAGAATCAACATCAAGAGCAATTCTATAAATGTTCCTAGCCAAATCATTATTTTTAAGCAATTTTTCTTCAATCATAGCATTACAATTCTTTTGTGAAGAAATAAATTATTTAATATTAGATTCAAAACCAGAGGGCATCTTATTGTAATTTCCATAAGAATTTTTGTAGGAATTACCATAATTATTAGAGGGATTACTAGGAAAGGCCTAGGATTGAAATTTCCTCTATACGCGTTATTACCAAAATTGTTCCTACCAATAAAATTCACATCCATAGATTCAATATTATTCTCAATCAAAGTAGACAAGGGCACATCATTAGGATCATAAGAAACACTCTTATTAGCAAATAATTTCATATGTTCATCCATCTTTCCACTCAAAACATTAATTTCTTCTATGACATGCACCTTTTTAGTAGATCTTTCAGTATGCCATTGAGAATAATTAACCATAATATTATCTAGGAGTTTAGTAGCTTCTCCTAAAGTGATTCCCATAAAAGTGCCTCCCGCGGCTGAATCTAAAAGATTTCTAGAAGCAAAATTCAATCCGGCATAAAAATTCTGAACAATCATCCACAAATTTAAACCATGAGTAGGGCAATTACGTATCATTAGTTTCATTCTATCCCAAGCTTGTGCAACATGTTCATGATTAAGTTTCTTAAAATTCATAATATCATTTCTAAGGGAGATGATCTTTGCGGGAGGAAAATACTTAGAGATAAAAGCATCTTTACACTTGTTCCATGAATCAATACTACTTTTAGGCAAAGATGAAAACCAAGCTTTAGCATGATCTCTAAGCAAAAAAGGAAATAGCTTCAATTTAACAATATCATTATCGACATCTTTGTTCTTTTGCATGTCACACAAATCAACGAAGCTATTAAGATGGGTAGCGGCATCTTCACTAGGAAGGCCGGAGAACGGATCTTTCATGACAAGATTCAGCAAAGCAGTATCAATTTCACAAGATTCAGCATTGGTAAGAGGAGCAATTGGAGTGCTAAGGAAATCATTATTATTGGTATTGGTGAAGTCACACAATTTAGTATTATCTTGAGCCATCGCGACAAACAAGCAAAGTAACACACAAGCAAACAAAAAGCAAACGGGCAAAAAGAGTATAACGCCCTCGATGCGGCTATATCTCCCACGTGTCGAGGCACGACTTAGAGGCATAACCGCATTGAAAGCAATGTCGCAAGTTAGGCAATCTTCACAACATCCCATGTAATATATATATATAATAAAAGGGGAGATACATAGTTGGCTTACACTCGCCATGTCAATCAAAGTACATAAATAGCATTACATCAACCAAACACTCATGGCCCGACTACGGCGCCAAAATAAAAGATAAACCCAACATGTGACACGGTCCCGATCGCCCCAACTGGGCACCACTACTGATCGTCAGGGAAAGACACATAGTAACGGCGTGAGTCCTCGTCGAACTCCCACTTGAGCTCAAGCGCGTCTTCTAGAACGGAGTCATCAGGCCCTGCATCTGGTTTGGAAGTAATCTGTGAGCCACAGGGACTCAGCAATCTCGCACCCTCACAATCAAGACTATTTAAGCTTATAGGTAAGGCAAGGTAAATATGTGGAGCTGTAGCAAGCGACTAGCATATATGGTGGACAACCTGTTCACAAAAGAGAGCGAGAAGAGAGGGCAAAGCGCGAACGAGTAACTAGAGGGCAACCTGCGGCAAGCATTACTCCAACATCGTGTTCACTTCCCGGACTCCACCGAGAAGAGACCATCACGGTAACTCACACAGTTGATTCATTTTAATTAAGTTAAGGTTCAAGTTATCTACAACCGGTCATTAACAAATTCCCATCTGCCCATAACCGCGGGCACGTCTTTGGAAAGTTCAAATCCCTACAGGGGAGTCCCAACTTAGCCCATGACAAGCTCTCACGGTCAATGAAGGAATAGACCTTCTCCCGAGACATTCCGATCAGGCTCGGTATCCCGGTTCTACAAGACACTTCGACAAGTTAAAACAAATCCAGCAACACCGCCCGATTGTGCCGACAAATCCCGATAGGAGCTGCACATATCTCGTTCTCACGGCACACTCAGATAGGTCAAGCTACGAGTAAAACCAGCCCTTGAGTTTCCCCGAGGTGGCCCCGCAGGCTGCCTGGTTCGGACCAACACTCAGAGGAGCACTGGCCCGGGGGGGGTTTAAATAAAGATGACCCTCGGGCTCCAGAAACCCAAGGGAAAAAGAGGCTAGGTGGCAAATGGTAAAACCAAGGTTGGGCATTGCTGGAAAAGCTTTAATCAAGGCGAACTATCAAGGGGTTTCCATTATCACCCAACCGCGTAAGGAACGCAAAATCCGGGAACATAACACCGATATGACGGAAACTAGGGCGGCAAGAGTGGAACAAAACACTAGGCGAGAGGCCGAGCCTTCCACCCTTTACCAAGTATATAGATGCATTAAGATAACAAGATAATATAATGATATCCCAACAAGTAAATAATGTTCCAACAAGGAACGGTCTCCAATCTTCACCTGCAACTAGCAACGCTATAAGAGGGGCTGAGCAAAGCGGTAACATAGCCAATCAACGGTTTGCTAGGACATGGTGGGTTAGAGGTTTGACATGGAAAATAGGGAGGCATGATAAGCAAGTGGTAGGCATCATAGCATAGGCATAGCAAAAGAGAGAGCATCTAGCAAAGCAAAGATAGTAGTGATTTCGAGGGTATGATCATCTTGCCTGCACAGTTGTCAGAGTTGACTGGATCCTCGAAAGAAAACTCAACGGGCTCCTCATTAGCGAACTCGTCTCCCGGCTCTACCCAAACAAGACAAAACAAGCAAACGGAACGCAATCAACCACGTGCAAAGCTCAAACAATATGATGCAAACATGATATGCTATGCGGGATGCGATATGCGATGCATATGCAAGATTTGACAGGGAATGAATGAACCTGGGCTCAACTTGGAAATCCAAGTGTGCCACTAGAAAGGTGAGATGAAATTGCTTGAAAACGATATAAAGAACTCCGGAATCTGAGTCACGGTTTGGAAATGGCAAGCAATTCAAATATGGCACCGGTCTGCGATATACAGCAAGTAGCCATCTAAATGCAACAAGATGAACATGCTACAGCACTCAAACATGACAATAAAATACATGGCAGGGATCCATTCATGATTCTTAACAAAATAGGAACACTGAGCTACGGCCAATTCATCCATTAACAGGTTCAAACAAGCATGGCAAAAATGCATTTGGTAAACAGATTTCAGACTTAGTGAAATTAACACTTGTCTGGAATTTCAGATCAGGTAGCACACTTCGGAGCATGAAAACTATATGCTACAGGACCTGAACATGGCAAGATAAAGCATGGCGTGAAGCTACTCAAAGAGCGTAACAAAAGTCCCTTAGTGACCTTGAGCGAAAAGGGATCAGAAAATACATTTGCAAGCATGTGAACATGGCAAAAACATAATCAGTTCACAGACTTAGTGAAAAACTGGAGCATGCAAATCAGATATCAAGTAGGCATGTTTACGAGCTCGATGCACTCACTACAGAGCATGTCATGACAATCTAATCATACACCCATCAAGAATACACATTATACAAGCTAGACATGGCAAGAACAATAACATAGCATGCACGGATCAACTATAACATCCTCGGCAAAATCACTAACAAGTAGACAATCTGCCCAGATTCACGAAATGACAAAAGTAGAGCTCGATTGACTCAAGCTAGGGTGCTCCATAAATGCAAACAAAGACATGGATGGATAGAGCACTACAAGATTAACAAAACATCCTTACTGATCATCCTCAAAAGAGGCAGATATTGCTAGGAAACAACATGAACATATGGCATAATGAAATAAACAGATCAAGGACTTAGTGGAATTACTAAGTCCCCGAAATCAGCATTATGAATGCACCACTTTGCAAGCTTGTGCTAGTCACCACACACATCACAAAAATACATGGGTTGTACATCTAGAAAGATGACAAAGCATATAACAAAACACATGTAGAGCTCAGGGGCATATCATGCACACAATAATCATGGCAAAAATGACAAATATCTAATTGGAGCAGCAGATCTGACAATTATCTCAAATAGCCTACTTCCAACAGCATTTCGGGCATCAAGATGAACACAAATGAAAATGATGCAATGAGATGAAATGATGTACTCTCTGAGGCGAACATTTTGATATGCTATATGCCCAAAACGGAGTTACAGATGCAAAGATACGATGCGATGAACATAGCAAAATAATTAGGGTTTCGGGCAAAAAGTGAACCGAGGCAAATCCCAGATCTAGATCCAGCCGGGCGCGGGTTACGAGTATCGCCGGGAATACTGTTCACCGGGGGCGGGGACGGCGCCGGAGCTCGGGGGAGGCAGCATGGAGCTCGCCGGAGTCGGTGGCCGAGGTCGCTGAACTTGGGCGCGGACGTCGAGGAGGCGGGCGCGGCGGCTCCGGTGGCGCAGGCAGCGCCGTCGGAGGTTGGTGGAAGTGGCGGAGGTCGCCGGTGGCGCTGGTGGCGGGGCACCCGGGCGGCGGGGCGCGGCGCGATGGGCTCCGAGGGCCCGCGCTGGGCTCGGCGGGCCTCAGAGGCGGCGGCGGTGGAGGTTGCCACGTGGCGGCGATGGGGGCGAAATGGACATGTCCATCGGTGGCGGTTTTGTCCGGCGGCGCACGATGATGATTTTCTAGGGTTAGGAAGGAGGGGATCCGGAATTTTGAGGAGGGGGTCTATATATAGAGGTAGAGGGAGCCAGGAGTGTCCAAATGAGGTGCGGTTTTCGGCCACGCAATCGTGATCGAATGCTCTAGATGATGGAGAGGGTTTTGGTAGGTTTTGGGCCAACTTGGAGGAGTGTTGGGCTGCAACACACACGAGGCCTTTCCGGTCCCTCGGTTAACCGTTGGAGCATCAAACGAAGTCCAAATGGTACAAAACTTGACAGGCGGTCTACTGGTAGTAAACCAAGGCCGCTTGGCAAGTCTCGGTCCAATCCGGAAATGTTTAATCCCCACACACGAAAGAAAGGTAGAAATGACCACCGGAGGAGAACAGATCGCCGGAATGTAAAATGGACAACGGGGAAAATGCTCGAATGCATGAGACGAACACGTATGCAAATGCAATGCACATGATGACATGATATGAGATGCATGACAACGACAACAGCACACGGAGACAAAGACCCGAACCCGAGAAAATAAAATAACTTAACGCCGGAAACGGCAAGAGTTGGATTACATATTAGGTAAAACATATCCGGGGTGTTACAAAGAGGCAAATAGAGAAGAGAGGGGGTGGAGAGAGAGAGAGGGCGAATAAAACGGCAAGGGTGAATTGGGGGGAGAGGAAAACGAGAGGCAAATGGCAAAAAATGTAATGTGGGAGATAGGGATTGTGATGGGTACTTGGTATGTTGACTTTTGCGCAGACTCCCCGGCAACGGCGCCAGAAATTCTTCTTGCTACCTCTTGAGCACTGCGTTGGATTTCCCCGAAGAGGAAGGGCTGATGCAGCAAAGTAGCGTAAGTATTTCCCTCAGTTTTTGAGAACCAAGGTATCAATCCAGTAGGAGGCTACGCTCGACTCCCTTGTACCTACACTAAAACAATAGCTCAACGCAACCAACGCGCTTAGGGGTTGTCAATCCCTTCACGGTCACTTACGAAAGTGAGATCTGATAGAGATGATAGATAATATTTTTTTGGTATTTTTGGTATAGAGATGCAAAGTAAAAGCAAAGCAATAATAAAGTTATGGAGATTGATATGATGAGAAAGAGACCCGGGGGCCATAGGTTTCACTAGTGGCTTCTCTCAAGAGCATAAATATTCTATGGTGGGTGAACAAGTTACTGTTGAGCAATTGACAGAATTGAGCATAGTTATGAGAATATCTAGGTATGATCATGTATATAGGCATCACGTCTGAGACAAGTAGACCAAAACAATTCTGCATCTATTACTATTACTCCACTCATCGACCGCTATCCAGCATGCATCTAGAGTATTAAGTTAAAAACAGAGTAGCGCCTTAAGCAAGATGACATGATGCAGAGGGATAGTTTCATGCAATATGATAAAACCCCATCTTGTTATCCTCGATGGAAACGATACAATACGGGACTTGCTGCCCCTTCTGTCACTGGGAAAGGACACCGCAAGATCGAACCCGAAGCTAAGCACTTCTCCCATGGCAAGAACAACCAATCTAGTAGGCCAAACCAAACTCATAATTCGAAGAGACTTGCAAAGATAACCAATCATACATAAAAGAATTCAGAGAAGATTCAAATACTATTCATAGATAGACTGGATCATAAACCCACAATTCATCGGTCTCAAAAAACACACCGCAAAAAGAAGATTACATCAAATAGATCTCCACGAGAGAGGGGGAGAACGTTGTATTGAGATCCAAAAAGAGAGAAGAAGCCATCTAGCTACTAGCTATGGACCCGTAGGTCTGAAGTAAACTACTCACACTTCATCGAAGAGGCTTGGATGATGATGTAGAAGCCCTCCGTGATCGATGCCCCCTCCGGCGGAGCTCCAGAACAGACCCCAAGATGGGATCTCGTGGATACAGAAAGTTGCGGCGGTGGAATTAGGTTTTTGGCTCCGTATCTGATCGTTTGGGGGTATGTGGATATTTATAGGAGGAAGAAGTACGTCAGTGGAGCTTCGAGGGGCCCACGAGGCAGGGGGCGCTCCCTAGGGGGGGCACCCTCAACCCTCGTGACTGCCTCGTGGCTTTCTTGACGGAGGGTCCTAGTCTCCTGGATCTTATCTGATGAGAAAATCACGTTTCCGAAAGTTTAATTCCGTTTGGACTCCGTTTGATATTCCTTTTCTTCGAAACCCTAAAACAGGCAAAAAAAAGCAATTCTGGGCTGGGCCTTCGGTTAATAATTTAGTCCCAAAAATAATATAAAAGTGGATAATAAAGCACAATAATGTCCAAAATAGTAGATAATATAGCATGGAGCAATCAAAAATTGTAGATACGTTGGAGACGTATCACTTTGCTTTTACTTTTTACTTTGTATCTCTATATCAAAAATACCAAAAATATTATTTATCATCTCTATCAGATCTCACTTTCTTAAGTGACAGTGAAGGGATTGACAACCCCTAAGCGCGTTGGTTGCGTTGAGCTATTGTTTTTGTGTAGGTACGAGGGACTCACGCGTAGCCTCCTACTGGATTGATACTTTGGTTCTCAAAAACCGAGGGAAATACTTACGCTACTTTGCTGCATCATCCTCTCCTCTTCAGGGAAATCCAACGCATTTCTCAAGAGGTAGCAAGAAGAATTTCTGGTGTCGTTGCCGGGGAGTCTGCGCAAAAGTCAACATACCAAGTACCCATCACAATCCATATCTCCTGCATTACATTATTTGCCATTTGCCTCTTGTTTTCCTCTCCCCCACTTCACCCTTGCCGTTTTATTCGCCCTCTCTCTCTATCCTCCCTCGCTATTTGCCTCTTTTTGCCTGTTTGCTTTTTGTTTGCTCGTGTGTTGGATTGCTTATTTGTCGCGATGGCTCAAGATAATACTAAATTGTGTGACTTCACCAATACCAACAATAATGATTTCCTTAGCACTCCGATTGTTCCTCTTACCGATGCTGAATATTGTGAAATTAATGCTGCTTTGCTGAATCTTGTCATGAAAGATCCGTTTTCTGGCCTTCCTAGTGAAGATGCCGCTACCCATCTTAATAGCTTCGTTGATTTGTGTGACATGCAAAAGAAGAAATATGTCGATAATGATATTGTTAAATTGAAGCAATTTCCTTTTTTGCTTAGAGATCGTGCTAAAGCTTGGTTTTCATCTTTGCCTAAAAATAGTATTGATTCATGGAACAAGTGCAAATATGCTTTTATCTCTAAGTATTTTCCTCCCACTAAGATCATCTCTCTTAGAAACAATATTATGAATTTTAATCAACTTGATCATGAACATGTTGCACAAGCTTGGGAGAGAATGAAATTAATGATACATAATTGCCCTACTCATGGTTTGAATTTGTGGATGATTATACAAAAATTTTATGACGGATTGAATTTTGCTTCTAGAAATCTTTTAGATTCGGCCGCGGGAGGCACTTTTATGGAAATCATTTTAGGAGATGCTACTAAACTCCTAGATAATATTATGGTTAATTATTCTCAATGGCACACTGAAAGATCCACTAATAAAAAGGTGCATGCGATAGAAGAAATTAATGTTTTGAGTGGAAAGATGGATGAACTTATGAAATTATTTGCTAAAAAGAGTGTTTCTTCTGATCCTAATGATATGCCCTTGTCTACTTTGATTGAGGATGATAATGAATCTATGTATGTGAATTTTGTTGGTAGGAACAATTTTGGTAACAACGTGTATAGAGGAAATTTCAATCCTAGGCCATATCCTAGTAATCCCTCTAATAATTATGGTAATTCCTACAACAATTCTTATGGAAATTATAATATGATGCCCTCTGATTTTTAATCTAATATTAAAGAATTTATTTCTTCGCGAAAGAATTTTAAAGCTATGATTGAAGAAAAATTGCTTAAGATTGATGATTTGGCTAGGAACGTTGATAGAATTTCTCTTGATGCTGATTCTTTAAAGCTTAGATCTATTCCTCCTAAGCATGATATCAATGAGTCTCTCAAATCCATGATAATTTCCATTGATGAGTGCAAGGAAAGAACCGCTAGGACGCGTGCTATGAAAGATGCCTTCATTAAAGCGTGTTCTTCTAGTTCCTATGAAAATAATGATGAGGATCTAAAAGTTATTGATGTGTCCCCTATTAAATCTTTGTTTTGCAATATTAATCTTGATAATGATGGGACTGAATATGATCCACCTTTACCTAGAATGTGTTCTAAAAATTCGAAGTATTTAGATCTTGATGGTGAAATTGATAAAAGTGGGATTAAAAGAAATAAAACCCTAGATGATGCTAAACCCACTATATTGTATTTCAACGAATTTAATTATGAAAATTGCTCTTTAATTGATTGTATTTCCTTGTTGAAATCCGTGCTAAATTCTCCTCATGCTTATAGTCAAAATAAAGCCTTTATTGAACATATCATTGATGCCTTGATGCAGTCTTATGAAGAAAAACTTGAGTTGAAAGTTTCTATCCCTAGAAAACTTTATGATGAGTGGGAACCTACTACTAAAATTAAAATTAAAGATTATGAGTTTTATGCTTTGTGTGATTTGGGTGCTAGTGTCTCTACTATTCCCAAAACTTTGTGTGATTTGCTAGATTTCCGTAATTTTGATGATTGCTCTCTAAACTTGCATCTTGCGAATTCCACTATTAAGAATCCTATGGGAAGATTTAGTGATGTTCTTATTGTTCCAAATAGGAATTATGTGCCTGTAGATTTTATCGTTCTTGATATATATTGCAATCCTTCTTGCCCTATTATTCTCGGTAGACCTTTCCTTAGAACGGTTGGTGCAATTATTGATATGAAGGAAGGGAATATTAGATTTAAATTTCCATTAAAAAGGGCATGGAACACTTCCCTGGAAAGAAAATAAAATTGCCATACGAATCTATCATGAGAGCAACTTATGGATTGCCTACCAAAGATGGCAATACCTAGATCTATCCTTGCTTGTTATGCCTAGCTAGGGGCGTTAAACGATAGCGCTTGTTGGGAGGCAACCCAATTTTATTTTTATTCCTTGCTTTTTGCTCCTGTTTAGTAATAAATAATTTATCTAGCCTCTGTTTTGGTTATGTTTTTTGTGTTTAATTAGTGTTTGTGCCAAGTAGAACCGTTGCGAAGACTTGGGGAAAGTCTTGTTGAACTTGCTGTAAAGAAAACAGAAACTTCAGCGCTCACGAGAACTGCTGTCATTTTTATTTGGAAGCGCTATTTAGTTAATTATTTTTGCATATGATTAATAGATAAATTCCTCACGTCCAGCAATTTATTTTAGAATTTTTGGGGTTCCAGATCTTGCGCTAGCTACAGATTACTACAGACTGTTCTGCTTTTGCTAGATTCTGTTTTTCATGTGTTGTTTGCTTATTTTGATGAATCTATGGCTAGTAAAATAGTTTATAAACCATAGAGAAGTTGGAATACAGTAGGTTTAACACAAATATAAATAAAGAATGAGTTAATTACAGTACCTTGAAGTGGTCTTTGGTTTTCTTTCGCTAACGGAGCTCATGAGATTTTCTACTTTAATTCTTGTGTTGTGAAGTTTTCAAGTTTTGGGTAAAGATTTGATGGATTATGGAACAAGGAGTGGCCAGAGCCTAAACTTGGGATGCCCATGGCACCCCCAAGATAATCTAAGGACACCTAACAACCAAATCTTGGGGATTCCCCGGAAGGCATCCCCCCTTTCGTCTACTTCTATCGGTAACTTTACTTGGAGGTATATTATTATTCACCACATGATATGTGTTTTGCTTGGAGCCTATTTTATGATTTGAGTCTTTGCTTGTTAGTCTACCACAATCATCCTTGCTTTACACACCTTTTGAGAGAGCCATAGATGATTTGGAATTTGATAGAATACTCTATGTGCTTCACTTATATCTTTTGAGCTTTATAGTTTTGCTCTAGTGCTTCACTTATATCTTTTGAGCTTTATAGTTTTGCTCTAGTGCTTCACTTATATCTTTTAGAGCACGGTGGTGGAATTGTTTTATAGAAAATATTGATATCTCATGCTTCACTTAGATTATTTTGAGAGTCTTAATAGCATGGCAATTTGCTTAAAATCCTAATATGCTTGGTATGCAAGATTAACAATAAAACTTTCTTATGAGTGTGTTGAATACTAAGAAAAGTTTGATGCTTGATGATTGTGTTGAGATATGGAGGTAATAATATCAAAGTCATGCTAGTTGAGTAGTTGTGAAATTGAGAAATACTTGTGTTGAAGTTTGCAAGTCCCGTAGCATGCACGTATGGTAAACGTTATGCAACAAATTTGAAACATGAGGTGTTATTTGATTGTCCTCCTTATGAGTGGCGGTCGGGGACGAGCGATGGTATTTTCCTACCAATCTACCCCCCTAGGAGCATGCACGTAGTACCGATGTTTTTGATGACTTGTATATTTTTGCAATAAGTATGTGAGTTCTTTATGACTAATGTTGAGTCCATGGATTATACACACTCTCACCCTTCCATCCTTGCTAGCCTCTTCGGTATCGTGCATTGCCCTTTCTCACATCGAGAGTTGGCGCAAACTTCGCCAGTGCATCCAAACCCCGTGATATGATACGCTCTTTCACACATAAACCTCCTTATATCTTCCTCAAAACAGCCACCATACCTACCTATTATGGCATTTCCATAGCCATTCCGAGATATATTGCCATGCAACTTTCCATCATCCCGTTCATCATGACACATTCATCATTGTCATATTGCTTAGCATGATCATGTAGTTGACATAGTATTTGTGGCAAAGCCACCGTTCATAATTCTTTCATACATGTCACTCTTGGTTCATTGCATATCCCGGTACACCGCCGGAGGCATTCATATAGAGTCATCTTTGATCTAGTATCGAGTTGTAATCATTGAGTTGTAAATAAATAGAAGTGTGATGATCATTATTATTAGAGCATTGTCCCAAGTGAGGAATAAAAAAAGGCCATAAAAAAAGAGAAGGCCCAAAAAAAAGAGAAAGGCCATAAAAAAGAAAAGGCCCAAAAAATGAGAGAAAAAGAGAGAAGGGACAATGTTACTATCCTTTTACCACACTTGTGATTCAAAGTAGCACCATGATCTTCATAGTAGAGAGTCTCTCATGTTATCACTTTCATATACTAGTGTGAATTTTTCATTATAGAACTTGGCTTGTATATTCCAACAATGGGCCTCCTCAAGTGCCCTAGGTCTTTGTGAGCAAGCAAGTTGGATGCACACCCACTAGTTTCTTTTGTTGAGCTTTCATACATTTATAGCTCTAGTGCATCCGTTGCATGGCAATCCCTACTCCTTGCATTAACATCAATCGGTGGGCATCTCCATAGCCCATTGATTAGCCTCGTTGGTATGAGACTTTCTCCTTTTTTCTCTTCTCCACATAACCCCCTCATTATATTCTATTCCACCCATAGTGCTATGTCCATGGTTCGCGCTCATATATTGCGTGAAACTCTATAGGTTTGAGATTACTAAAGTATGAAACAATTGCTTGGCTTGTCATCGGGGTTGTGCATGATGAGAGCATTCTTGTGTGACGAAAATGAAACATGACTAAACTATATGATTTTGTAGGGATGAACTTTCTTTGGCCATGTTATTTTGAGAAGACATAATTGCTTAGTTAGTATGCTTGAAGTATTATCATTTTTATGTCAATATGAACTTTTGTCTTGAATCTTTCGGATCTGAATATTCATACCACAATTAAGAAGAATTACATTAAAATTATGCCAAGTAGCACTCCGCATAAAAAATTCTCTTTTTATCATTTACCTACTCAAGGACGAGCAGGAATTAAGCTTGGGGATGCTTGATACGTCTCCAGCGTATCTATAATTTTTGATTGCTCCATGCTATATTATCTACTGTTTTGGACTATATTGGGCTTTATTTTCCACTTTTATATTATTTTTGGGACTAACCTATTAACCGGAGGCCCAGCCCAGAATTGCTGTTTTTGCCTATTTCAGTGTTTCGGAGAAACAGAATATCAACCGGAGTCCAAACGGAATGAAACCTTCGAAAACGTGATTTTCTCATCAGATAAGATCCAGGAGACTTGGACCCTCTGTCAAGAAAGCCACGAGGCGGTCACGAGGGTGGAGGGTGCGCCCCCTGCCTCGTGGGCCCCTCGAAGCTCCACCGACGTACTTCTTCCTCCTATATATACCTACGTACCCCCAAACGATCGGGGACGGAGCCAAAAACCTAATTCCACCGCCGCAACTTTCTGTATCCACGAGATCCCATCTTGGGGCCTGTTCGGGAGCTCCGCCGGAAGGGGCATCAATCACGGAGGGCTTCTACATCATCATCCAAGCCCCTCCGATGAAGTGTGAGTAGTTTACTTCAGACCTACGGGTCCATAGTTAGAAGCTAGATGGCTTCTTATCTCTTTTTGCATCTCAATACAATGTGCTCCCCCTCTCTTGTGGAGATCTATTTGATGTAATCTTCTTTTTGCGGTGTATTTGTTGAGATCGATGAATCGTGGGTTTATGATCAAGTCTATCTATGAATAATATTTGAATCTTCTCTGAATTCTTTTATGTATGATTGGTTATCTTTGCAAGTCTCTTCGAATTATCAGTTTGGTTTGGCCTACTAGATTGGTTGTTCTTGCCATGGGAGAAGTGCTTATCTTTTGGTTCGATCTTGCGGTGTCCTTTCCCAGTGACAGAAGGGGCAGCAAGGCACGTGTTATATTGTTGCCATCGAGGATAACAAGATGGGTTTTTTATCATATTGCATGAAACTATCCCTCTACATCATGTCATCTTGCTTAAGGCGTTACTCTGTTTTTAACTTAATACTCTAGATGCATGCTGGATAGCGGTCGATGAGTGGAGTAATAGTAGTAGATGCAGGCCAGAGTCGGTCTACTTGTCTCGGACGTGATGCCTATTTACATGATCATACCTAGATATTCTCATAACTATGCTCAATTCTGCCAATTGCTCAACAGTAATTTGTTCACCCACCGTAGAATACTTATGCTCTTGAGAGAAGCCACTAGTGAAACCTATGGCCCCGGGTGTCTTTCTCATCATATCAATCTCCATCACTTTAATATTGCTTTGCTTTTACTTTGCTTTTACTTTTTACTTTGCATCTCTATAGCAAAAATACCAAAAAATATTATTCATCATCTCTATCAGGTCTCACGCTCGTAAGTGACCGTGAAGGGATTGACAACCCCTAAGCGCGTTGGTTGCGTTGAGCTATTGTTTTTGTGTAGGTACGAGGGACTCGTGCGTAGCCTCCTACTGGATTGATACCTTTGTTCTCAAAAACTGAGGGAAATACTTATGCTACTTTGCTGCATCATCCTCTCCTCTTCGGAGAAATCCAACGCAGTGCTCAAGAGGTAGCACGGGTATTCTATTGATTCACTTGATGTATGTTTTGGTGATCAACTTGCGGGTTCTGTGACCTTGGGAATCTATGCATAGGGGTTGGCACACGTTTTGGTCTTGAATCTCTGGTAGAAACTTTGGGGCACTCTTTGAAGTTCTTTGTGTTGGTTTGAATAGATGAATCTAAGATTGTGTGATGCATATCATATAACCATTCCCGAGGATACTTGTGGTGACATTGGAGTATCTAGGTGACATTAGGGTTTTGGTTGATTTGTGTCTTAAGGTGTTATTTTACTATGAACTCTAGGGCTGTTCGTGGCACTTATAGGAATAGCCCAATGGATTGATCAGAAAGAATAACTTTGAGGTGGTTTCGTACGCTACAATAATCTCTTCATTTGTTCTCTGCTATTAGTGACTTTGGAGTGACTCTTTGTTGCATGTTTAGGGATTATTATATGACCTAATTATGCTATCCTTGTTGAGAGAACTTGCACTAGTGAAATTATGAACCCTAGGCCTTGTTTCGAAGCATTGCAATACAGTTTGTGCTCACTTTTATCATTAGTTACCTTGCTGTTTTTATATTTTTAGATTACAAAAACCTATATCTACCATCTATATTGCACTTGTATCACTATCTCTTCGCCGAACTAGTGCACCTATACAATTTACCATTGTATTAGGTGTGTTGGGGACACAAGACACTCTTTGTTATTTGGTTGCAGGGTTGTTAGAGAGAGACCATCTTCATCCTATGCCTCCCACGGATTGATAAACCTTAGGTCATCCACTTGAGGGAAATTTGCTACTGTCCTACAAACCTCCGCACTTGGAGGCCCGACAACGTCTACAAGAAGATGGTTGTGTAGTAGACATCAACCAGCAGGACATGGTGGTGCAGCAAAGTAGCGTAAGTATTTCCCTCTGTTTTTGAGAACCAAGGTATCAATCCAGTAGGAGGCTACGCGCCAGTCCCTCGCACCAACACAAAACAAATAAATCCTCGCAACCAACGCGATAAGGGGTTGTCAGTCCCTACACGATCACTTACGAGAGCGAGACCTGATAGATATGATAAGATACTATTTTTGGTATTTTTATGATAAAGATGCAAAGTAAAATAAAAGCAATGAAAATAACTAAGTATTGGAAGATTTAATATGTTGAAGATAGACCCGGGGGCAATAGGTTTCACTAGTGGCTTCTCTCAAGAGCATAAGTATTTTACGGTGGGTGAACAAATTACTGTTGAGCAGTTCACAGAATTGAGCACAGTTTTGAGAATATCTAGGTATGATCATGTATATAGGCATCACGTCCGAGACAAGTAGACCGACTCCTGCATGCATCTACTACTATTACTCCACACATCGACCGCTACCCAGCATGCATCTAGAGTATTAAGTTCATAAGAATAGATGAACGCCTTAAGCAAGATGACATGATGTAGAGGGATAAACTCATGCAATATGATGAAAACCCCATCTTGTTATCCTCGATGGCAACAATACAATACGTGCCTTGCTGCCCCTACTGTCACTGGGAAAGGACACCGCAAGATTGACCCCAAAGCTAAGCACTTCTCCCATTGCACGAAAGATCAATCTAGTAGGCCAAACCAAACTGATAATTCGAAGAGACTTGCAAAGATAACCAATCATACATAAAAGAATTTAGAGAAGATTCAAATATTATTCATAGATAAACTTGATCATAAACCCATAATTCATCGGACTCAACAAACACACCGCAAAAGAAGATTACATCGAATAGATCTCCACAAGAGAGGGGGAGAACTTTGTATTGAGATCCAAAAAGAGAGAAGAAGCCATGTAGCTAATAACTATGGACCCGAAGGTCTGAGGTAAACTACTCACACTTCATCGGAGAGGCTATGGTGTTGATGTAGAAGCCCTCCGTGATTGATGCCCCCTCCGGCGAAGCTCTGAAACAGGCCCCAAGATGGGATCTCATGGATACAGAAAGTTACGGCGGTGGAATTAGGGTTTTGGCTCCGTATCTGATCGTTTGGGGGGTACGTAGGTATATATAGGAGGAAGAAGTACGTCGGTGGAGCAACAGGGGGCCCACGAGGGTGAAGGGCGCGCCTAGGGGGGGGTAGGCGCGCCCCTACCTCGTGGCCTCCCTGTTGGTTGCTTGACATAGGATCCAAGTCTCCTGGATCTTGTTCGTTCCAAAAATCACGTTCCTAAAGCATTTATTCCGTTTGGACTCCGTTTGATATTCCTTTTCTTCGAAACCCTAAAATAGGCAAAAAAAACAGCAATTCTGGGCTGGGCCTCCGGTTAATAGGTTAGTCCCAATAATAATATAAAAGTGAATAATAAAGCCCAATAATGTCCAGAACAGAAGATAATATAGCATGGAGCAATCAAAAATTATAGATACGTTTGAGACGTATCAAGCATCCCCAAGCTTAATTCCTGCTCGTCCTCGAGTAGGTAAATGATAAAAACATAATTTTTGATGTGGAATGCTACTTGGCATATTTTCAATGTAATTCTTCTTAATTGTGGTATGAATATTCAGATCCGAAGGATTCAAGACAAAAGTTTAATATTGACATAAAATAATAATACTTCTACCATACTAACTAAGCAATTATGTCTTCTCAAAATAACATGGCCAAAGAAAGTTATCCCTACAAAATCATATAGTCTGGCTATGCTCTATCTTCACCACACAAAGTATTTAAATCATGCACAACCCCGATGACAAGCCAAGCAATTGTTTCATACTTTTGGTGTTCTCAAACCTTTTCCATCTTCACGCAATACATGAGCGTGAGCCATGGACATAGCACTTTAGGTGGAATAGAGTGGTGGTTGTGGAAAAGACAAAAAGGGAGAAGATAGTCTCACATCAACTAGGCGTATCAACGGGCTATGGAGATGCCCATCAATAGATATCAATGTGAGTGAGTAGGGATTGCCATGCAACGGATGCACTAGAGCTATAAGTATATGAAAGCTCAAAAAGAAACTAAGTGGGTGTGCATCCAACTTGCTTGCTCACGAAGACCTAGGGCACTTTGAGGAAGCCCATTATTGGAATATGCAAGCCAAGTTCTATAATGAGAAATTCCCACTAGTATATGAAAGTGATAACAAAGGAGACTCTCTAATATGAAGATCATGGTGCTACTTTGAAGCACAAGTGTGGTAAAATGATAGTAGCATTGTCCCTTCTCTCTTTTTCTCTCATTTTTTATTTGGGCCTTTTCTCTTTTTTTATTTTTATTTTTATTTTTATTTTTATTTTTCGTCCGGAGTCTCATCCCGACTTGTGGGAAATTCATAGTCTCCATCATCCTTTCCTCACTGGGACAATGCTCTAATAATGATGATCATCACACTTTTATTTTCTTACAACTCAAGAATTACAACTCGATACTTAGAACAAGATATGGCTCTATATGAATGCCTCCGTCGGTGTACCGGGATATGCAATGACTCATGAGTGACATGTATGAAAGAATTATGAACGGTGGCTTTGCCACAAATACAATGTCAACTACATGATCATGCAAAGCAATATGACAATGATGGAGCGTGTCATAGTAAACAGAACGGTGGAAAGTTGCATGGCAATATATCTCGGAATGGCTATGGAAATGCCATGATAGGTAGGTATGGTGGCTGTTTTGAGGAAGGTATATGGTGGGTGTATGATACCGGCGAAAGGTGCGCGGTGTTAGAGAGGCTAGCAATGGTGGAAGGGTGAGAGTGCGTATAATCCATGGACTCAACATTAGTCATAAAGAACTCATATACTTATTGCAAAAATCAACCAAGTTATCAAAGCAAAGTACTACACGCATGCTCCTAGGGGGATAGATTGGTAGGAAAAGACCATCGCTCGTCCCCGACCGCCACTCATAAGGAAGACAATCAATAAATAAATCTTGCTCCGACTTCATCACATAACGGTTCACCATACGTGCATGCTAAGGGAATCACAAAGTTTAACACTAGTATTTCTCAAATTCACAACTACTCAACTAGCATGACTCTAATATCACCACCTCCACATCTCAAAACAATTATCAAGTATGAAACTTCACTTAGTATTCAACACACTCATAAGAGAATTTTATTATTAATCTTGTATACCTAGCATATGAGGATTATTTAAGCAATTTACCATGCTATTTAAGACTCTCAAAATAATCTAAGCGAAGCATGAGAGATCAAAAGTTTCTATAAAACAAATCCACCACCGCGCTCTAAAATATATAAGTGAAGCATTAGAGCAAAACTATATAACTCAAAAGATATAAGTGAAGCACATAGAGTATTCTAATAATTTCTGAATCATGTGTGTCTCTATAAAAAGGTGTGTACAGAAAAGATGATTGTGGTAAACTAAAAAGTAAATACTCAAATCATACAAGATGCTCCAAGCAAAACACATATCATGTGGTGAATAAAAATATAGCTCCAAGTAAAGTTACCGATAGAAGTAGACGAAAGGGGGGATGCCTTCCGGGGCATCCCCAAGCTTTGGATTTTAGGTGTCCTTAGATTATCTTGGGGGTGCCATGGGCATCCCCAAGCTTAGGCTCTTGCCACTCCTTGTTCCATAATCCATCAAATTCTCACCCAAAACTTGAAAACTTCACAACACAAAACTTAAAGTAGAAAATCTCGTGAGCTCCGTTAGCGAAAGAAAACAAAAGACCACTTCAAGGTACTGTAATGAACTCATTGTTTATTTATATTGGTGTTAAACCTACCGTATTCCAACTTCTCTATGGTTTATAAACTATTTTAATAGCCATAGATTCATCAAAATAAGCAAACAACACACGAAAAACAGAATCTTTCAAAAACAGAACAGTCTGTAGTAATCTGTAGCTAGAGCAAGATCTGGAACCCCAAAAATTCTAAAATAAATTTATGGACGTGAGGAATTTATCTATTAATCATCTTCAAAAAGAATTAACAAAATAGAGCTTTGAAAATAAAAATTGCAGCAGTTCTCGTGAGCGCTAAAGTTTCTGTTTTTTACAACAAGATTAACAAGATTTTCCCCAAGTCTTCCCAATGGTTCTACTTGGAACAAACACTAATTAAATACAAAAAACACAAACGGCTAGATAAATTATTTATTACTAAACAGGAGCAAAAAGCAAGGAATAAAAATAAAATTGGGTTGCCTCCCAACAAGCGCTATTGTTTAATGCCCCTAGCTAGGCATAAAAAGCAAGGATAGATTTAGGTATTGCCATAATAGTAAGATAGATCATTAAAACTCATTTCATATTCTCTACGATCGGCAGCAAGTTTTCTTTGAGGCAAGTAGAAGTAATCAAAAGGGCTAAATTTAATGGGACAAAAGTTCCCAATATCAACTTTGGGAGGTATAGGTTCCTCCTTTGGCCCTTTGTATTGCACAACCAATTCATCATTATAAGAATTCTTTTGACAGAACTTTGTGAGCCTATACTCAAGAGAATATCCTAGTTAATTATTTCGAATTGCCAGAAATTCTATCAACTAAAACATTGGTAGGAACCCTTTTTCTAAGATTTTCATTGAAAGCAACATAGTCTAGGGATTGAAAACGCATTATTTCTTCTTGATAAAAAATGATAGCCTCTATGGGAGGACGGCAAGCGTCCACCCTATAATGCGCAAAGATTTCTTTGGCCTCTTTTATTATGAATCTAAACTCATGAGCCAAAAAGATAGTAGCGGCACGCTTAACAGAAGAATGCTCAATATTAGAAAATTCTAGGAAAATCCTTTGTCTGCAAGGGTGCATGTGCATGAATTGTCTTTCAAGTTCAACTACAAGCATGGCAATAGCATCCGCAAGTCTACTAGTTCTATGAAGGATAGAACTACCCATAGAAGGTAAAGCATCGGCACAAGTAAACAAATCTTGGATAACTCCTTTTCCAATAATATTACCACTACCAATACTGAATTTTTTTGTATGTAAGATAGGAGGTTCTTCAGCAAGAGCATCCAAAATTTTCATGATATTATTATTGTCCATATCGACAATAATTTCCCCAATTTCAGACATAATGACAGAAAGTGCAAAAGGCAAAAAGAGGCAAATAGAGAAAGAGAGGGAGGATAGAGAGAGAGAGTGAATCAAACGGCAAGGGTGAAGTGGGGGAGAGGAAAACGAGAGGCAAATGGCAAATAATGTAATGCGGGAGATAAGGGTTTGTGATGGGTACTTGGTATGTTGACTTTTGCATAGACCTCCCCGGCAACGGCGCCAGAAATCCTTCTTGCTACCTCTTGAGCACTTGCGTTGGTTTTCCCTTGAAGAGGAAAGGGTGGTGCAGCAAAGTAGCGTAAGTATTTCCCTCAGTTTTTGCGAACCAAGGTATCAATCCAGTAGGAGGCTACGCGCCAGTCCCTCGCACCTACACAAAACAAATAAATCCTTGCAACCAACGCGATAAGGGGTTGTCAATCCCTACACGGTCACTTACGAGAGTGAGATCTGATAGATATGATAAGATAATATTTTTGGTATTTTTATGTCAGGACCCCGATTCCAAGTCACATCGATCTAGCCGGTAACACCTCATATCACTTTGCGGCCTCACGCATGGTATCCCACGGGTGTCGCCTTACCATGGCCCGGGACCGTTTGCGCCTTTTGGCTCACGTATATGATAGTGTCGCTAGCATCCATATGACAGAGAACCCGGGCCGACATGGCTAGTCGTGAACCCAAAGCGGCACAGACCTATGGAGACAGGCATACATGAATCACATCGAACATGTCGGTCATCAGCGAGTGATTCTGGGCTGTAGCACTGGGCTAACAGGACTCCGGTGAACTGGGCTGTAGCAGGCTAGGCAGGACTCCGGATATCACCGCGTGACATTTCCCCGAAGGGACAGACATAGGAACGAAGTGAAACACATGCCGGCCAGTCAAGTGTCCTAAACAGTAGTGCTGGGCTAGCAGGACTCCGGTGAACCGGGCTGTAGCGGACTACTATGGCTCGAGGAACACTAGACTACATTTCCCCATAAGAAAGGCTGCCAAGGATAAACAACTAGATTGTCGGATCCCACTCATACCAAGCATTTCAATCATACACACAATATGCCCGATATGAGTACATACAACATCGCGTCACAACAAAACTCTACAACTCAAGTACTTTATTTAAAGGCTCCAGGGAGCCATACATAAAATGTTCATACAGATAGGGGTCACATGACCCGACACTCAAGTCATACAAACATACAAGCACATGCGGAAGCAACTAGTCTGAGTACAGACTCTAGAAAGAAAGAAGGATTCTCGAAGCCTGTCTATCTACATAGGGCCCTCCATGGCCAGGATCGCTGTCAGGACCCCGGTTCCAAGTCACATCGATCTAGCCGGTAACACCTCATATCACTTTGCGGCCTCACGCACGGTATCCCACGGGTGTCGCCTTACCATGGCCGGGACCGTTTGCACCTTTTGGCTCACGTATATGATAGTGTCGCTAGCATCCATATGACAGAGAACCCGGGCCGACATGGCTAGTCATGAACCCAAAGCGGCACAGACCTATGGAGACAGGCATACATGAATCACATCGAGCATGTCGGTCATTAATGAGTGATTTCGGGCTGTAGCACTAGGCTAACAGGACTCCGGGAAATCCCGGGCTGTAGCAGGCTAGGCAGGACTTCGGAAATCACCGCGTGACATTTCCCCGAAGGGACAGACATAGGAATGAAATGAAACACATGCCGGCCAGTCAAGTTTCCTGAACAGTAGTGCTGGGCTAGCAGGACTCCGGTGAACCGGGCTGTAGCGGACTACTATGGCTCGAGGAACACTAGACTACATTTCCCCATAAGAAAGGCTGCCAAGGATAAACAACTAGATTTGTCGGATCCCACTCATACCAAGCATTTCAATCATACACATAATATGCCCGATATGAGTACATACAACATGGCATCACAACAAAACTCTACAACTCAAGTACTTTATTTAAAGGCTCCAGAGAGCCATACATAACATATCATACAGACAGGGGTCACATGACCCGACACTCAAGTCATACAATCATACAAGCACATGCGGAAGGAACTAGTTTGAGTACAGACTCTAGAAAGAAAGAAGGCTTCTCGAAGCCCGTCTATCTACATAGGGCCCTCCATGGCCGGGATCACCACCTGGGTGGCTAGTCACTCATCGACGTCAAGGTCTACATAAAACCCATCGGAGGGGGCAGCATTGTCGTCTGAAAACAATAAATAAGCACACATGAGTACAAAGGTACTCAGCAAGTCTTACATCAGAACCTATTATACATGCTTATTCTCAAGAAGGTGGTGGGGTTGATGCAGCAAGCCAGCTTTGACTCTTGGCTAAGCTATCCTACGGAACCTCTCTAGTAAAATAGTTTTCGCACACGAGTCCACTACTCACCAACACAATACTCCACCGGGGATCCTCCCTCGTCATCCTATGAGAGGGCCATCCTCGGTACTCACACTTATCTTGAGTCTTTTAGTAGTATCCATTAACTTGTCTATGAACTGTATAGGCAACCAAGTAGTCCTTTACCGCGGACGCGGCTATTCGAATAGTTTTATACCCTGCAGGGGTGTAATTCGTCATACACACTTTCACCACTTACCACCGTTTACACGACATGTACTCGGCAACCTTCAAGCGGAAGCCCAGCGAGGGTGTCGGCCACGGCCTACCTAAACACTTAAGTCTCTAGTCCAGGTTTATCGCCTATCCAGGTTCCATCCGTAGGGAGTCCGGCCGAGGTTTCCACATACGGCCCCGAACGATGTGAACAGGGTCCCGAGACGCTAAACGGGCGGCCGGCATACCCGGCCACGGTGTATCTACCGCAACATAGCCCACCCCTAGGGTCAGCGCTACGCACGGCCGCCAACACATAACCTACAAACACCAGAAACTATTTGCAACTCCTGGACAGAGTACTAGGGTGATTAAGAAGCCGAGAGGGTCAATTAAGGATCCCAATGCATGGTAGTAGCTGAATCTTAAAATCACACATACAGATCTCAGTTCTTAGGGACGGCCTCAATTAAACAACCCACCATGTACTCCTACATGGCCTTTCATCGATACCTTTACCAAAACATGTTCAACACATCCCTCACATTACCGACATAAGCATTTCACTCTAGCCCATCACCCAGATGAACCAGACCTGACACAACTCTAAGCATAGTAGGCATAGCAAGGTAGGAATCACATACATGGCTCAATCAACTCCTACACATGCTAGTGGGTTTCATCTAGTTACTCTGGCAATGACAGGTCATGCAGAGGATAAGGGTTCAACTACCGTAGCACACAGCAGTTTGAATCGCGTTGTCTTAATGCAGTAAACAAGAGCAGAAGCGAGAACATGGGTTTGTATCGGAATGATCAATGGTTGCTTGCCTGATGGAGTGGTAGCGGGATACTGCCCTTCAGTTGGATACTCGTGAATATCCTTGGAGGCAGAACCTACCACGGGGAACACATCGGAACACAATCAACACATGACGATATGCAACAATATGATGCATGCTATGACATGGCAATATGAATGTGTTTTGGCCTAATGCAAGCTAGAATAGAAAGGGATGAACTCATTTGAATCAAAGATTCAAATATTAGCTCATTAAACATGGCCTTAATAGTGCATTTCCTTATTCTGCTTAAACAGCAAGGTAAACTTGTTTTGTCATGCATGAAACCATTACAGATGGATAGATTGAATTTTTCTGATATTTTTTCATATATAAATTATTTCATTTGGAGTTACGGTTGAATTTCTATGATTTTTAGAAGTTTTAAACATTTTCTGGAATTTCCTGAATAAAAAAATAAATCCAGAAAATGCATTACTGCGTCAGCATTGCATCATGCTGACCTCAGCAGGTCAAAGGCGCCAGCCCAGGTCAAACCTGACTGGTGGGCCCACATGTGAGTGACTGATTTAATTAAAATTAACTAAAACTTAACCTAAATTAGTTAACAGACCAGCCCTACCTATCATAGACTCAGGGGGGGTCTACCTGGGCCCACCTAGGGGTCAAACTGGGTCAACTCGCCGGCGGCTCGATGCCGGCGAGGCCCGAGACGGCGGTGCGGCTCGGAAAATGCCCTCCAGCGACCAAATCGACGCCGGAGACCACCCGTGCGAAGCCCAGGCTCTCTCGCATCCAATGGAGCAAGTGTGAGGAGCTGGGGTGGAGCGAGCTCGCTGGAATCGAGCTCGTGCCGGCGGCCGGAGTTCGGGCGAGGTCGGTTTTGACGCTACGGTGCACGGGAGGGAGAACTGGGGGTGGCTACGGGTTCCTGGTGCTGCACTGAGCACGGTGAGGCGCTCCGTTGTGGGCATGCACGGCTGCGCCATGGCCGGTGGAGAGAAGTTCTCGGCCGCGGTGGAAAATGGAGCTAGGGGACGAGCGCGAGCACGAGAGAAGAGGGGAAAGGAAGAGGAGCTCACATCGGAGTCGGAGAGGGGGTCAGCGAGCTCGGGGAGGTCCTGGCAGCGGCGAATCGACCGGAGACGGCTCGGGTACCCGAGGTTGAAGACGAGGGCGAAGGCGGCGTTGCAGGGCCTCCGGCGAAGTGTAGCTCGGTGGGGAGGATGAGGGAGTTGAGGCGGAGCTGATGGGTCCGTCGGAGGGGCGAGGGGAGGTCTCTGGCGGCGACTACGGCGATCGGCAGCGAGGGACGCGCTCGGCCATCGCGGGAGAGGATGAGGGAGATGAGGGGGAGAGTGAGCGAGGATGAGAGGGAGACGTGGGGGTCGCGTGGCACTTCAGGGCGTCTCCTGGGCGTCGGCGGAAGCAGGAGGTGGCCGGCGCGTGGCCGGCGCGCGCGAGCACGCGCTCCACGTCCTTCTGGCGTGAGGAGGACGACGACTGGCAGTGCCAGCAGGCTGGGCCGAGCCAGGTGGCTGGGCCAGCACAGGTAAGGCCCAGGTGGGCTTCTTTCTCCTTTTTTTCTGTTTTCTATTTAACTGCAACTGTTGGGCGTTAAATAAAATACTAAAACATTTCCAAAAATCTTGAAAATAAATGTGGCCTCTGTTTAGGTTATTTCCAACAGGAAACATTTATTCCCAGAATTATTTGAGCATTTAGATTATTTTATAGCATTTAAATGCCCAAATTCAAATACTTATGATTTAATTCAATGACCTTCTGTTGACCTAGAAAATTGTGCACCAATTTTGCCAGAGGTTCTAACCTAAGACAAAGAGGGTGAACTTTTTAGAAGGGCCTTTCAGGTTCATTGAAAATATTTTTAGTAAACCCTAGTTGTTTCCAGGGGGGTGTTGGGGGTTCTGTCTTCCCCAATTCAAATTTGAGAAGAATTTAAACATGATGCACATTCTAATGCTTGAACTAGCTAGGGTGTGAAAACTCACCCCCACTCAAAAGAATCTCGTCCCGAGATTTAGGATCCTCCGGGAAGAAGGTGGGGTACTCGAGTCGAAGACGATCCTCCCTTTCCCAAGTGGCTTCTTTCTCGGAATGGTGTGACCATTGAACCTTGAGAAACTTGATATTATGACGTCGAGTGGTACGCTCGGCTTGATCAAGGATACGAACGGGATTTCCCGATAAGAGAGGTTATCTTGTAGATCAAGCGTTTCGTGGTCCACTCCACGGATAGGATCCGGGAAGCAACGCCTGAGTTGTGAAACGTGGAAGACATCGTGAACTCTGGAAAGATGCGGTGGTAGATCCAACTGGTAGGCAACTTCTCCTCGTTTGGCAAGAATGCGAAAGGGTCCAATGTAACGAGGAGCCAATTTGCCTTTGATACCAAAACGATGGGTTCCCTTTAACTGAGTAACCCGAAGGTAAGCCTTCTCGTCAACTTCATAAGTCATAGGCTTATGTTTACGATCATATTGACTCTTTTGACGAGATTGGGCTGTTTTCAATTTCTCACGAATAACGCGAACCTGCTCTTCGGCTTCCCGAATCATATCTGGGCCAAAGAGTTGTCTTTCCCCGGTTTCTGACCAGTTAAGAGGCGTTCGACATTTTCATCCATAGAGAACTTCGAAAGGAGCCTTGCCCAAGCTGGCTTGATAACTATTGTTATAAGCAAACTCCGTGAATGGAAGGCATTTCTCCCAACTCATTCCGAACGAGATAACAGAAGCTCGGAGCATATCTTCCAGAATTTGATTGACTCGCTCTACTTGACCACTTGATTGCGGATGGAAGGCGGTACTAAAGGAGAGACGAGTTCCCATAGCATTTTGGAAACTTTCCCAAAATCGAGAGGTGAAGAGACTCCCACGGTCTGAGTTAATTTCCAATGGAACACCATGAAGAGATACTATTCGGGAGATGTATAAATCGGCTAGCTGGCTAGCGGTGATACTCTCATGAACAAGTAGAAAGTGGGCTACTTTGGAAAGACGGTCGACCACGACGAAGATGGCATTATTCGCTCTCTTGGTCCTGGGAAACCCAGTGATGAAATCCATACTGATTTTATCCCATTTCCATTCAGGAATAGCCAAAGGTTGAAGGGTGCCAGCAGGCCGTTGGTGCTCTGCTTTAACACGACGACAGAAGTCGCAGCTAGCAATGTATTGAGCGATTTCTCTCTTCATCCTAGTCCACCAAAACCTCTGGCGTAGGTCTTGATACATTTTAGTACTACCGGGATGAATGGTGAGAGGGGATTCATGAGCTTCCTTAAGGATCAACTGGCGCAGATGTTGTTTCTTGGGAACCGCCAGACGGTTCTCGAAGAAGACAGCACCTCGCTCATCCATGGAGAAACATTTAGCAACTCCGCTAGCGATGTTTTCCTTAATCCAGGATATGCCCTTATCATACCGCTGGGCGGTTATGATTTGATCTATAGGGGTAGCTTTCACCACCAGGGTGGAAAGGAATCCTCGAGGAACAATGTGAAGATTAAGCTTACGAAATTCCTCATGGAGAAGTGGTTGACTTTGTTGTAACATCAGGTTGTTACAATAGGACTTATGGCTTAGCACATCAGCCATGACATTGGCTTTTCCCGGGGTGTAAGTTATTCCTAAGTCATAATCCGAGATCAACTCGACCCAACGTCTTTGCCTGAGATTCAAATCTGGTTGGGTGAAGATATATTTCAAACTTTGGTGATCGGTGAAGATCTCGCAACGATTACCGAGAAGGTAATGTCGCCAGGTTTTAAGTGCATGGACTACAGCTGCAAGCTCTAGATCATGTGTAGGATAATTTTCCTCATGTGGGTGTAATTGTCGTGAAGCATAGGCAATTACCTGACGATCTTGCATGAGTATGCAACCTAATCCTTGTCGTGAGGCCTCGCAATAGATAATAAAGTCCTTGGAGAAGTCTGGTGGTACCAGTACGGGAGCAGATGTCAGGCGTCTTTTCAGTTCCTGAAAGCTGAACTCGCATTGTGGAGTCCACTCAAACTTTTTATCTTTCTTGAGGAGTTCAGTTAGAGGTTTAGCAACCTTGGAGAAATTCTCGACGAAGCGGCGGCAATAGCTCGCTAAGCCAAGGAAGCTCCAAACTTGCTTAACTGTCTCAGGTGGAGTCCAATCAAGGACGGCTTGAACTCGCTCGGGATTGACAGCAATACCCTTGCCAGAGATTACATGGCCTAGATAGGTCACTTCTGGCAACCAAAATTCACACTTGGAGAATTTGGCATACAGGCGATGCTCTCGAAGTTTCATCAATACCAGCCTTAGATGTTCGGCATGTTCCTCTTCATTCTTGGAGTAGATGAGTATGTCATTGAGATATACTACAACGAATTTATCCAAGTACTCCATGAAAACCGAGTTCATTAACCGAGAGAAGGTGGCGGGGGCATTGGTTAAACCGAAGGACATGACGGTGTACTCGTATTGGCCATAACGAGTAACGAAGGCCGTTTTGGGAATGTCCCCTTTTCTGATTTTGATTTGATGGTAGCCCAACCTCAAATCCATCTTGGAAAAGACTGAGGATCCAACGAGCTGATCATACAGATCGTTGATCCTGGGAAGCGGATATTTGTTCTTGATGGTGACCAAATTGACAGGTCGGTAATCCACAACCATTCGATCCGTTCCATCCTTCTTCTTGACGAAGAGGACGGGGCAAGCCCAAGGATAGGAACTAGGACGGATGAAACCCTTTTTCAAGGACTCATCGAGTTGGTTCTTAAGCTCGGCTAGTTCTAAGGGTGCCATCTTGTTGGGTCTTCTAGAAATTGGCACGGTTCCTGGAACAAGGTCTATCACAAACTCAACATCCCTGTCAGGTGGAACACCTGGCAGTTCTTCTGGAAAGACATCCAGAAAGTCTTGGACTACCGGAACATCCTCAAGGTCTAGAAGGGGGTTGGCATTTAGAGAGTAAAGTTGGCGCTTGGCCACTCGGGTTAAGACGTTAACTGTCTTGTCCGAGGGGTGAGTAAGTTGAACGGTTCTAGTGGCACAATCGATCTTAGCATAATGAGCTGACATCCAGTCCATACCCAAGATGACGTTTATGTCCGAGGACTTGAGAGCTATTAAGGATGCAAGGAAGACAAGCCTATCGACAAGAATTTCGTTCCCATGTCTTACTCTAGAAGTTTGCCATCTAGAGCCAGGGGTTTGTATTTCCATGGTAGAGGGCATGTCACAGAATGTCGTGTTATGCAATCGAGCATAGTTCTCGGATATGAATGAATGAGATGCTCTAGTATCGAAAAGAACAGATGCCGGATGGCAGTTAACAAGGAGCGTACCAAGGACGATGTTGGGATCCTCATGAGCCTCCTCGGCTGAAACATAATTGACATGGCCACGTGCAGTGGTGGCCGGCTTGGCGTAGAAAGTCTTCCCCGCGGGCTTACCACGGCCAACGGACTTTCCAGTTTGATTGGGGTTGTTGTTCTGGGGACACTCTCGGTTATAGTGACCCGGCTCTCCACACTTGAAGCATGTCACCACATTGGGGCGTGGAGCAGCATTACCAGCGGGGCCACCATAGGGCTTGGGCGGTGCAAATTGCTGGTTGGGACGAGGCGCCTCAAAGGATGGCCTCGGGATGAACCTGGGTGGCAGTGCTGTGCTTGGGATCCACACCCGGCGCTTCTGAGCTCCAGAGCTAGATGAAGAGCCAAATTCACGGGAGTGCTTGCATGAAGCGTCATAATCAGTCTGGCCTGTCTCAGCGCTGATGGCTTTATTGACCAGCTTTTGAAAGGATGTGCACTCGTGCATACGGAGATCGCGGCGAAGCTCAGGGCTAAGTCCCTTGCAGAACCTTGCCTGCTTCTTAGCGTCAGTAGAAACCTCTTCAGGGGCATAGCGTGCCAGATTCCCAAATTCACGACTATATGCATCCACAGTCAGTCTTCCTTGGGTGAAGTTGCAGAACTCCTCCCTCTTGCGATCCATGAGACCTTCTGGAATGTGATGCTCACGGAGAGCCTCACTGAATTCAGCCCAAGAAGTGATTTGGCAGACCGGGCGCATAGATTCAAAGTTTTCCCACCAAAGGCTAGCAGGGCCTTCAAGGTGATAGGAAGCATAAGTAACCTTTTCGGCTTCGGCTACGTTGGCAGAACATAGCTTGTGGGTGATGCTACGAAGCCAGTCATCCGCGTCGAGGGGCTCGACGGAGTGGTTAAACTTTGGTGGGTACAGCTTGATAAAGTCATTGATTGACACCAAGTCATTTCGTGGGTGGCGTGCAGTGTTCTGCTCAATCCGCTCCAGCAGGCGGTTGGTCTCACGCATGTTTCTTTCCACCTCCAGCATTACTTCGGCCAGAGAAGGCGGGTGAGGCAGATTTTCACCTCTAGCTGCACTGGCTTCCCCCTGCTCTGGAGTAGCAGGGTTGCTGCGGGTGTTGACCATCCTAAGAGAAAAACAAGACAACGGTTTAGACAAGGATGGCTCAAACTTAGCAAGGAAGTGCAGAATGTAATGAATAGCACGGAATGCAGAGATGTTCATCCGTATGTCATGGTAATATAAAACTGCCATATATATACCAATGGTCATACACATCATACATAGTTTAGTACAAGCCCAGGCTACAGTACAACTATGATGAAAGACGTTACATCTCATCGGAGGCATTCCAAGCTCCTATACATTATTTTTCTACACCTCCGGAATCGATTACACGCAAAGTCATATTCCACAAGTCACACAGGACACTGGAGATACAACTACTACAATACTAGTGGTACTACTACTAACTCAGACAGCTCCGTAGTAGTTCTCATAGAAGTCACCTCCATAGCCTGGAAGTTCAACATGACCATCCGGAAACAGACGGTCCTGAGGAGCCTGTGGACCATAGGGGCTAGGATGAGGTCTTGGACCAACAAACGGTGGCCTGCGGGGACCACGGGGTGGGGTGATGCCTCCCACATCATGCCAATCCACCATGCCTGGTAGAGCTGATCTCACAGGATACAGATCCCTTGTATCCATACATCCAGCTTGCACCGCAGGTGCAAACCGAGTCAATGTGGCCTAATGATCAGCAAGGGTATTGAAAAGCTCCAGCCTCAAGGCCCGATTCTCTTGGTCCTTATCTTCGAGCATCTCGGCAGTGGTACGAGTTAATGAGTCCTCCTGAGTGGAGTCAGCGTAGATAGCTTGAAGATACCCTTGCGCTCCCGGAAGTGAAGCTGGCATGTAACGGAAGTCGGTGTTCCGAAGCAGGCCAGTCCGGACTCGCAAGATGGTCAACATAGAATAGGCAGCATCCTGCACAACCATCTCAATAGTTACCCTGAGTCCATAGGAATAGTGAAGGGGCTCGGTAGATCCAGGATAAGAAGGAAATATCCTGACGGTGCAGAGATATTGGCTTTGATTAAAGTCGCGGAACTGCTCTTCGATGGTGTATTCGGGATACCAACGGTAACCCATCTCGATCATGACCCGGACTAACATAGCAGTATGTCCGGGAACGTCGAGGCACCGGGTCAGGCGAACCACTTGGTTTTGAGCATGGTTGGCCATCTGAAAGCACAACCACAATACAAAGACATCAGAATTTCTAGGGAAAAATTGGACAGCATAACAACTGTAAATGCTCAGAAAAAAGATTTGAGACATCCACAACAGTTCGCAATACCACTCAACAACATCATATCAAAATTCTGATCCAATTAGCAACATACTAGGAATAGTAGAAACTGAACTGGAACTTGTAGCATCAATCCTACAAGGTACTACGGATTAGTAACACGTGAACCTGATAGAAGAAGAGAGACTAGTCCTTAACCCACGTTGAATGAGAAGAGAATGACTCAGATCAGAGGCATAGGGTAAAGGAGTAAAAGAGCCTTACGTTCCCTTCCACAATCAATTCCCCTACATATAACTAAAGCATTTCTAGACTCGACATCAACCACTTTGGCTCAACGAACCTACAGGCAGTCCGGCTCTGATGCCAACGCTGTCAGGACCCCGGTTCCAAGTCACATCGATCTAGCCGGTAACACCTCATATCACTTTGCGGCCTCACGCATGGTATCCCATGGGTGTCGCCTTACCATGGCCGGGACCGTTTGCGCCTTTTGGCTCACGTATATGATAGTGTCGCTAGCATCCATATGACAGAGAACCCGGGCCGACATGGCTAGTCATGAACCCAAAGCGGCACAGACCTATGGAGACAGGCATACATGAATCACATCGAGCATGTCGGTCATCAACGAGTGATTCCGGGCTGTAGCACTGGGCTAACAGGACTCCGGGGAATCCCGGGCTGTAGCAGGCTAGGCAGGACTCCAGAAATCACCGCGTGACATTTCCCCAAAGGGACAGACATAGGAACGAAATGAAACACATGCCGGCCAGTCAAGTGTCCTGAACAGTAGTGCTGGGCTAGCAGGACTCCGGTGAACCGGGCTGTAGCGGACTACTATGGCTCGAGGAACACTAGACTACATTTCCCCATAAGAAAGGCTGCCAAGGATAAACAACTAGATTTGTCGGATCCCACTCATACCAAGCATTTCAATCATACACACAATATGCCCGATATGAGTACATACAACATGGCATCACAACAAAACTCTACAACTCAAGTACTTTATTTAAAGGCTCCAGAGAGCCATACATAACATATCATACAGACAGGGGTCACATGACCCGACACTCAAGTCATACAATCATACAAGCACATGCGGAAGCAACTAGTCTGAGTACAGACTCTAGAAAGAATGAAGGCTTCTCGAAGCCCGTCTATCTACATAGGGCCCTCCATGGCCGGGATCACCACCTGGGTGGCTACTCACTCATCGACGTCAAGGCCTACATAAAACCCATCGGAGGGGGCAGCGTTGTCGTCTGAAAACAATAAATAAGCAAACATGAGTACAAAGGTACTCAACAAGTCTTACATCAGAACCTATTATACATGCTTATTCTCAAGAAGGTGGTGGGGTTGATGCAGCAAGCCAGCTTTGACTCTTGGCTAAGCTATCCTACGGAACCTCTCTAGTAAAATAGTTTTCGCACACGAGTCCACTACTCACCAACACAATACTCCACCGGGGATCCTCCCTCGTCATCCTACGAGAGGGCCATCCTCGGTACTCACACTTATCTTGAGTCTTTTAGTAGTATCCATTAACTTGTCTATGAACTGTATAGGCAACCAAGTAGTCCTTTACCGCGGACGCGGCTATTCGAATAGTTTTATACTCTGCAGGGGTGTACTTCGTCATACACACTTTCAGCACTTACCACCCTTTACACGACATGTACTCGGCAACCTTCAAGCGGAAGCCCAGCGAGGGTGTCGGCCACGGCCTACCTAAACACTTAAGTCTCTAGTCCAGGTTTATCGCCTATCCAGGTTCCATCCGCAGGGAGTCCGGCCGAGGTTTCCACATACGGCCCCGAACAATGTGAACAGGGTCCCGAGACGCCAAACGGGCGCCCGGCATACCCGGCCACGGTGTATCTACCGCAACATAGCCCACCCCTAGGGTCAGCGCTACGCACGGCCGCCAACACATAACCTACAAACACCAGAAACTATTTGCAACTCTTGGACAGAGTACTAGGGTGATTAAGAAGCTGAGAGGGTCAATTAAGGATCCCAATGCATGGTAGTAGCTGAATCTTAAAATCACACATACAGATCTCAGTTCTTAGGGACGGCCTCAATGAAACAACCCACCATGTACTCCTACATGGCCTCTCATCGATACCTTTACCAAAACATGTTCAACACATCCCTCACATTACCGACATAAGCATTTCACTCTAGCCCATCACCCAGATGAACCAGACCTGACACAACTCTAAGCATAGCAGGCATAGCAAGGTAGGAATCACATACATGGCTCAATCAACTCCTACACATGCTAGTGGGTTTCATCTAGTTACTGTGGCAATGACAGGTCATGCAGAGGATAAGGGTTCAACTACCGTAGCACACAGCAGTTTGAATCCCGTTGTCTTAATGTAGTAAACAAGAGCAGAAGCAAGAACATGGGTTTGTATCGGAATGATCAATGGTTGCTTGCCTGATGGAGTGGTAGCAGGATACTGCCCTTCAGTTGGATACTCGTGAATATCCTCGGAGGCAGAACCTACCACGGGGAACACATAGGAACACAATCAACACATGACGATATGCAACAATATGATGCATGCTATGACATGGCAATATGAATGTGTTTTGGCCTAATGCAAGCTAAAACAGAAAGGGATGAACTCATTTGAATCAAAGATTCAAATATTAGCTCATTAAACATGGCCTTAATAGTGCATTTCCTTATTCTTCTTAAACAGCAAGGTAAACTTGTTTTGTCATGCATGAAACCATTATAGATGGATAGATTGAATTTTTCTGATATTTTTTCATATATAAATTATTTCATTTGCAGTTACGGTTGAATTTCTATGATTTTTAGAAGTTTTAAACATTTTCTGGAATTTCCTGAATAAAAAAATAAATCCAGAAAATGCATTACTGCGTCAGCATTGCGTCATGCTGACCTCAGCAGGTCAAAGGCGCCAGCCCAGGTCAAACCTGACTGGTGGGCCCACATGTGAGTGATTGATTTAATTAAAATTAATTAAAACTAAACCTAAATTAGTTAACAGACCGGCCCCACCTGTCATAGACTCAGGGGGGGTCTACTTGGGCCCACCCAGGTTCATTGAAAATATTTTTAGTAAACCCTAGTTGTTTCCAGGGGTGTTGGGGGTTCTGTCTTCCCCAATTCAAATTTGAGAAGAATTTAAACATGATGCACATTCTAATGCTTGAACTAGCTAGGGTGTGACAATCACCAACTGGGTGGCTAGTCACTCGTCGACGTCAAGGTCTACGTAGAACCCATCGGAGGGGGCGGTGTTGTCATCTGAAAACAGTAATTAAGCAAACATGAGTACAAAGGTACTCAACAAGTCTTACATCAGAACCTACTAAACATGCTTATTCTCAAGAAGGTGGTGGGGTTAATGCAGCAAGCCAGCTTTGACTCTTGGCTAAGCTATCCTATGGAACTCCACCAGTAAAATAGTTTTCGCACACGAGTCCACTACTCACCAACACAATACTCCACCGGGTATCCTCCCTCGTCATCCTACGAGAGGGCCATCCTCGGTACTCACACTTATCCTGAGTCTTTTAGTAGTATCCATTAACTTGTCTATGAACTGTATAGGCAACCAAGTACTCCTTTACCGCGGACGCGGCTATTCGAATAGTATTATATCCTGCAGGGGTGTACTTCTTCATACACGCTTTCACCACTTACCGCCGTTTACACGACATGTACTCGACAACCTTCAAGCGGAAGCCCAGCGAGGGTGTCGGCCACGGCCTACCTAACACTTAAGTCTCTAGTCCAGGTTATCGCCTATCCAGGTTCCATCCGCAGGGAGTCCGGCCGAGGTTTCCACATACGGCCCCGAACGATGTGAACAGGGTCCCGAGACGCCAAACGGGTGCCCGGCATACCCGGCCACGGTGTATCTACCGCAACATAGCCCACCCCTAGGGCCAGCGCTACGCACGACCGCCAACACATAACCTACAAACACCAGAAACTATTTGCAACTCCTGGACAGAGTACTAGGGTGATTAAGAAGCCGAGAGGGTCCATTAGTTGGCCCAATGTACGGTAGTAACTGCATGTTAAATCACACATACAGATCTCAGTTCTTAGGGACGGCCTCAATGAAACAACCCACCATGTACTCCTACATGGCCTCTCATCGATACCTTTACCAAAACATGTTCAACACATCCCTCACATTACCGACATAAGCATTTCACTCTAGCCCATCACCCAGATGAACCAGGCCTGACACAACTCTAAGCATAGCAGGCATAGCAAGGTAGGAATCACATACATGGCTCAATCAACTCCTACACATGCTAGTGGGTTTCATCTAGTTACTGTGGCAATGATAGGCCATGCAGAGGATAAGGGTTCAACTACCATAGCACACAACAGATTGAAACGCGTTGTCTTAATGCAGTAAACAAGAGCAGGAACGAGAACATGGGTTGTATCGGAATGATCAATGGTTGCTTCCTGATGGAGTGGTAGTGGGATACTGCCCTTCAGTTGGATACTCGTGAATATCCTCAGAGGCAGAACCTACCACGAAGAACACATCGGAACACAATCAACACATGACGATATGCAACAATATGATGCATGCTATGATATGGCAATATGAATGTGTCCTGGCCTAATGCAAGCTATAACAGAAAGGATTGAACTTATTTGAATCAAAGATTCAATTATTGGCTTATTAAACATGGCTTTAATGGTGCATTTCCTTATTCTGCTTAAATAGCAAGATAAACTTGTTTTGTCATGCATGAAACCATTACAGATGGATAGATTGAATTTTTCTGATCATTTTTCATATATAAATCTTTGCATTTGGAGCTATGGTTGATTTTCTATGATTTTTAGAAGTTTTGACTATTTTCTGGAATTTCCTGTATAAGAATAAATCCAGTAATTTAATTACTGCGTCAGCATTACGTCAGGGTGACGTCAGTGGTCAACGGGGACGTCCAGATCAAACCTGACTGGTGGGTCCTGCGTGTCAGTAGTTAATTAAGCTAATTATCTTTAGTTAAAACTAATCTGATTTAGTTAACAGAGGGGGCCCACTTGTCATTGACTCAGGGGAGTCAAACTGGGGTCAAACCCCTGGTCAGTGGGGCTAATCCCGCCGGCGTTGAGTCGCCGGCGAGGCCCAAGACGGTGGAGCGGCTTGGAAAACGCCCACAGGGCACGGGCGAGGCTATTCTTGGGCTCGTTGGAGAGCTCTTGCAGTCGCGCATCTAGTGGTGGTGGAGGCCGGGCCTATGGTGGCCAGAGACAACGACGGCGAGCTCCAAGGCGGCGGTCGGAGTTCGGCCATGTGTGGGGTTTGGGCTGCGGCGTGCAAACATGGAAACTGAGGCGCTAGCGAGGCACTACGCGATGCGGCAAGCACGTTGCATAGCACGGGATGACCAAATGGTCGCCGGAGCGACGCCGGCGATGAGCTCGAGCGGAGACGAGCTTCGTCCATGGTGGAACTATGGCCTAGAGGGTGCAAATGCATGGGAAAGAAGAGGGGGAAGGCGGCGGAGCTCACAGGGAGGTCGATGAGCAGCTCAGTGGGCTCGGGGGCAACCGGAGCGAGGCGAACCGATGAACGGCGTCCGACGGGTACCGAGGTTGAAGACGGCGCGATAGCGGCGATGTAGGGCCTCCGGTGAAGCGTGGCTCGGTGGGGAGGGCGAGGGCGTCGTGGCGGAGCGATTTGGCTTGTCGGAGGGGCGAGGGGGTGGCTCTGGCGTCGTCTATGGCGAACGACAGCGAGGAACACGCTCGGGCATCGCGGGAGAGAGTGAGGGAGACGAGGGGGAGAGTGAGCGAGGATGAGAGGGGGACGTGGGGGTCGCGTGGCATCCCTGGACGTCTCCAGGACGTCGGCGGAAGCAGGAGGTGGCCGGCGTGTGGCCGCGGGCGCCGGCCACGCGCTCCGCATCCTTCTGGCGCGAGGAGGACGACGAATGGCAGGGCCAGTCGGCTGGGCCGAGCCAGGTTGGCTGGGCCAACACAGGTAAGGCCCAGGTAGCTTCCCTCTCTCTGTTTTTTTATTTGTTTCTGTTTTTCTATTTAACTGCAACTGTTGGGCTTTAATTAAAATACTAAAACATTTCCAAAAATCCTGAAAATAATTGTGGGCTCTATTTAGATTATTTCCAACAGCAAACATTTGTTTCCAGAATTATTTGGGCATTTAAATTATTTTATAGCATTTAAATGCCCAAATTCAAATACTTATGATTTAATTCAATGACCTTCTGTTGACCTAGAAAAATGTGCACCAATTTTTCCAGAGGTTTTAACCCAAGACAAAGAGGGTGAACTTTTTAGAAGGGCATTTCAGGTTCATTGAAAATAATTTTAGTAAACCCTAGTTGTTTCCAGGGGGTGTTGGGGGTTTCTGCCTTCCCCTTTTCAAATTTAAGATAAATTTAAACATGATGCACACTCTAATGCTTGAACTAGCTAGGGTGTGACAACTCACCCCCACTCAAAAGAATCTCGTCCCGAGATTTAGGATCCTCCGGGAAGAAGGTGGGGTACTCGAGTCGAAGACGATCCTCCCTTTCCCAAGTGGCTTCTTTCTCGGAATGGTGTGACCATTGAACCTTGAGAAACTTGATATTATGACGTCGAGTGGTACGCTCGGCTTGATCAAGGATACGAACGGGATATTCCCGATATGAGAGGTTATCTTGTAGATCAAGCGTTTCGTGGTCCACTCCATGGATGGGATCCGCGAAGCAACGCCTGAGTTGAGAAACGTGGAAGACATCATGAACTCTAGAAAGATGCGGAGGTAGTTCCAATTGGTAGGCAACTTCTCCTCGTTTGGCAAGAATGCGAAAGGGTCCAATGTAACGAGGAGCCAATTTGCCTTTGATACTGAAACGATGGGTTCCCTTTAACGGAGTAACCCGAAGGTAAGCCTTCTCATCGACTTCATAAGTCATAGGCTTATGTTTACGATCATATTGACTCTTTTGACGAGATTGGGCTGTTTTCAATTTCTCACGAATAACGCGAACCTGCTCTTCTGCTTCCTGAATCATATCCCGGCCAAAGAGTTGTCTTTCCCCGGTTTCTGACCAGTTAAGAGGCGTTCGACATTTTCGTCCATAGAGAACTTCGAAAGGAGCCTTGCCTAAGCTGGCTTGATAACTATTGTTATAAGCAAACTCCGCGAATGGAAGGCATTTCTCCCAACTCATTCCGAACGAGATGACAGAAGCTCGGAGCATATCTTCCAGAATTTGATTGACTCGTTCTACTTGACCACTTGATTGAGGATGGAAGGCGGTGCTAAAGGAGAGACGAGTTCCCATAGCATTTTGGAAACTTCCCAAAATCGAGAGGTGAAGAGACTTCCACGGTCTGAGTTAATTTCCAATGGAACACCATGAAGAGACACTATTCGGGAGATGTATAAATCAGCTAGCTGGCTAGCGGTGATACTCTCACGAACAGGTAGGAAATGGGCTACTTTGGAAAGACGGTCGATCAGGACGAAGATGGCATTATTCCCTCTCTTGGTCCTGGGAAACCCAGTGATGAAATCCATACTGATTTTATCCCATTTCCACTTGGGAATAGCCAAAGGTTGAAGGGTGCCAGCAGGCCGTTGATGCTCTGCTTTAACAGGACGATAAACGTCGCAATTAGCAATGTATTGAGCGATTTCTCTCTTCATCCTAGTCCACCAAAACCTCTGGCGTAGGTCTTGATACATTTTAGTACTACCAGGATGAATGGTGAGAGGGGATTCATGAGCTTCCTTAAGGATCAGCCGCCTCAGGTTTCGTGCCTTTGGAACCACTAGGCGATTCCCAAAGTATACGACACCTTGATCATCAATGGAGAAACAATTCGTGACTCCTTTCTTAATGTTTCTCTTAATATGGGAGATTCCCGGATCTACCTTCTGTGCCTTGATGATCTGATCCGTAAGGGTAGGTTTCGCCACCAGGGTGGATAGGAATCCTCGAGGAACAATGTGAAGATTTAGCTTACAAAATTCCTCATGGAGAAATGATTGACTTTGTTGTAACATCAGGTTGTTACAATAGGACTTACGGCTTAGCGCATCAGCCATGACATTGGCTTTGCCCGGGGTGTAAGTTATTCCTAAGTCGTAATCCGAGATCATCTCAACCCAACGTCTTTGCCTGAGATTCAAATCTGGTTGGGTGAAGATATATTTCAAACTTTGGTGATCGGTGAAGATCTCGCAACGATTACCGAGAAGGTAATATCGCCAAGTTTTAAGTGCATGGACTACAGCTGCAAGCTCTAGATCATGTGTGGGATAATTTTCCTCATGTGGGTGTAATTTCCGTGAAGCATAGGCAATTACCTGACGATCTTGCATGAGTATGCAACCTAGTCCTTCTCGCGAGGCATCGCAATAGATAATAAAGTCCTTGGAGAAATCTGGTGGTACCAGTACGGGAGCAGATGTCAGGTGCCTTTTCAGTTCCTGAAAACTGAACTCACACTATGGAGTCCACTCGAACTTTTTATCTTTCTTGAGGAGTTCAGTTAGAGGTTTAGCAACCTTGGAGAAATTCTCGACGAAGCGGCGGCAATAGCTCGCTAAGCCAAGGAAGCTCCGAACTTGCTTAACCGTCTCAGGTGGATTCCAATCAAGGACGGCTTGAACTCGCTCGGGATTGACAGCAATACCCTTACCAGAGATTACATGGCCTATATAGGTCACTTCTGGCAACCAAAATTCACACTTGGAGAATTTGGCGTAAAGGCGATGCTCTCGAAGTTTCATCAATACCAGCCTTAGATGTTCGGCATGTTCCTCTTCATTCTTGGAGTAGATGAGTATGTCATCAAGGTATACTACGACAAATTTCTCCAAGTACTCCATGATAACCGAGTTCATTAACCGGGAGAAGGTGGCTGGGGCATTGGTTAAACCGAAAGACATCACGGTGTACTCGTATTGGCCATAACGAGTAACAAAGGCCGTTTTGGGAATGTCCCCGTTTCTGATTTTGATTTGATGGTAGCCCAACCTCAGATCCATCTTGGAAAAGACTGAGGATCCAGCGAGCTGATCATACAGATCATTGATCCTGGGAAGCGGATATTTGTTCTTGATGGTGACCAAATTGACAGGTCGGTAATCCACAACCATTCGATCCGTTCCATCCTTCTTCTTAACGAAGAGGACGGGGCAAGCCCAAGGAGAGGAACTAGGACGGATGAAACCCTTTTTCAAGGACTCATCGAGTTGGTTCTTAAGCTCGGCTAGTTCTAAGGGTGCCATCTTGTAGGGTCTTCTAGAAATTGGAACGGTTCCTGGAACAAGGTCTATCACAAACTCAACATCCCTGTCAGGTGGAACACCTGGCAGTTCTTCTGGAAAGACATCCGGAAAGTCTCGGACTACCAGAACATCCTCAAGATCTGGAAGGGGGTTGGCATTTAAGGAGTAAAACTGGCGCTTGGCCACTCGAGTTAAGACATTGACTGTCTTGCCCGATGGGTGAGTAAGTTGAACGGTTCTAGTGGCACAGTCGATCTTAGCATAATGAGCTGACATCCAGTCCATACCCAAGATGATGTTTATGTCCGAGGACTTGAGAGCTATTAAGGATGCAAGGAAGACAAGTCTATCGACAAGAATTTCGTTCCCATGGCTTACTCTAGAAGTTTGCCATCTAGAGCCAGGAGTTTGAATTTCCATGGTAGAGGGCATGTCACAGAATTTCGTGTTGTGCAATCGAGCATAGTTCTCGGATATGAATGAATGAGATGCTCTAGTATCGAAAAGAACAGATGCCGGATGGCAGTTAACAAGGAGCGTACCAAGGACGACGTTGGGATCCTCATGAGCCTCCTGGGCTGAAACATAGTTGGCATGGCCACGGGCAGTGGTGACCGGCTTGGCGTAGAATGTCTTTCCCGCGGGCTTACCACAGCCAACGGGCTTTCCAGTCTGAATGGGGTTGTTGTTTTGGGGACACTCTCGACTATAGTGACCCGGCTCTCCACACTTAAAGCATGTCACCACATTGGGGCCTGGAGAAGTATTAGCAGCAGGGCCACCATAGGGCTTGGGCAGTGCAAATTGCTGGTTGGGACGAGGCGCCTCAAAGGATGGCCTCGGGATGAACCTGGGTGGCAGTGTGCTTGGAATCCACACCCGGCGCTTCTGAGTCCCAGAGCCGGATGAAGAGCCAAAATCACGGGAGTGCTTGCATGAAGCATCATAATCTGTCTGGCCCGTCTCAGCACTGATGGATTTATTGACCAACTTCTAAAAGGAGGTGCACTCATGCAGACGAATATCACGGCGAAGCTCAGGGCTAAGTCCCTTGCGGAACCTTCCCTGCTTCTTAGCGTCAGTAGATACCTCTTCAGGGGCATAGCGTGCCAGATTCCCAAATTCACGACTATATGCATCCACAGTTAGTCTTCCTTGGGTGAAGTTGCAGAACTCCTCCCTCTTGCGATCCATGAGACCTTCCGGAATGTGATGCTCACGGAAAGCCTCACTGAATTCAGCCCAAGTAGTGATTTGGCCGACCAGGCGCATAGCTTCGAAGTTTTCCCACCAAAGGCTAGCAGGGCCTTCGAGGTGATAGGCAGCATAGGTAACCTTGTCGGCTTCGGCTACGTTGGAAGAACGTAGCTTGTGGGTAATGCTGCGAAGCCAGTCATCCGCGTCGAGGGGTTCGACGGAATGGTTAAACTTTGGTGGGTACAGCTTGATAAAGTCATTGATCGACACCAAGTCATTTCGCGGGTGGCGTGCAGTGTTCTACTCAATCCGCTCTAGCAGGGGTTAGTCTCACGCTTGTTTCTTTTCGCCTCCAGTATTACCTCGGCCAGAGAAGGCGGGTGAGGCAGATTTTCACCCCTAGCTGCACTGGCTTCCCCCTGCTCCGAGGCAGCAGGGTTGCTGCGGGTGTTGACCATCCTAGGAGAAAACAAGACAATGGTTTAGATAAGGATGGCTCAAACTTAGCAAGGAAGTGCAGAATGTAATGGATAACACGGAATGCAGAGATGTTCATCCGTATGTCATGGTAATATAAACTGCCATATATATACCAACGGTCATACACATCATACATAGTTTAGTACAAGCGCAGGCTACAGTACAACTATGATGAAAGACATTACATCTCATCGGAGGCATTCCAAGCTCCTATACATTATTTGTATACACCTCCGGAATTGACTACACACTAAGTCGTATTCCACAAGTCACGCAGGACAGTGGAGATACAACTACTACAATACTAGTGGTACTACTACTAATTCAGACAGCTCCGTAGTAGTCCTCATAGAAGTCACCTCCGTAGCCTGGAAGTTCAACGTGACCATCCGGGAACAGACGGTCCTGAGGAGCCTGTGGACCAAAGGGGATAGGATGAGGTCTTGGACCAACAAACGGTGGCCTGCGGGGACCACGGGGTGGGGTGATGCCTCCACATCACGCCAGTCCACCATGTCTGGCAGGGCTGATCTCACAGGATACAGATCCCTTGTATCCATACATCCAGCTTGCACCGCAGGTGCAAACCGAGTCAATGTGGCCCAATGATTATCACGGGTATTGAAAAGCTCCAGCCTCAAGGCCTAATTCTCTCGGTCCTTATCTTCGAGCATCTCAGCAGTGGTACGAGTTAATGAGTCCTCCTGAGTGGAGTCAGCATAGATAGCCTGAAGATACCCCTGCGCTCCCGGAAGTGAAGCTGGCATGTAACGGAAGTCGGTGTTCCGAAGCAGGCCAGTCCGGACTCGCATAATGGTCATCATGGAATAGGCAGCATCCTGCACAGCCATCTCAACAGTAACCCCGAGTCCATAGGAATAGTGAAGGGGCTCGATAGATCCAGGATAAGAAGGAAATATCCTGATGGTGTAGAAATATTGGCTTTGATTAAAGTCGTGGAATTGCTCTTCAACGGTGTATTCGGGATACCAATGGTAACCCGTCTCGATCATTACCCAGACTAACATAGCAGTATGACTGGGCACGTCGAGGCACCGGGTCAGGCGAACCACTTGGTTTTGAACACGGTTGGCCATCTGAAAGCACAACCACAATGCAAAGACATTAGAATTTCTAGGGAAAATTGGACAGCATAACAGCTATAAATGCTCAGAAAAAGATTTGAGACATCCACAACAGTTCGCAATACCACTCAACAACATCATATCAAGGTTCGGATCCAATTAGCAACATACTAAGAATAGTAGAAACTGAATTGGGACTTGTAACAACAATCCTATAAGCTACTACAGATTAGTAACACGTGAACCAGATAGAAGAAGAGAGCCTAGTCCTTAACCCATGTTGAATGAGAAGAGAATGACTCAGATCAGAGGCATAGGGTAAAGGAGTAAAAGATCCTTACGGTCCCTCCCACAATCAATTCCCCTACATATAACTAAAGCATTTCTAGACTCAACATCGACCAGCTTGGCTCAACGAACCTACAGGCAGTCCGGCTCTGATACCAACGTTGTCAGGACCCCGATTCCAAGTCACATCGATCTAGCCAGTAACACCTCATATCACTTTGCGGCCTCACGCACGGTATCCCACGGGTGTCGCCTTACCATGGCCCGGGACCGTTTGCGCCTTTTGGCTCACGTATATGATAGTGTCGCTAGCATCCATATGACAGAGAACCCAGGACGACATGGCTAGTCGTGAACCCAAATCGGAACAGACCTATGGAGACAGGCATACATGAATCACATCGAACATGTCGGTCATCAGCGAGTGATTCCGGGCTGTAGCACTGGGCTAACAGGACTCCGGTGAACCGGGCTGTAGCAGGCTAGGCAGGACTCCGGATATCACCGCGTGACATTTCCCCGAAGGGACAGACATAGGAACGAAGTGAAACACGTGTCGGCCAGTCAAGTGTCCTGAACAGTAGTGCTGGGCTAGCAGGACTCCGGTGAACCGGGCTGTAGCGGACTACTATGGCTCGAGGAACACTAGACTACATTTCCCCATAAGAAAGGCTGCCAAGGATAAACAACTAGATTGTTAGATCCCACTCATACCACGCATTTCAATCATACACACAATATTCCCGATATGAGTACATACAACATGGCATCACAACAAAACTCTACAACTCAAGTACTTTATTTAAAGGCTCCAGGGAGCCATACATAACATGTTCATACAGATAGGGGTCACATGACCCGACACTCAAGTCATACAAACATACAAGCACATGCGGAAGCAACTAGTCTGAGTACAGACTCTAGAAAGAAAGAAGGCTTCTCGAAGCCTGTCTATCTACATAGGGCCCTCCATGGCCAGGATCACCACCTGGGTGGCTAGTCACTCGTCGACGTCAAGGTCTACGTAGAACCCATCGGAGGGGGCGGTGTTGTCATCTGAAAACAGTAATTAAGCAAACATGAGTACAAAGGTACTCAGCAAGTCTTACATCAGAACCTACTAAACATGCTTATTCTCAAGAAGGTGGTGGGGTTAATGCAGCAAGCCAGCTTTGACTCTTGGCTAAGCTATCCTACGGAACTCCACCAGTAAAATAGTTTTCGCACACGAGTCCACTACTCACCAACACAATACTCCACCGGGGATCCTCCCTTGTCATCCTACGAGAGGGCCATCCTCGGTACTCACACTTATCCTGAGTCTTTTAGTAGTATCCTTTAACTTGTCTATGAACTGTATAGGCAACCAAGTAGTCCTTTACCGCAGACGCGGCTATTCAAATAGTATTATATCCTGCAGGGGTGTACTTCTTCATACACGCTTTCACCACTTACCGCCGTTTACACGACATGTACTCGGCAACCTTCAAGCGGAAGCCTAGCGAGGGTGTCGGCCACGGCCTACCTAACACTTAAGTCTCTAGTCCAGGTTATCGCCTATCCAGGTTCCATCTGCAGGGAGTCGAGCCGAGGTTTCCACATACGGCCCCGAACGATGTGAACAGGGTCCCGAGACGCCAAACGGGCGCCCGGCATACCCGGCCACGGTGTATCTACCGCAACATAGCCCACCCCTAGGGTCAGCGCTACGCACGACCGCCAACACATAACCTACAAACACCAGAAACTATTTGCAACTCCTGGACAGAGTACTAGGGTGATTAAGAAGCCGAGAGGGTCCATTGGTTTCGGGCCCAATGTACGGTAGTAACTGCATCTTAAATCACACATACATATCTCAGTTCTTAGGGACGGCCTCAATGAAACAACCCACCATGTACTCCTACGTGGCCTCTCATCGATTCCTATACCAAAACATGCTCAACACATCCCTCACATTACCGACATAAGCATTTCACTCTAGCCCATCACCCAGATGAACCAGACCTGACACAACTCTAAGCATAGCAGGCATAGCAAGGTAGGAATCACATACATGGCTCAATCAACTCCTACACATGCTAGTGGGTTTCATCTAGTTACTGTGGCAATGACAGGCCATGCAGAGGATAAGGGTTCAACAACCGTAGCACACAACAGATTGAAACGCGTTGTCTTAATGCAGTAAACAAGAGCAGGAGTGAGAACATGGGTTGTATCGGAATGATCAATGGTTGCTTGCCTGATGGAGTGGTAGTGGGATACTGCCCTTCAGTTGGATACTCGTGCATATCCTCAGAGGCAGAACCTACCACGAGGAACACATCGGAACACAATCAACACATGACGATATGCAACAATATGATGCATGCTATGATATGGCAATATGAATGTGTCTTGGCCTAATGCAAGCTATAACAGAAAGGATTGAACTTATTTGAATCAAACATTCAATTATTAGCTTATTAAACATGGCTTTAATGGTGCATTTCCTTATTCTGCTTAAACAGCAAGATAAACTTGTTTTTTCATGCATGAAACCATTACAGATGGATAGATTGAATTTTTCTGATCATTTTTCATATATAAATCTTTGCATTTGGAGCTATGGTTGATTTTCTATGATTTTTAGAAGTTTTGACTATTTTCTGGAATTTCCTGTATAAGAATAAATCCAGTAATTTAATTACTGCGTCAGCATTACGTCAGGGTGATGTCAGTGGTCAATGGGGACGTCCAGGTCAAACCTGACTGGTGGGTCCCGTGTGTTAGTAGTTAATTAAGCTAATTATCTTTAGTTAAAACTAATCTGATTTAGTTAACAGAGGGGGCCCACTTGTCATTGACTCAGGGGAGTCAAACTGGGGTCAAACCCCTGGTCAGCAGGGCTAATCCCGCCGGCGTTGAGTCGCCGGCGAGGCCCAAGACGGTGGCGCGGCTCAGAAAACGCCCACAGGGCACGGGCGAGGCTCTTCTTGGGCTCGTTGGAGAGCTCTTGCAGTCGCGCATCTAGTGGTGGCGGAGGTCGGGCCTATGGTGGCCGGAGACAACGACGGCGAGCTCCAAGGCGGCGGCTGGAGTTTGTCCATGTGCGGGGTTTGGGCTGCGGTGTGCAAACACGGAAACTGAGGCGCTAGCGAGGCACTACGCGATGCGGCAAGCACGTTGCATAGCACGGGATGACCAAATGGTCACCGGAGCGACGCCGGCGACGAGCTCGAGGGGAGACGAGCTTCGGCCATGGTGGAACTATGGCCTAGAAGGTGCAAATGTGTGGGAAAGAAGAGGGGGAAGGCGGTGGAGCTCACAGAGAGGTCGATGAGCAGCTCAGTGGGCTCGGGGGCGACCGGAGCGAGGCGAATCGATGAACGGCGTCCTGCGGGTACCGAGGTTGAAGACGATGCGATAGCGGCGATGCAGGGCCTCCGGCGAAGCGTGGCTCGGTGGGAAGGGCGAGGGCGTCGTGGCGGAGCGATTTGGCTTGTCGGAGGGGCGAGGGGGTGGCTCTGGCATCGTCTACGGAGAACGGCGGCGAGGAACGCGCTGGGGCATCACGGGAGAGAGTGAGGGAGACGAGGGGGAGAGTGAGCGAGGATGAGAGGGGGACGTGGGGGTCGCGTGGCATCCCTGGACATCTCCAGGACGTCGGCAGAAGCAGGAGGTGGCCGGCGTGTGGCCGCGGGCGCCGGCCACGCGCTCCGCGTCCTTCTGGCGCCGGCCACGCGCTCCGCGTCCTTCTGGCGCGAGGAGGACGACGACTGGCAGGGCTAGTCGGCTGGGCCGAGCCAGGTGGGCTGGGCCAGCACAGGTAAGGCCCAGGTAGCTTCCCTCTCTCTGTTTTTTTATTTGTTTCTGTTTTTCTATTTAACTGCAACTGTTGGGCTTTAATTAAAATACTAAAACATTTCCAAAAATCCTGAAAATAATTGTGGGCTCTGTTTAGATTATTTCCAATAGCAAACATTTATTTCCAGAATTATTTGGGCATTTAAATTATTTTATAATATTTAAATGCCCAAATTCAAATACTTATGATTTAATTCAATGACCTTCTGTTGACCTAGAAAAATGTGCACCAATTTTGCCAGAGGTTTTAACCCAAGACAAAGAGGGTGAACTTTTTAGAAGGGCATTTCAGGTTCATTGAAAATAATTTTAGTAAACCCTAGTTGTTTCCAGGGGGTGTTGGGGGTTTCTGCCTTCCCCATTTCAAATTTAAGAGAAATTTAAACATGATGCACACTCTAATGCTTGAAGTAGCTAGGGTGTGACATTTTATGATAAAGATGCAAAGTAAAATAAAGCAATGAAAATAACTAAGTATTGGAAGATTTAATATGATGAAGATAGACCCGGTGGCCATAGGTTTCACTAGTGGCTTCTCTCAAGAGCATAAGTATTTTATGGTGGGTGAACAAATTACTGTTGAGTAATTAACAGAACTGAGCATAGTTATGAGAATATCTAGGTATGATAATGTATATAGGCATCACGTCCGAGACAAGTAGACCGACTCCTGCCTGCATCTACTACTATCACTCCACACATCGACCGCTATCTAGCATGCATCTATAGTATTAAGTTCATAAGAATAGAGTAACGCCTTAAGCAAGATGACATGATGTAGAGGAATAAACTCATGCAATATGATAAAAACCCCATCTTGTTATCCTCGATGGCAATAATACAATACGTGCCTTGCCGCCCCTACTGTCACTGGGAAAGGACACCGCAAGATTGAACCCAAAGCTAAGCACTTCTCCCATTGCAAGAAAGATCGATCTAGTAGGCCAAACCAAACTGATAATTCGAAGAGACTTGCAAATATAACCAATCATAAATAAAAGAATTCAGAGAAGATTCAAATATTGTTCATAGATAAACTTGATCATAAACCCACAATTCATCAGACTCAACAAACACACCGCAAAAGAAGATTACATCGAATAGATCTCCACAAGAGAGGGGGAGAACTTTGTATTGAGATCCAAAAAGAGAGAAGAAGCGATCTAGCTAATAACTATGGACCCGAAGGTCTGAGGTAAACTACTCACACTTCATCGGAGAGGCTATGGTCTTGATGTAGAAGCCCTCCGTGATCGATGCCCCCTCCGGCGGAGCTCCGGAACAGGCCCCAAGATGGTATCTCGTGGATAAAGAAAGTTATGGCGGTGGAATTAGGGTTTTGGCTCCGTATCTGATCGTTTGGGGGTACGTAGGTATATATAGGAGGAAGAAGTACGTCGGTGGAGCAATAGGGGACCCACGAGGGTGGAGAGTGCGCTTGGGGGGGGGGGGTAGGCGCGCCCCCCTACCTCGTGGCCTCCCTATTGGTTGCTTGACGTAGGGTCCAAGTCTCCTGAATCTTGTTCGTTCCAAAAATCACGTTCCCGAAGGTTTCATTCCGTTTGGACTCCGTTTGATATTCCTTTTCTTCGAAACCCTAAAATAGGCAAAAACAGCAATTCTGGGCTGGGCCTCCGGTTAATAGGTTAGTCCCAAAAATAATATAAAAGTGAATAATAAAGCCCAATAATGTCCAAAACAGAAGATAATATAGCATGGAGCAATGAAAAATTATAGATACGTTGGAGACGTATCAGTCACCGTGGAGCCCACGGCAGCGTCACCACCAGAGCCTTTGGCAGGCGAAGACCACCTTTTGTCAGGATAACTTGTACTAGTTGTCTCCCTTCTAAATTGGCCGTTGTGGGATCCCTTCCCACCTAAACATTTGGAAAGAGGACCAGGGCGTCTATAAATAGGGCTAGCCACCACCATAGTCAGGGATAGGCTCATGTGTACGGATCATTCGGACCATCCTCAGACACACCAGCTCATCGAGCTCAAGAACGCCTCCCCTCAGGAGGTTGTTCATCCTTTGTACTAGTTCATCCTCAGCCCACGAGGCAATCCACCACACCACACGGGAGTAGGGTATTACACCACAACTGTGGCCCGAACCAGTATAAACTCTCGTGTCACTTGTTCCTTGGGTTCGGTGAGCTAGGCCTAGAGATCGTTGCGAGAGTGAGCTAGGGAGAGATATCTTCGTGCGCACCCCAGTGTTCGAACCTCAAGGATTTGCGGGAACCCAGAATCTGACATTTGGCGCGCCAGGTAGGGGTGTGCTGAAGCTTTTTCTTCCGTTGATTCGCGCTCCTCGGATCCACCGCATCCATGTCTAACACTCGCTGAGCCCGTGTTGAGCGCCGGGCCGCCCTCGCCGCCCGCGTCGCTCAAACGGCGCTCATTGGAGGACCTCCCGGCCGTTCTCCATCACCCGCTGCCAACGCCACCACCGGCCCAGCAGCGAACGAGTAGCAGGCTTCATCGCTGCACCCCTCTGTGCGGCGGGACAGACGCACCCGCCACCCCGTCGCTGACTCCGACCGGCTCATCATCCCACGCTCATCGCGTGCCCACGGACGTGCATGCCGCGCTGCTCATGGCACACAAGCTCCCGTGTTACCGCCCGGTCGACGACCTCTACGACGACTGATTGGACCGCATCGCCGAGCTCGTCGGCGCTGCCAGGGGCTCTCCTGCGCCATCCCTCTCACTGCCTTGCCCACCTCCAGATGTGGGTGACGTAGCTCACGGAGCGCCTCCGCCGCCTCCGCATCAAGACGGCGCCCTCGCATCAAGACACGCGGCTCACAGAGTGCCTCCTCTGCCTCTGCATCAAGACAGCGCCCTCGCACCAACACACGCGGTCCCGCGGCGTCGCCTGCCACGCCGGGCGCCTCCGCATGAAGAAGGAAGCGGCCAAGAAGTCCCGAGGCTGTAAGAAAACGCTCCTGCACTCCCAGCGCCATTGAGTCAAGACCGTGTGCCGCTTGCGACGGAGGTGCTTGGATATCAGGATCAGGCTCCGCCACTGCGACGGGCTCCGGTGACCACAACAGGCTGTCGTGCCTTTACTCCTGAGCCGCGCACCGTCATCTGGCCAGGCAAGTTCAAGCCAGACTTGCCTCCGCGCTACGACAAGACCCCCGACCCTGCGGAGTTCTTGCAGCTCTACGAGTTGACCATCAAGGCAGCCAACGGAGACGAGAAGGTCATGGTGAACTGGTTTCCCATGGCCCTCAAGAATGGTGCGCGCTCGTGGCTCCTGAACTTGCCCGCGGGATCGATCTCCTCTTGGAGCGAGATGCGCGAGCGTTTCGTCGCCAACTTCCAAGGCACTCGCGACCGCCCGGTGACCGCAGGCGACCTACGGCGCATCAAGCAACAACCGGGGAAAACCCTGTAGAAGTACATCCAGCGCTTCAACAGTGTTCGCCTCAAGATTCCCAAGGTGACGGACTAGGCCATCATCTCTGCGTTCTCCGATGGCGTCCGCGACGTCAACATGAAGGAGGAGCTCACCATCCACGAGGAGCTAAGCTCGGCTCTAGAGATGTTCAACATGGCAACCAAGTGGCAAGGGCTGAGGAAGGGCGCCTCTCTCTCCTCGAGCTCCCAGCTGCTGACCAGGAGGACAAGAAGGCAAAGATCAAGGACGTAAAGTGCAAGGGGGCTGCCGTGCTCGCGGTGGAGCCAGAGATGAAGCGCGTCCGCGACCACCCCGAATCATCCAAGGCCAACCGCCCATTCTGCCCTTCCACAATGTTCATAGCCACAACACCAACGACTGTCAGGAGCTCAGGGCCATCCGAGATGGGTGCTTCGGTCGACGCCCCGAGTGCAACGACCGAGGCTATGGCTGAGGAGGTGGATGAAGTGGAGGATGCTGGGACGACCGCAGCCCCCGCCAGGAGTGGCGTTACCAGCCACATGAGGACCACTGGTAGGACTAGCCTCGCGAGGGCCCTTGGAGGGAGCAACCTCGTGAGGACTGCACTCAGGGCAACTGGCAGGACCAGCCCCCCGCTGCCGCCACCACCGAGGAGAAACGACGACCACCATCAGGACGAGCGGGATGAGGGCTTCCAGGAGCCATGCGCCATCGCCTGCATCTTGGGTGGTGCTCAAGCCCCAGCCTCTCAGCGTGTCTTCAAGAAGTTTGCTCGCGAGGTGAACGCAGCCCTTCCCAGGCTCGAGGCCACGCGCCCGCTCAAGTGGTCCAAGTGCGCCATCACCTTCATCTCGGCGGACTAGCTCAAGTGCACGGCGACTGCCAGCGCCCTCCCGATGCTCTGCTCACCTATCATCAGCAACGTTCAAGTCACCAGGACCCTCATCGACAGCGGCGCGGGGCTCAATGTCCTGTCCGTCGGGACATTCGAGAGCCTTCAGGTGCCATACGATCAGCTCCAGCCTACCAAGACTTTCTTAGGAGTGCCGACGACTCCACCACCCCGATAGGGCAGGTCCGCCTCCCTGTCACCTTTGGCCAGTGTGACAACTACCACACCGAGCTCATCAACTTCAACGTCGCCCATATCCGTCTGCCGTACAATGCCATCCTTGGGTATCCATCCTTGGCCAAGTTTATGGCGGTGACCCACCACAGCTACAACGTCCTCAAGATGCCAGGGAGTGGCGGCTTCATCTAGGTCGCCTACGAGGAAAAAGACGCGGTGTGATCCCTCGAGCGTGCTTACCAGGCTGAAGCAGCCGAAGACCTCGAAAACGAAGGCACCCTGTACCCTCCTGAGGCCAACCCCAAGAAGAAGAAGCAGCTACCCCGTTAAGGGCCTCAGGAGGGCGGCGTCTCCAGCGGCACCACCTCAGGACCTGCGCCCGCAGATGGGGCGCCTCCTTCCCTCACATAGGAAGGCGCGCCCGGCGCCCTCCTCAGGCTGGGCTCGGGGGCTCTCTTTTGGAGGGCCTCAGACCTAGCCATTGTCATAAGGGAGGTGCTCGGGCACCATGTGGAGGCGTGCTTCGCTGAACGTTTCCCTCAAGAGGGCATGAGGCATGGAATGCCTTGTGCTCAGGAGTTCATCACCAAGGTGATCCAGGAGCTTCAAGAGGCAAGGGCCATGTGTGGCGGCCGTCGCCCACCACCCAACGCAGCTCCCCACCTTGGCGAGGGCAGCGGGTTGCGCATCTGCGTTGACATTCCAGGGCTCAACAGGGCCGCATCTCAGCGACGTTTCTGGCCTTCGCACGTTGGGCGGTCCCCCTCACAGCTATGTTTGCATGCCTCTTGGCCTACCGAACGCGACTGTCACCTTCCGACACCACCAGCGGAGAATTCTGGCAGCTCAGGAGGCCAGGCATCACGCTGTCCTGGCGGAGTTTGCGATAGTTCCTTAGGAGCCACCTGGGCCTGCGGAGCCTCCCGAGGCTCAGGGCCCTGGCGGCTCATGAGGAGCAACTTCTTCGGCGCGCATCTTCAGCCACCCCGACACCACTCCAGCTATGGCATCAGGTGACTATTTCCAGTTTATTCGGGTAGGGGCACCCTTCGGGCAGCATTATCCCCAAGTCGCATGGGCTTATCCCTACGGCATGTATCCGTTTGCATCTTTAGCTTACTCTGTTGGGAGCGCCTCACGGGCTGCATCATCCCTAGGCCACTCGGGTCCATCCCAGTGGCATGTATCGTTCTTGCATCTATTTGAACTAATTTGTCTCATCACATGAATTGATCTATAATCACTGCTCACCTGGTGCTTGCTCATCGCGGCCTCCCGCGCAGCTGATCGGTCACTTGCTCATCCTGCAACGGGAGACTCACATGCTGGCACGGTGCTTGTGCTCGGGTCCATCCCTGCAACACTGATAAACCTGTGCGATCGAGCTCTTGCACGCAGCCCGCTCCGTGTACTCCACCTCACCAGATCCTCAGTGCCCTCATCTTCTCATGGAAAGAGCAATGGCGGGCTGGAAAGCGCAGCTATAGGCTACTCTCTCTCGCACTAACCCGCAGGAACCTCCGGAGCCGAGCTACAGGTGGTCCCACCAGCTGCCCCCTTTCACGCTTTTCGCTTGGGCATTAAAGGGAGGGCTCCTGAGCATCGCGCCTCAGGAACTCTTACTAGCTCTTCAGCCCTCACCCCCTGGCCTTGACCATGGCATCGCGACCTGGCATACCAGCGGCGGCTGAGCTCGCTCAAGGGCCGGGACCCGAGGACGCAGAGCACATAGGAGAGTGTGAAGGGTGGGAGCTGGCATGGACACAACCTGGTAGAATCGCCATCAGCGGCCCGCGGACCGGGCGCCACGCAAGGAACTGATCCATGGTCGCTAAGATAAGTCACGTATCCAAGGCAACCCAGCTCGCGGCTTCGGATTTTCGGCTCCTGCAGCCTTGCCCGGCAATGCCGCCTTCCTTTTCTACCTTTAGGGAGCAGCTTGCACGCCAAGGGGGACCTCTTGAGCATCGTGCCTTAGGAGGTTTTACCGGACCTCGGGCCGTTCACCTCCTAGCCTTGACCACGACGGCTGAAGCCTGCCTGGGGACTGGAACCTGTCGGCGTAGAGCACTAAGCTACCGCGAGGATGAAAAGGGGACAGTGCTAGAGCAAGACGTGCAATCACAGATTTCGCAATGAAAATAATATTGATGCAAGGGCATTACAGATTCTTTACACACTCCACGGGGTTCGTCTCGATTCCTCACAGGGAACAAAAGGAGGAAGTTTCTAGGAGCCCTATCTACAGGTATCGCCACTGGCGCCATCATCAACAGTGGGCCACGAGGGGTCGGCGCCAACCCCGTCCAGATCAACGGCGACGACGAGCGGACGCCGTTGCTGCGCTCCGGGCGCGGCGTGAGCTCGGGGGCACGTAGCTAACTTCGCTCGTCTCTGGAGTCTCGTCGGGCTCGGGAGAGTCACTGGCCTCCTAGGCACCATCGCTGCTGCTGGAGGAGACGTCGGCAAGACCGTGGGTGGGCCCAGTACCTGCCCCTGCACTGTCCTGGCGATCCCCTTCAGGACAGCATTCCAGGCGGCGGCCTTCCTCACCAAATACTTTGAAGAACATCGCGGAGGCAGCGTCGTACTCAAAATGGATGGCGAGGGCCCCCTCCGTGCGGCGGACACGGGCAACCTCGCCCCATCCGCGGGTCATGAAGATCTTGCCCTAGGAGACGGCCTCAACCTCTACTCCCGTCGCCTGGGTGCCACACTTGGCGTGCTGCAACCACAACTCGAGCAGCCCCCTTGATGACATCACTTCAGCAAAGAACGGTGGGAATCTGATCCACGTGCGTGGTGGCATCGCCGCCCACACCACGAGTTCTCGCAAGGAGCCCTCGATGTGGGTTCGTGGGGGGAGGGAGGGGGGCACCACTACACGTCCACCGCGACCATGGCGCGAGAGGCGTTGGTCACTGCCTCCTCCTCCAGAGCCTTCTGCCCGAGCATGCAAGGGCAGCGAGTAGCCATGGGTAGGCCACTCGTACCAAGGCCTCATCACCTCCGGCCTCAGGACGATGTTGTGGAAGCGGACCGGCCTCTTCTTCGGTGGGAGTGGCCCAAGCTCTTCGCGGGGGGTTTTCCCCTTCTCAGCGGCGGAGAACCTCCGTATCGGCGCCATGGGTGTCGCAGCAAGCAGAATGGAGGAAGAAATGAGCAATGGGGTCTCAGCCTCTCTCCTCATTTATAGCCAGAGGAAGGCCAACCGCCAGCCTCCATGATCTAAGGTAATGATGATTTTTTCTGCATGCAGCAGGGTCTCGTCAAGTCGAGCAGTTGCCGAGGAAGCGTAGCGAAGCGGAGACGCCCACGACCTATCAATCTCCATGTGTCAATCGAGGCCGCAGGAGGTTGGGGCCCGCGGCGCTCCGCACTTGCCCTTTCGATTCGCCTCGAAGCCAAGTCCGAGCGCACCTTGGGCCCGGGGGCTACTATCGGCATCCTGGGAACGGGGGTACCCAGACTTGCCTGCCTGCGGCCCAGGGCGTGGCTCCACTAATGGCCTGGAATGGCCCATCTTCACCAGCAACCACTCAAGATACTCACGAGGGGCCAAGCCTCATGAAGCGGACGACACCAAGACCTCCCCAGGGGCAGCCTCGCTAGGCTGGCTCCTGAGGAGCGGAGATATCTATGCAAGGTGCACCTCACGAGGTCCGCGTGATGTGAGCCATGATGACCAAGGCTAGGCGGGTGCCAGCAGGCACAGGGTGTGTGTTTCCTCTTTGGTGCTAAGGAAGCGGGCGCAGGCGAGGAGTCCTGAGGCATCAGACAAAGGTTTCCATATTGGTGCAACAAGACCAAGACCAGTAGGACGGCATGACGGAGGTCACCGCAGAGCCCACGGCAGCGTCACCACTAGAGCCTTTGGCAGGCGAAGACCACCTTTTGTCAGGATAACTTGTACTAGTTGTCTTCCTTCGAAATTGGCTGTTGTGGGATCCCTTCTCGCCTAAACATTTGGGAAGAGGACTAGGGCCTCTATAAATAGGGCTAGCCACCACCATAGTCAGGGATAGGCTCATCTGGACGGATCATTTGGACCATCCTCAGACACACCACCTCATCGAGCTCAAGAACACCTCTCCTCAGGAGGCTATTCATCATGTGTACTAGTTCATCCTCAGCCCACAAGGCAATCCAGCACACCACACTAGAGTAGGGTATTACACCACAACGGTGGCCCGAACCAGTATAAACTCTTGTGTCACTTGTTCCTTGGGTTCGGCGAGCTAGGCCTAGAGATCATTCCGAGAGTGAGATAGGGAGAGAGAGAGATCTTCGTGTGCACCCACAGTGTTTGAACCTCAAGGGTTTGCTAGAACCCAGAATCCGACAGATGCCCATCAATAGATACCGATGTGAGTGAGTAGGGATTGCCATGCAACGGATGCACTAGAACTATAAGTTTATGAAATCTCAAAAAGAAAACTAAGTGGGTGTGCATCCAACTTTCTTGCTCATGAAGACCTAGGGCATTTTGAGGAAGCCCATCTTTGGAATATAGAAGGCAAATTTCTATAATAAAAAATTCCCACTAGTATATGAAAGTTACAATATAGGAGACTCTATCATGAAGAACATGGTGCCACTTTGAAGCACAAGTGTGGCAAAAGGATAGTAACATTGTCCCTTCTCTCTTTTCTCTCATTTTTTTGGGCCTTCTCTTTATTTATTTGGCCTTTTCTCTCCTTTTTTTTATTTCCTACATTGGGCAATGCTCTAATAATGAAGATCATCACACTTTTATTTACTTACAACTCAAAAATTACAACTCGATACTTAGAAGAAAAAATATGACTCTATATGAATGCCTCCGGCGGTGTATCGGGATGTGCCAAGAATCAAGAGTGACATGTATAAAAAATGATGAGCGGTGGCTTTGCCACAAATACGATGTCAACTACATGATCATGCATAGCAATATGAAAATTATGGAGCGTGTCATAATAAACGTAATGGTGGAAAGTTGCATGGCAATATATCTCGGAATGGCTATGGAAATGCCATAATAGGTAGGTATGGTGGCTGTTTTGAGGAAGGTATAAGGTCGGTGTATGGTACCGGCGAAAGTTGCACGGCACAAGAGAGGCTAGCAATGGTGGAAAGGTGAGAGTGCGTATAATCCATGGACTCAACACTAGTCATAAATAACTCACATACTTATTGCAAAAATCTATTAGTCATCGAAACAAAGTACTACGTGCATGCTCCTAGGAGGATAGATTGGTAGGAAAAGACCATCACTCGTCCCCGACCACCACTCATAAGGAAGACAATCGAAAAATACTTCTGTAACTCCAAAAATTCTGAAAAATTAGGATGACCTAAGAAATTTATTTATTAATCTTCGAAAAAAGAATCTGTTTTTTATCGCGCTTCTGCTAAAAGTGTAAATTAATTTCTGGAGCGATTTTTTTTCTGTTTTTCAACAAAATCAAATCAACTATCACTGTAAGCTATCCCAAAGGTCTTACTTGGCACAAACACTAATTAAAACACAAAACCACATCTAACCATAGGCTAGATGAATTATTTAATGCAAAACATAACCTAAAAAGTAAAAAAACAAAAATAAAATTGGGTTGCTTCCCAACAAGCGCTATTGTTTAACGCCCTTATCTAGGCATAAAACAAGAATAAATCTAGGTATTATCATCTTGGGCATGCAATTCATAAGTGGCTCTCATAATAGATTCATATGGCAATTTAATTTTCTTTCTTGGGGAGTGTCCCATGCCTTTACTTAACGGAAATTGAAATCAAATGTTTCCTTCTTTCATATCAATAATTGCACCAATCGTTCTAAGGAAAGGTCTACCAAGAATAATAGGACATGTTGGATTGCAATCTATATCAAGAACAATGAAATCTAAGGGAACATAATTCCTATTTGCAACAATAAGAACATCATTAATCCTTCCCATAGGTTTCTTAATAGTGGAGTCTGCAAGATGCAAATTTAAGGAACAATCATCAAATTCATGGAAACCTAACACATCACATAAAGTTTTTGGAATCGTGGAAACACTAGCACCCAAATCACACAAAGAATGGCATTCGTAATCTTTAATCTTAATCTTAATAGTAGGTTCCCACTCATCATAAAGTTTTCTAGGGATAGAAACTTCCAATTCAAAGCTTTTCGTCAAAAGATTGCATCATAGCTTCAACGATATGTTTAGTAAAAGCTTTGTTTTGATGATAAGCATGAGGGGAATTCAACATGAATTGCAATAAGGAAATACAACCTATTAAAGAACAATTATCATAATTAAGTTCCTTGAAATCCAAAAGAGTGGGTTCATTGCTACTTCAAGTTTTGACCTCTCCAATCCCACTTTTATTAATTTTTGCATCAACATCTAAAAACTCTGAATCATTGGGACGCCTTCTAATTAAAGTTGACTCATCTCTAGTCCCATATTTATAAAGATTTATATTGGAAAACAAAGATTAAATAGGAGTCACAACAATCACTTTAAGATCTTCATTATTATTCCCAACCTCTGGTTTGGCAGCCATTTTGTTTACTAAAGTAGCATATTTATCAGAAATTTGACCTACTAAATTTTAAAGATGCGCAAACTCAGATATCAAACCATAAAATTCCTTAGACATATCATCAAGCTCTTTATTCATGTATTCCATAAAACTTTTCTGCTCCTTGAGCTCGTTTCTAAAGAAATTATTATGCTCAAATTGCAAAGACATGAAGCTTCTAACATTATTTTCAATTTCGTCCAACCTCCTAAGGTGAGGGTCGATGCTTTTTGGTGGATCCATTGCGACAAAGCAAGCAATCCTACACACGAGCACACAAAAAGCAAGCGAAGAAGACGAACGGAAGAGGGGCAAAGAAAAGGCAAATCTTTTCAAAAATCGTTTTAGAACCGGGGGAGAGGAAAACGAGAAGTGAATGGCAAATAATGTAGTGTGAGAGATGAGAGTTTATGATGGCTACTTGGTATGTCTTGGATTGGCGTAAATCTCCCCGGCAACGGCGCCAGAAGTTGGCAAGTTGACGGGAGACAAATCTTGACTCTGGACTTGGCGTAAATTTCCCCGGCAACAACACCAGAAATTCTTCATGCTACCTCTTGAGCTTGCGTTGGTTTTTCCCTTTAAGAGGAAACGGTGATGTAGCAAAGTAGAGTAAGTATTTCCCTCAGCTTTTGAGAACCAAGGTATCAATCCAGTAGGAGACAACGCACAAGCCACCGAATACCTGCACAAACAAACACCAACTTGCACCCAACGCAATAAGGGGTTGTTAATCCCTTCACGGTTATTTGCAAAGTGAGTCTGATATAGATGGATAAGTGGTAAAGTAATATTTTTGGTATTTTTGGTTTATTGAACGGAAAGTAAAAGATTGCAAAGAAAGAAAATAGGAAACTAAAATTGTAGATCGGAAACTTATATGATGGAAAGTAGACCTGGGGGCCATAGGTTTCACTAGAGGCTTCTCTCAAGATAGAAAATATTACGGTGGGTGAACAAATTACTGCCAAGTAATTGATAGAAAAGCGCAAAGTTATGACGATATCTAAGGCAATGATCATGAATATAGGCATCATGTCCGTATCAAGTAGACCGACTCCTGCCTGCATCTACTACTATTACTCCACGCATCGATCGACTCCTGCCTGCATCTAGAGTATTTAGTTCATGAAGAACAGAGTAATGCATTAAGTAAGATGATATGATGTAGCGGGATAAACTCAAGCAATATGATAAAAACCCCATCTTGTTATCCTCGATGGAAACAATATAGTACATATCGGTTCCCCTTCTGTCACTAGGATCGAGCACCGCAAGATTGAACCCAAAGCTAAGCACTCCTCCCATTGCAAGAAAAACCAATCTAGTTGGCCAAACCAAATCGATAGCTCGAAGAGGCTTGCAAAGATATCGAATGATGCATATAAGAACTCGGAGGAGATTCAAATAATATTCATAGATAAGCTGATCATAAATCCACAATTCATCGGATCTCGGCAAACACACTGCAAAAGAGTATTACATCGAATTGATCTCCAAGAACATCGAGGAGAATATGGTATTGAGAATCAAAGAGAGAGAAGAAGCCATCTAGCTACTAGCTATGGACCCATAGGTTTGTGGTAAACTACTCACGCTTCATCGAAGAGGCAATGGTGTTGATGTAGAAGCCCTCCATGATCGAATCCCCCTCTGATACGGCGCTGGAAAAGGCCCCTAGATGGGATCTCATGGGTACAAAAGGTTGCGGCGGTGGAAAAGTGGTTTCGTGGCTCCCTTGGAAGGTTTTGGAATATTTGAGAATATATAGGCAGAAGAAATAGGTCTGTGGAGTCACGAGGGGCCCACAAGGTGGGGGCGCGCCCTACCCCTTGGGCACGCCTCCTGACCTTGTGGCCTCCTCGTGGCTTTCCTAACATGCACTCCAAGCCCTCTGGATCTCTTCTAGTCCAAGAAAAATCATCTCGAAAGTTTCATTCCGTTTGGACTCCGTTTAGTATTCCTTTTCTGTGAAACTCTTAAAACAAGGAAAAAACAAGAGCTGGCACTAGGCTCTAGGTTAATAGGTTAGTCCCCAAAATAATATAAAATAGCATATTAATGCATATGAAACATCCAAAACAGATAATATAATAGCATGGAACAATCAAGAATTATAGGTACGCTGGAGACGTATCACTGCCCCAGCTGCCAAGAGAAAACTGGTCACTCATGAAAAAGCGACTGTTTTGCCACGAAAATGACAATTATCATAATTGTCAAAAACTAAGAGTGGCAAAAGTGAAATGTCAAAACCTAGAGTGGCATAAGGAAAATTGGCAAAATCTAGAGTGGGGAAAACAAAATTTTCCCAATTTCCATCGGCTGAACATCATCAGAGGCTGGTACATTCTCATCGATGGGCTTCAATGGAGCCAGTGGCCTTTTAGCCTTTTCTGGAGCTGATGGCATCGGATCACTAGACTGACCGTCATTTACATTCGCTGGAACTCCTTCAACAACTTTCTCATTCTCAGGTCATTCTCAGGCACTAGGGCCTTTTCTTTTGGAGAGTTCTCAATTGTGGGTGGCATGACAACTTCTTCAGACTCTTGAGTCACAACTAGTTCTTATTCAGTATGTTGCGGTAACATGGGTGGTACAACTGTTTAATCTTTCTCTTCGGGAGCCATGGGCTCTTCAAATTCCTTCTCTTCTTGTTCTGGCTGTGAAGCCAAAGAACCAGGAGCAGGGTCAACCTCCATCTGGGTAGGGGCGCCAGATGAGGAGACCGGAGGGGTATTTCCTTGGGAAGCTACTTGCTCCCCCTCACCCTTCTCACCCTCCTTGGTGGATCCGGAGGGTTCAACTTGAATTTTCTTCAAAGGAGATGCAGTTGCCTTTTCCAACTCGATCTCTTCGTCAATTCTTTCTTTAGGAGCATTTTGCTTGGGCATGACATTCACTTCATGAGGATTAACCAGATATATGTCCACTACATTAGCTTCTTGTGCAGCTGAGGTAGGAATGATGACTACCGCAGGCACAACTTGTTGTTCGATCACTTCCTTGGGACGAGGGGATGGTGGAATCTGTTGAAGTGGGACACTTGTATCAACAGGTGCATCAATTGTTATAGATTAGATACGACGATCCTTGGAAGCCTTCAACTGGCTGGCTCTTGCCTGAGATTTTTGACATTTTTCTTCTCTTTCTCTTCGTCGAGCTAGATCTGCTTGGGGTTTAATCTCCTTGTTCCTGCGATCACAGAGTTGAGAAATATCCATTTTTAGCTTTGAATGCCACTCAATCTTGTTATTTCTCATGATAGTGAAGAATTTGGTGATCTTGAGGATTCCCTTGTTCACGTCTTTCCTTTCAGACTCAAAGCGAGCTTCATTTCTCATTTTCTCAAGTAGTTTCTTGTCCTCTACAGCCTGGTTCAGTTCCTTGGTAATTCCCTTCATCTTAGTGAAGTGCTTTGTTACCATCTTGGTAACATCATCAGGCAGACCCAGACTGCTCAACTCAGATGAATTTGCATCATAAGAAGCACCTTCAATGATGTCAAATATAAGAACAAAATCATATTCCTGTGTGGAAGCAGGAACAATTTTCTTCACCTTCTTGGCAGGGATAGCAGCTTTTTCATTGGTTATTAACTTTCTCTTCGCCATGAGGGCTGAAAAACCCGAAGGTTTATCAGATGGGACAAGGGCAAGCCCTAGTGAAGATCTCAATGGTGGCGAAACCTTTGCTAGAGAAGGAGTTTGGTTTGGCTTATCAAGCAGAACCCTTTGATCGTACATGGGAATTTCTTTGCCAGCATTTTCATCGGAAGAATCGTCAAACGAGGAAGATGCAACCTTTCTTGATTCTCTAGCAAAAGAGTTCTTCTTCAAAGCTCGAGGAGAAACATAATTCCTCTTCTTCTTTTCTTTTCAAGACAACACCCTTTCCTTCTTCTCCGGCACATCTTGTTGAGTCAACTCAACATTTCGCTATTCCACATGATGTTTCTTTGCGAGTATTTCCTCCCACTTGGCCTTGGCCTTTTAGCTCTTCACAATCTCCTCGGGAAAATCAAAAATGGTTTTTAAGGAATCAGCATGACCATTGGGAGGCGGTGTTGGGCCTTACTTTTTCATCATCCTGTCCAAGGCAACCCTCTACTAAGAAGTTATTCCACGGAGGTGTGAATGCAAATACAATCTGGTATGTTCTTCGGACGTTCTCATAGTTGAACCATTTATTTGCCCAGTGACGGCAAATCTTTTGCAATTTGTTGTTTCTCTCTTGGGTAGTTTCTATTCCAGGTGGAGTCTTGTAAATTCAGGATCAGACATCTCAGCTGCGGTGTTCCTCTCTCTACCACGACCACCCTTCTTGGGATTTCCATTAGAGAATAGGGTTTTGCAATCAGTGACAAGCTCGGCCTTTGGCTGACTATGTGCAGAGGGAATATCATCATCTTCTTCACCAGATTCTGATTCGACATTTTTCTTCGGTGCTTTTGGCGGCTTCACTGATTTTCATTGAACTACCTTTGCTTTGTCAGCCACACGCGGCTGCTGTGGAGTTTCTTCCTCGGATCCGGAATGCTGATCCAAACTATTTGTCGTGACCACTCCTAAGAGAAAACAAAATTCGAGAGAAAAACAGGAAGAAGTCACAAACATGCACAAACACATTTTGATTCAAAACAGATAAATTTTCAGAAGAAGAAAGGGATCCATGGCATGCACTTAGCAAGATATCATAGAGTGAATTTCCATATGCCCTAAGACAGAATAACAATTCCTCTAACCTTTCAAAGAATTGCAAAAGAACCCTAGATCCAAAGGACTAGTACGAGGAACTACTACAAAGCGCACAAGTCATTGCTTAGAGAATCCTAGGGATCTAGCGCAAGACAATGAACAAGTTAAATGACGTCAGGACGAACTGCCCTAGAACAGAGGTGGGATAGGGAAAGTTCTAGATTTGTACACCCTAACTCGGCAGTACAGATCGACTATGACAACGCAGGAGAAAAGAGTTAACGCACTGGCGCGACCAACGGTGATGGAGGTTCGCAGGAGTTGCACGGCGAGGCTTGTCGTCGACGCTGCTTCGAGCTCGGGCTCGGGAGGAGAGCGAGAGGAGAGATTGAGGCCGAACAAATAATATACTAAGGAGGAAGAAACCTGGAGAGGGGGGTTTATATAGCCCGAGGGAGGAACCGCCCACTCCGAAATCTATGACCGGAAAACCCGGGACGCTCCACATTCAATGGATAGGATCGTGAACGTGAGATCATGGGCACGTGTTAGCCGTTTCCTATGAAAATATTGGTAAATGAACTGGATGCCGAAGGGTTTGAGGAAGTGCAAGCGCCAAAATAGATGAAATTTCAAATCTGATTCCATTCACGACAAAAGACATCGGAGTGAAATCTTCTTCAGATCAAGTTGCATGTTTATGGCACGGAAGAGCCAAGTAACTACCAGAAAAAGAATTGTCTGGAAACTCAAAACCAATCGAAGGAAAAACACAAACACTTCGAATGAAAACCCCAAAAGCGTAAGCACAAACAATAATTGATCTTAGGGTTATGATAAACATGAGATATCCTAGAGAGTATTTCCTACAAGAATTGATTAGTTCTTCTTCACAACCCACACTTGCGTGGGAGGTGAGGATCTCATTTGCTTTGCCTGGCTAGGAATATTCCTTTAGTGAGTCCTGCGAGACACCTGTGTACTATGATGATAATCATATGAATAGTCATTGAAGTTGTTTCTAGATACATGAATGTAATGATTTGAAGATGTACGCATGTACTCCTTCTGACACAGTTCAGGGTGATAACCATTTGAGAATAATATTAGAGTAGGTTTGGACTGATAACGATTTCCTCGTCGAGAATTATCCTGCACAATCAGGTTAGCTGTAACAGACAAACTTCCAATGGTACACTTCTTTACCCAAATTTGCTTCTTGGATAAACCTGTCGTGCAGTTGGTTCCAACATATCAAGCAAAAACCTTACCATTCTGTTGTTTGAAGAGTTTGTAATTTGAGTCACTTGACTCGTCAACATTAACAGAAACAGGCAAAATATAACCAATTAGAGTTCCAGGTTTGAGGGTTTTACTCTTTGCATGAATCCAAGTCGTACAAGGATACTGTTTGGGAGTCCAATACGATCCATCCTCATTAAGTTTCTTTTCAAAACCTAATCCTTCCTTCTGAGGATTTTTGTGAAGTATGGACTTCTTCAGCACATCACATAAGGTTTGATGCCCTTTTAGGCTCCTTAGCATTCCAGTCTCAAGCAAGCCCTTTAACCTGCAATTTTCTTTAGTGATAGCAGCAAAATCCTCGGAAGAGGGGTTAGTATTACCAACTTCACTAGTAGCAATATTTTCTATGATAACATTAGAGGTTTCAGCATGAGAATCAGTATTCCTATGTTCTAGGCATTTTAAGCAAGGAGGTGCAAAGCCATCAGGAAGTTGACCAGAGTGCTCGGCGAAGAGAGAAGCTTTTTCTAACACCAGCTCGTTATGAGATCCTTTCAGTGACACGAGTTCTTGATTCCTGTTAAGGAGTTCATCTGGTAAGCTCTCGTAGTCAACTTCAAGTGAATCATATTGATTGGTAAGATCATCAATAGTTCATGAAAGAGCATCCTACTCGTCGATCAACTTTCATTCTTCTCCATCTCTTCAACGAGTAAACCTTCGGTTTTCCTGAGGTTTCTCTCAAGCATTTCAAGTTCATGATGTTGGGATTTAGCTATTTTGACCAGCTTGACATATGAAATATATTCAGGTGAATATTCATTTATGGATCTTTGGTGTTTTACAGATACCTGACCCTTTGAAGATTTTGCCATGAGACAGAAGGCGGTTGGTTCATCATCACATGACTCGTCATTGCTTGAAGTGTCAGTATCAGTGTCTGATTCGCTGGAAACCTTCGATGATTCAATGGCAACATATGCATTGCTTCTCCTAATCTTTTGTAGAATTATTCTCCATCTATTTCAATGCCAGTAGCTTCTTCTTCAGAGTCCAGTGTTAGATCAGCACACGCTCCATTTAGTCATGACATCCTCTTCATATTTGATTCAATGATAGCTTTGGCTTTCACGTCAGTGACTGGTCTCATCAAAGATGATGACGGAGATGCAATTTCCTTGGAGAGGTTAGAATGATGATCCACTCGAGTAAAACCACTGTAGTGAGGTTTTCCTTCCCAACCAGGGCAGTCGGTGATGAGATGTCCATATAATTTGCACTTGAAGCACTTCATATCTTTCGGAGGCAAACTTCTTCTCGATGATTCTTGTGCGTCACACTCATCATCATTCGTGAGATAGAGATTTTTCCTTTTTAGATCATGTAGCCTTTGTGTGAGCATTTCAAGTTCTCAGGTGATGGTATGTTGATTCTCGACATCTTCGTCTTCTTCAGAACTACCATTGTGTGAGAGAATTTCTCCTTCACTTTCAAGAGGATTCTTGATTGGCATTTTCCAGTTCGATCTTCTTCATGAATAGACAGCAGTGTCATGACCTCAACATAGTGAAGCTCTTGATAGTCAGGTCTTTGCTTGATTTCAGATACAATAGAATCGAAGGATTGATCAAGAGCACCCAAAAGCTTGTTGACTACATCTCTATCAATGATATCAGCTAATCCTCGCTGATGTACTCTTTCGACAATGTTTGTCAATCGATCAGTGAGTTCCATTAAACTTTCTTTACGAAGGCTTCTAAATCCAGTGAACATAACACAAAGCATTTGAATGTGAGGATCTAATCTAGCAACAAGTTCTTCATGAGCACTGTTGAGAGCATCCCAAATTTGCTTTGCAGTGTTGAGCCTGTGGAACCGAAGGAAAATATCGTTTGATAGACTGCCACAGATGATATCTTTTACTTGAGCAACCAATTTCATATTTGCTTTATCATCGGAAGTCAAATCATTTTGTTGTCGCATGATGTAGCCATCTTTCACAATCTGCCACAGATCATAGTTGATAGCTTGAATTCTGATTCTCATTCATTCCTTCCAGTACAGATAGTCATTTTCATCGAAGATAGGAAATCTTTCAGAGTGCGAGAATCTACCTGCAAACGACATACTCAAAAACTCCAAGGACGTTAGACCTTTAACAAATAGAGACATGGAGAACCCGCTCTGATACCAATTGTTAGGACTGAGAGTATATCTATCAGAGGGGGGCGAATGGGAGATTTAAATTTTCTTTCAAAAGCTTTGAACCTTATCCCTATCACAGCAGCGGAATAGAATAATGAAGGAAATGAACTAAATCAATCTTGTTCGTCAGAAGCATATTCTTCGATGAAAACATTGACAACAGTATGATCTTGATAGATCATAGGTTTAACTACGATGAGAGTGATGCAACATGCAAACAGATGTAGTAGAATGAGACACAACATGGTATGAAATGATACAAAAACTATGGACAGATATCGCAAGTGAATCTGAGATATATAGGGTGGTGACGAGTGAAAACACACGAAGGCAATGAAATAGAGTGATCACAGAGTTACAAGATGATAACAGACTGAAGGAAATGATCTAGTAAACTATCGACACAGAGCACGAATAAATACTACTGAAATAAATGCAGTAGAGTAAATAGAACTAGTGGTGCTTGATGGCGACAAATAGATTTGGTAAACCAGTTCACCCTTCTGCCAAAGGGCTACGCCTAGTTGGAGGAGTGGTGACTTAGAATGGAAGATAAATTCTCTTCACCCTATTCTCCTGCAACGCAAAGCTGATCAGACTCAGGTTGATTTCACTCGTGGTAGATCATTGCCGGCGATCTCCAAACCTTCGGTCGACCTTCACGAACCACAATCACTCTTGGTTGCTGAAGATCTGGCTCGGTGAAGACAACAACTCTTCAACACTCGAGGCCGAAACATATCCGTCTAGAGAGTGCGCAGCTCTCAAGAGTAATAGGTACAAGAACTCTTACTCAAAACTTCTGTGATGCTAAACCACTGTCTAAGTTTGGGCTCTTGGTTTTTTTCTCGTTCGATCTTAAACTCAAATCACTCAGAGAAGGGTAGCTCAAACCAATCTTCTCAGAAATCTCAAACAGAGCAGCCACTGGAGAAAGCCGACGCGGAGTGCCTATTTATAGCCCCAGCCTTCCCAGATGGGAAATGACCATTTTGGACATGAGGTCCAGCCAATGGCCAACCGACACGTTTACAACCATCAGATTTTGGAGCAATGGTAACATTACTTGAGGAACAAGTAATGCTAACTTCTCGGTCCAAGTCAAATCTCTCACAGCGAAGAAAATCTCAATCTCTTGCTGGCAAGTATTTGCTCGGAGCACAAAGAGATTTCTCTGGCATCTTTCATAGGTTATGGCTAAGCATCACAACAGATCTAAGCATCGAGATCCTATACCCCTCTTAATAGTATGGAGGTCCTATGACTTGAAATAATGAGAGAAGAACAACGAAATGAATACAACGTCTTCACTTTGTCTTCGACTTCCATCGCTGCAGTCAATTTCTTCGGATGACAGTACCAAAACAAAAGCTTTGCTTCAGCAGAAAATCTTCGAGGGGTTGATTTCTCCACACCAATCTTCTCGTCTCTATTTCTTCAATAAATATAGCTCATTCTTCTATGCAACGCAGATATACTTTGGTGAAGTTCCTCGAACTCAACATCAGAGACAACATCTCTTCGGTTGTGTATGGAATTTTTCTTTCTGTATGAACTAGCAAATAAACCAGTCCATACCTTTTTTTGTCAACATCTCCAAAGCACAAGGTAGGTAGATATTGCACCAACACTCCTGTTGCATCGTGCGGAGTGCCGTCGCGGCCACTGCCGACGTGGCCTTCAGAGCCCTGGCAACATAGTTTTAAATAGCGGAGATTGCATCCGCTATTGCATCCGCAATAGCGCTAGTGCAATAGCGTTCGCTATTGCTCAAATTAAATGTCATTACTTTTGTTCATGATCTAAAAGCATACACAACAATATAGTGTTTTACAAATCCTCTACATGGACATAGCGCCAGCAATATCGCCCATTATCCACATTCTGCTATACGGACCCCAATCCACTACTAGCCCGCTATCCGCTACATGGACATTTCTGCATGCACTCCTTACACAATCTCACTATGTTTTATTCCTATGCTTGTCAGTTATTGTACACAATGGAACTGAACATGTAGAGTAAAAGATACGAGCCTTGCCTCGCAATAGAATTTCATGCAGACGTCGCTCCATGGTGGGTGCAAAGGCAGCCCCCCTCCACCCATTTCAGATTGTAATCAAGAGGAAGATAATTGTTCTGAGGGAGATTCAGAAGGAGCAGACCACTCCTATTTACCCCCTGAGGTCTTCGCTCTATCTTGGCATGTTGATGTTGGTCATATCATGCATATGGTGCCTTGCATTGCTAACTTTGTACATCAAATATGTCATCTGCTTAGTTTAGACATGCTTTGTGTGAATGCCATCCGTTTAGTTTCTATATCTTATATGTGAATTATGCAACACCATCTTGTTTAGCCAGGCATCACATATGTGAATTTCGCAATGCCATCCTGCTTAGCCAGTCATCTTATATGTGAATTATATCACGCCATCCTTTTTTTTCATTACGTATTACATTTGTCAACAATGTTAGTACATTCAACTACTCTTCGTGTGCATCAGAAATTTGACATGGTGGTGGAAAAATCTAGAGTGAAAACAAGGTCTTCAAAGCAGACAATGCTATCTGACGAAGCGCATATCTCGATGGTTACAGATAGCTCATGAGTGGAGGATTCAGAGACAGATGACCAGTCCTCCCCCCACCCGAGGTGTATGCTCTAACTTGGCAGGGTTATGTTGCTCATATCGTGCGTATGGTGTCTTGCATTGCTATGTCATTTGCTTAGTTTAGACATGCTTTATGTGAATGCCACCTGTTTAGTGTCTAATTACCATATATGTGAATTATGCAATGCCATCTTGTTGCAAGACATTATATATGTGAATTATGCAGTGATATCTCATTGCAAGGCATTATATATGTGAATTATGTAATGTCGTGCTGTTTAGCCAATCATCATATATGAGAATTATATCATGCTATCCTTTTTTTGTATTACGTATTCCATTTGTCGACAACGTTTGTACATTCATCTACTCTTCCTATGCACCAGCCATTTGAAGCAGTGATGGAAGTATCTAGAGTGAAAACAAGGTCTTCAGAGCAGACAATGCTACCTGCTAAAGCATCCATCTTGCTGGTTACAGATAGCTCCTTAGAGGAGGATTTAGAGACAGATGACCAACCCTATTTACCCCTAGAGGTCTATGCTCAAACTTGGTAGGGTTATATTACTCATGCATATGTTGTCTTGCATCGCTTAGTTTTTACATCGTATACACAATATTGAATGCCATCTACTTAGTTTAGACATCATATATGCGATTGCCATCTGCTTACTTGCTTAGTATATAAATCATATATTTGAATTATATCATGCCATCATGTTTACATAGACAACATCTATCTGAATTATGGCATGCCCACCCATTTAATAAAGACATCATATAGTTATATCATCTCATACTGTTTAGTGTTTACAGTCATCATATTTTTTGAATTATGTCATTCTATCCGTGAATTATATCATGCCATCACGTTTCCATAGGCGGCATGTATGTGAATTATGGCATGCCAACCTATTTAATAAACACATCATATAGTTATATCATGTCATCCTATTTACATAGTCATCATATTTTGAATTATCCCTTACTATCATGTTTAGTTACCCATGATATATGTGAAATTGTGTCATGCTATCCTGTTTAGTTAGCCATTATATATGTGAAATTGTGTCATGCTATCCTGTTTGGTTAGACAACATAAATGTGAATTATTTCATGCCCTCTCCCATTCCCCACTATCCATTGCACTTGTCTATCATACAATGTCTATACATTCAATTACTTTTCTTGTTTATCAGCCATTTGAATTGGAGAGGGTGACGGCACTACCTAAGGGAGTAACAACGTGGTATTCACAAAAGATAGTGCTACCAGTCGATGCAGATAGAACCACGGTTGTACTTGTCCAAGAACCAACACCACCACACATAACCCATACTCTCGCAGATTGTACCCCTACCTAGTTGGACAGAGAACCGGCTACACCCCTTCTAACCCCAACCCCAGCAAATAGTAACCCAGTTCCAGTTGACACAACACTGTCTCCACCACAGAGCACCCAAACACGAGCAGTTAGTAAGGCAACTGTAGTGCCCAAAGCACGAGGACCGCCACTCCGAACCCCAACTCAACGCTTAAAGCAGAAGAAGAATTGTTCTCATTTCAGGTTTTGTAGCTATGGTTCATACTCCTTTGCTCTTGCATCATTGTATTTACTCATACCAACTATTTTCTAATTTTAAGGCTGGAATTGAAACTCCAATGGCGCACCAGGTATGTTTTAAACTTGTTTCTTTAACTGGTTTACTGTTGTAACTTGCTTTATGTTGATTTCGGTTTCAATTGAATAAACAGTTATGTTCTCATGTCATGCACATTACAAGTGTTGTTAATGCTGTGTAGTTTCCCACACTTATATTTTGTCTATGCTGCTTTGTCTTAAACATATATTATTTGAAATGTGTCTCTATCTTGATTTGGCAACAAAAACTAGAATGATATAGACCATACAATGACCATGGTACATAGATATATGTTTGTTTCATGCTGTTATCCTGTCCACTTTAGTACTAAACTGATTTACCAAAATGAGTTTCATACACAACATGGTAAACATGCGATGTGTCTGTTTGTTTCTCTTTTAGAATGCGGACAAAATATTGGAGAAGAGTACCCCGTTATGCAATGGTAAAGTAAGTAATGCAGATAAGGTTCAGGATAGTGAGACATCCCTCTTGATCTCCAAGAAAGCTCATAAAATCTATCTTGATGACAGTGAGACAACTCCAAAGTCCTGTCTTGATGTAGTGTTCGAGTTACTGGCCACTATGCTGGCACAAGTTGTTTGAACTTGATGCCTGAATCAGTTCGTCTTCTTGAGTCTCAACTTCAAGTTGAAAAACATCGATCTGATGTGCTGCGACACAAAGCCGAAGGACTGAGGAAGTCCCTGTAGAATTCAAATGCATACTTTCTGGTGCAACAGCAAGTGCTAGAGGATTTAAGCGCTAAACAAGAGAAAGTTAATAAGCTTGCTAAGCATCTTGCCAGCATGCTGGGTACCCAGGATATTGTTTCATGAGCTCTTCTAAAGTGGTTTCAGTTCTGGACTTGTTTTGCTCCAGCGTTTATCTACACTGGTCGCCAACTTTGACAACCAGTGTATGTGATATGTTGTATTATTCCCTATATTTGCACTGGTGGCGAACTTTGATGCCCAGTGGATGTAATATGTGTAATAGCCGTAATAGCCTAGCGTTAGTTGCTTGCTTATTTGTTTCCTCATTGTCTTGTTTACTTGTTTGTTTGTAGTCACTACAGTTCTTTTTCCACGTTTTTCTAGTGTCCACAATAACCTACTTTTTATATTGTAACGTCCCAATTTTCAATCTGGATGTTATTTAGATCATTCATATGCATTCATCATTTATGCATTTTGGAATTTGTTTTATTTGAATCTTTGATCCTAGAAACCTTAAGCAACTCAAGGACCAATTGAGAGAGTTGTTTGTTTAAAGTGATCCTGGAATTTTCAACATTTGCAAACTTGATCAAAGTGATTTATTCAAAATACTTTTCCAATATTTGCAAATAAATAAAATAATGAGAGAAGATAATATGACTTCTTCAAAAACAAAAAAATATTGGAAATTTAATTTTTGAATAAAAATATATTTTATTTGATTTTATTTGCATGTTTAATTATTTTTGTTAGTGCTATTTTTTATGTTAGGCATTTAGGACTAGAAAAATGTTCACCTAAGCCCATTTATTAGGAGGCGACGGTGAAAATTGTTTCTGGAATTTTTTAGGATTTTATTTTATTTTGATTTTGATTTTTATCGTTGCGCTACTTGAAAAAAATCAACCGCAGCCGAACTGGGCCGACCCAGGCCAGGCCGATCCGCGCCGCCGCCGCCTTCCCCGCAAGGTAGTCCGAGTCGGGATTCGGAGTCGGATCGATTTTCCTTAGACAGAATCGAGTCGTAGTATCGAGTCGTGGAATCGACGATTCTACTAGATTTACTCAAATAAGATATTTTGTATCCACTGAAGAAATTTATATGGGTTCTATAGAGTTTTAACACTAAATATAGAGCAAAGACGTACACATCAATGCTAGTTCTATTACACTTCTTTTTATGGCTAACCAACCATTAGCTTGGATGTATGGAACATATAAGAGAGGCAAATATATAGAACATTGAAATCTTCGACGCACAAAATTTACTTACGGGTTTTTTAGAATACGTGAATAGCCGATCACTAGTATATCCGCCCTGCAGTGCTGAACCTTGAAGGGTCTTGCTCTCCTTCTCTGATCAATCTTAACGCATCCTCCTTCCCACACCAATTCCATTTGTCGACAAGTCAGATCCTCAATTTAGATCTAGGTTTTGAGAGCCAGATCAAAGGTGTCGACGGCTGAGCATTTGGGCTTGGGAGGGGAATAAAGTGCAGGAGGTATGTGAAAATGGTTTGGATGATGGCATGCTATTCTGGTACAACTAAACAAACGACTTAGATAAATTATTAGAATCAGACATAGTCCATAGCATAGTCGGGATTCTACAGCTTTGTACATGATTCTATGATTTGGATCGCGACTCAACATGGATTCTACCTAATCCTGATTCATAGTGGGACTTGGACCGACATGGTTCTGTAGGGTCGTGAAGTCGTAGGATTCTAGGAGTCGAGTCAAGATTCTAACTTCCTTGCTTCCCCGAGTCCGGCCAGGAAACGGGAGGAGCCGCCGCTGCCCGGGACTCCGCCTCACGAGCCCCCCACTTTATAAGCTGCTCCCCGGGGGCCCCTGGACCCCGTTCGCCGCCGCCTCCTGAGCCAGCCGCCGCGCCGCGCCGCCTCCGCCGTCTTCCGCTTTGCGCCGCGCCGCTGCCGCCGCGCCACGCCTCCACAGCCTTCGCTGCCGCTTCAGCTGCCAGAGCCGCCGCCGTTGACCGCCGGAGTTAGCAGCCGGTTCTCGTTGGAAAAAATGGTAAAACCCTAGATCGATTTCTTTTCGTTTTCCCGGTTTTCGTTTCGGTACGTTTCATTTTTTCCGGTTTGATCTATCTAGTGAACGTTCGTTCGTTTAGATCTGTTAACAAATGGTTTCGTTCGTTAGTCTCCCGTAGAGGACGTTCGTCCGATAGATTTTTTTCTTTTATTTCAGTTTTCGGCCAAGGACCCGCCCGTGAATATTTTCTTCATAGATTAGTCCATGTTCTTCAAACGGTCACAACTTTTTGCTCGTTTATCCAAATCCAATGAAACCAGCGCCAAATTCTCCTTTATGATCCCCTCTATCCAGATAACCAACTTAATAGTATTTTTTTAAACTTTAAATTTGTTTTCAAACTGATTTTAATTTGTACTTTTTTTGATCGTGACTTGAGTTTCGTAATTCCGATTTTGTTGATTCTTTTGGCAAATCGAAGTTCTTGACCTAAACTTTCTGTTAAGATCTTTTTCTTCAGTTTTCTTTGCATCTTCATGCTTGAGTGCTTATGTATGCTATTGTTTGTCTACGATAGATCTTCCGGAGTGCGAAGCTTGCTACTACAAATCTCTAGGGTTTACCGATCGTCAACAAGGCAAGTTACACTTTGATCATAACCTTTATTACCCAGTTTTTATGCATTAGTTACATCCTCAAATATTGCATGAGTAGGATTGGGAACATGTGGTTATTGCTATGTATTTGATGAGGTAGTAACCTAATACTTTTGATCACCCCGGGAATATACGTTATGCTCATATTGCTTAGCCATGCTCGTAGACGGGATTGGTAGGTGAGAATCATGCAAGTTGTGAGAGATAATAACTAAGGGTAACGTAAGGTGGCTACTTTAATACACGTATGGGTGGATTGGCTACAGGACCTGGGGAATTTGGTGTTGTCGTAGGAGATCCCGGGGTACCCGTGTGATCATCCTATGTAATGCCACCCAGGCTCAAAGGGATCATAAGATTATTCATGCCTAGAAACTTACATGTGCAGGAACAAGCCATTATGGGCTCTAGCATAGTTAAGTAAGTTGTGGGAAACCTTTCCATGATGGGCTAGAAGATGTAGGGGAATTGTTGGTGTACCGACCTATCTATCGGTTAAGGGGACCTCATCAGAAAGACTATGTCTCGATCTTCCGATCATGGATGCAGCTGAGTCTTGTGGGGAAAGGTGTGCAAACCTCTGCAGAGTGTATACGCAAATCATGATTTTCCGTGTCCCCGGTTATGGACATTTTGAGTATCTGGTATTTAGATTATTGGTTGATCTCATCACGTTACTTAATTAATGTATTGGGTTATTAATGATTTGGGAATTTTGGGATTGAGTTGGAGGAACCTTCTCAATAATGACATAAACTTGGTAGTGAATAAAATCATTCCTTTTTTGTAGGGAAAAATTAGCTTTATGCAAATGTTAAACTTAGAGCCTCCACCAGCCAAATATTCATGTAGTGATAGCTATTATTCATCATTGCTCTATAGTGTGATCTTGCCAGCATATTCCATGTGCTGACCTACACGGCTGCAACGTCTCATGTTGCAGAATTTTCAGACGAGGAGTAAGGTCGGATAGGTCGTTGTCTTGCACTCAGTTTTGCCATGGAGTTGGATGGACTCATTTATCTTCGATGCTTCCGTAGTTATTTTTTTAGATGGCATTTAGCTATATTATTGTAATAAATACTCTTTATGAGGACCTCAATGTAATAAGTGTGTGATTAAACGCTATTATAAATCCTCGAGTACTGTGTGTGTGTCAGCATACCGATCTAGGGATGAGACTTAAGCACAGAGACTTCGATCCATTGGGATCGGGTCGCTAGAAGATGGTATTAGAGAACACGTTGATCACTGTAGGACGCGACCACAAGGAAAAGCCACAGGATACTCTTCTCTACTCATTTCTAATTCTTCTCAATTTCTACTCTATAGATGTTGGACCCCAGGAACAAGTTCACTTAGCCGGATGACGACACCCCTTTCGGATGACACTTGAAGGAAGTCACTATGTACCTGAACATTGGCATACCAAGCTTCACCAGAAACTTCACTACAACTTTACCAGAAGAGGAGCGCTGGATGATTCAAATTCGTGTTCCTCGAAGGACTTCTGCACCAATTATCGAGCCCATTGAGTTTTCCTTTGATGCACCAACCTGGAGCTTAGGAACGAGCACGGCCGCCCACATCACCATTGGACGCATATGCGAGGTGTACAACAAGGATCTTAAAGACACCGTCTACCAGATATGTGGACGCCGGGATGAGCAATAGGAGATGATTCGCACCAGCAAGGATGGATCTATTGCAGCCTACATACAAGAGATGAACCAACACATTCGTCGATATGAGAATCAAATGTGAGCTAACATGATATATACCAAGAAAGTGATGACCCGAAGTATGGAGCTAGAGGAGGAACTCAAGGCAACTCGCGATGGATATGAAGATGAAATTTCTATGCTACTGGAGCAGAATGAAGACCTGAGGAAGAAGATAGGAATATCTGTGATGGAACCAGAACCTGAAGTGGACATTCATTCGGAAGACTACATCATACTTGATGACACAGACACCAACAATGATGATGATGAAGACAGTGATGATTTTGAAGACAGAGCTGGAGCTGATATTATGGATTCTTCCATCGATCAAAATTTCTAGTCGACCACCATATTAATATTAGAATCCTTCCATGTAGTTAGAAATTGTTCGCGAGGTTTTGTAATAGTAGCTTAGATCGATTGTATGAATCTTGTTTGAAATTGAGTGGTGTGAATTGAATATGTTTGTCTCATGTGCATATGGGTAGTGAAATCTCTCATTATACCCTATTCTATTCTGTTCTCACCTCTCTAACCTATCATATGCCTCCGAGGCGTGACCCCGGATTCACTTTCCCGCCGAAACTCACCCAGTTGATCCAACAGCAGAATGTCTTGATGCATTTGCTAGTCCAGAACCAAGGCAACAACAATAACAACAACATCAACAACCCACTGCCACCACCCCAAGTTGACAACCTAGCCCGTTTCCTAAGGTTGAATCCGCCGGTGTTCTCTAGCAGCACCGAGCCGATTGTTGATGATGATTGGCTCCACAAGATCGGAAGAGAGCTAACAACTACTGGATGCACGGATGTGGAGAAGGTGAGCTTTGCCACACATCAGCTTAATGGACCCGCAACCTCATGGTGGGAGAACTACACCACCACCTTCCCCGTGGCCAATGTTACATGGGATCAGTTTCAGCAGGCTTTCCGCACCGCAAATGTCTCAGCTGGAGCCATGAGTTTGAAGAAGCGTGAGTTCCGCAACTTACACCAGGGGAATCGTACTGTGGCGCAGTACGTGGATGAGTTCAGCAAGTTAGCATGCTATGCCCCAGATGATGTGGCCACAGATGCCACAAAGCAAGAGAAGTTTCTTGAAGGACTGAATGGTGAGCTGAGTATGAAGTTGATGGTGGCAACTTTCGCCAACTACCAGGAGCTGGTAGACACGGTCCTCATGATAGAAGGCAAGCAACAGCAGATAGAGAACCGTAAGCGGAAGTATGGACGGGGGAAGTACAACTCTGGAGCTCAGCAGAAGCCCTGCTATTCCCCGTACCCGGGAGGACACACTCATACCCATGGAGGGCATAACCATGGAGGTCATTCTCATAATGGAGGAAATTCACACAACCACAGTGGCCCTAAGAATGGCTATGGGAGTGGAGGAAACAATATTCAGAGTCGTTCCAACCCAGCAAACCCCGCCAAGAAGGATCTGAGTCAGGTTACTTGTTTCAGGTGCGGAAGGACTGGACACTACGCCAATGACTGTCCTGAGGAAAAGAATGGCAATGCAAATGGAAGTTCTAGAAAGAAGCCCAACCCTTTCACTAGGGGACAGGTGAATCATGTCAACATGGAGGAAGTTGACGAGCAGCCTGACGCAGTTATTGGTAAAGTTTTTGATTAAGTCATTTATAGCCCTTGTTCCTTTTGACACTGGTGCATCACATTCATACATATCAAGGGGATTTGTGGACAAGTTTAAGTTGCCAACAGTAGCCCTTAAGACACCTATGTTAGTAAGCTCGCCAGGGGTGGAGTATTAGGCTAGCCATGCCTGTTTTCAGTTGCCATTGAACATTGGTGGGCACGCTTTTCCCGCGGACCTCATTATTCTGGAATCACAAGGATAGGATGTAATACTAGGCATGGATTGGCTATCCAATTATGAGGGAAACATCGATTGTGATACTAAGTCAATTCTTCTCACCACCCCAGAGGGAAAATAGATCAAGTATGTGCCTAGGCATGCGCCAAGGAGGACTCAAGTAAATTCACTCTCAGGAGTTGTTTAGGAGGAAGGGCCAGTTGTGAAAGATTATCCCGATGTATTCCCAGAGGGATTACCAGGCATGCCACCAGACCGAGACATAGAGTTTTTGATCAAGTTGTTTGTCGGTGTCAAAACCGGCGGATCTCGGGTAGGGGGTCCTGAACTGTGCGTCTAGGCGGATGGTAACAGGAGGCAGGGGACACGATGTTTTACCCAGGTTCGGGCCCTCTTGATGGAGGTAAAACCCGACGTCCTGCTTGATTTATTCTTGATAATATGAGTAGTACAAGAGTTGATCTACCACGAGATCAGAGAGGCTAAACCCTAGAAGCTAGCCTATGGTATGATTGTATGTTGTCCTACGGACTAAAGCCCTTCGGTTTATATAGACACTGGAGGAGGCTAGGGTTACATAAGGTCGATTACAAAGGAGGAGATATGCATATCCGTATTGCCTAGCTTGTCTTCCACGCCAAGTAGAGTCCCATCCAGACACGGGACGAAGTCTTCAATCATGTATCTTCATAGTCCAACAGTACGTCCAAAGGATATAGTCCGGCTGTCCGGAGACCCCCTAATCCAGGACTCCCTCAGTAGCCCCTGAACCAGGCTTCAATGACGATGAGTCCGGCGCGCAGATTGTCTTCGGCATTGCAAGGCGGGTTCCTCCTCCGAATACTTCATAGAAGATTTTGAACACCAGGATCTCCGACCCTGCAAAACAAGTTGCACATACCACCATAGAGAGAATAATATTTCCACAAATCTGATCTACTGACGTACCCCGTAGCGCGGCATCACACCATAGCCAGGTCTTCATTCGAATCGTTTTTCATAACCTATCTCAGCGTGTTCCGCGAGGTGGTTTCCTTGGCATGTCTTGTCGAAGCAGAGATCGTGTCCCCTTATTACGGTATTCCCATCAATACGAACGTGGGTAACCCAACCGCACCATCAATTATGGCGCTTGGGGGATAAGCGAGTTTTACCAGGCTAGTGGGGGTGCATAGTTTCGTCTGCCCTTATAAAGGGATAAGGTTTCACCTTCTTCTGCCCACGCCTTCTTCCTCCTTGCTCATCCATTCTTCCGCACTCGAGCTCCAGCACCCAAGTCCACATCCTTCTCCTCAACCCTCTCCAACATGTCCGGAGCGGGAGGCAAGTGGATGGTCTCCTCCGTCATGGAGAGAGACATCAAAAAGCTGCGCGGGGCCGGATACTTAGCCGCGGATATCGCACACCGGCTGCCAGCCGTGGGGCGGATCGTCCCTACCCCGAAACCTCACGAAAGGGTGGTTTTCCTCCCCCACTTCGTCCGCAGACTGGGGTTTCCCCTCCATCCATTCGTCCGCGGCCTTATGTTCTATTATGGGCTGGACTTTTATGATCTGGCCCCGAATTTCATCCTCAACATCTCGGCGTTTATCGTCGTGTGCGAGGCTTTCCTCCGCATCCGGCCCCACTTCAGCCTGTGGCTGAAGACCTTCTATATCAAGCCGAAGGTAGTAGGCGGCCAACAAGCGGAATGCAGCAGAGCCATGGTGGGCAAAATGCCCAACGTTACGTGGCTCGAGGGCTCCTTCGTGGAGACCATAAAGGGGTGGCAATCGGGGTGGTTCTACATCACCGAGCCGCGCGACACCAACTAGGTGGCGGCCCCCGAGTTTCGATCCGGAATCCCCACGCGGCTCACTTCCTGGAAGGAGAAGGGCCTGTCCTGGGGTTCATCGGTGGAGCTGGACGGACTCCAGAAGTGTATCCGGAACATGATGAGCAAGAAACTTAAGCTTGTCAACATAGTCTAGGTCATGCTCTTCCGCCGGATCCTCCCGTGTCAACAACGGGCTTTCAACTTAAGGGAGTTCGACCCGGCCCAGCACCAGACTCTATGCGAGCTCTTCGACACGACGCATAAGGACGTCTGGAAGGTGCTGTTCAAGGGCGCCGAGGTCCCTCCCTCTCTTACCGAGGACCGTGGGCTAAGCGCGAAGCGCCCTGTGAATCTGGTAAGTTCTGTACATCTGGTAGGGTATTTATTTCCCATAGCTTAACCATGTGAGGGGTCTGAGTTCCCATGCCTTTGACAGGACTGGGTGGAGGCATCGGGCAGATTAACTGCTCGGCCCGTCTGCCCGAAGACCCTGCGGACGCTCTCCTGACGGAGATGCGGACTCCATCTCCTTACGAGGTGCCGGAGAAGACCAAGAAGAAGGCCAAGGGAACCCGAAAGAGTTCCCGGCGCCAGGTGGTATCGGACTCATCATCCGATAACTTCAAGACGCACTCCTCCCATGAAAACGAGGAGGAGGAAGATGAAGACTCTCCCCCTCCAGTCGGGGGAGAAAAGAAAAGGAAGGCTGCCCCAACCGGGGAGGCCGAAGGGTCCAAGAAGGGAAGGACTCTCCTTCCGGACGGTTCCACCATCGCCTCTAACAGCGAACACGAGTGGTTACTCAGGGCCAAGTCCTTGGCGAAGTCGTAAGTATTCGGTTACCAGAGTAACTCATAGCAAACTTTTATCGCACTGCTCCTCCTAACGTTGAATATGATCATGCAGTCCGCCCTGAGCCCGTATCGATGTATCCTCGTCGAACGGTTCCTTGGCCTCATCGGATATGGATAGCGATCCACTTCCATCTGCCTCCTCTCCTCTCCCTACGGACAATGCCGAGGTATTGTCTCAAGGGGCCCCAAGACGGGGGGAGGAAGTCCCGGAGGCGCCTCAAGGTGAACTTCCGGACTCCAGGCGCAAAGGGAGCAAGACTCCCAAGGGCTCCGAGTTCGGCCCCCAGCTGAACGCCGCGCCGGAACCTCCGGTGGTTTCGGACTCCAGCAGGCGGCCCCCTTCCAAGAGGGGCAAGCTGCCCGTGCCGGTGACCTTTGTCCATCCAGAGGCACCGGACAACCTGCTGGGAGCGCTTCGCGGCGCTTCCATCGACGAAGAGCACTGCACTATTATGAGGGCGGTGATCAAGAAAGTTCATTCCGCGAAGAGTGGACTGACTGAAGCCTGTGCCATCCTTCTAACAGGCTTTGACGTAAGTATTTAAAATATAGGAAAATATTACCGCATAGATAGTAGCCCCTGATGCTCTGTTTGGTGTTCACAAAGAAAAGCCGAATATAGGATCAAATAATATCCGCAGGAGTCTAAATAAGTATGTCTGTATGCGTATGCAGGCTTCACTGCTGGCCTCTGCCGCACTGACTGCGGAGGTCGCCGCTCTGAAGCAGAACTTCGAGCGGTCCGAGAAAGAGCTCGGCCTTGCCAAGAGGCAGCTCGAGGAGAACAAAGGTAAGTAATACCTTGTCTATATATAAAAAAGGATATGGTTGCAAAATGATAGGATCATCATGGATGTGCCAGGGGCCACGCCCGAAGTGGCGACCCTGAAGCAAGCGCTGTCCGAGGCCGAAAACAAAGTGGACAAGGAGCGCACCGAGCGGGAAAAACAAGAGCCACATGTGGGCGAGGTGCAGCAAGAGCTCCAGGCTTTCGTGAAGAAGCACGAGGCTTTGGAGCTTGACTCGAAGACGCGAGAGTCTGAGCTTGCCGCGGCCCTCGAGAGCACAAAGCATGCCAAGGCCGAAGCCCAAAAGGCCCTCCAGGAAATTGAGGCGATGAAGAAGATAGCGGCGGGTAAGGCATTCATTATGCAAAGCAAGCATGTGAAAGTAAATTACTTATTACTTACCCGAGTCCGGAGCTCTCCAGGAGCATTCGTAGATTTGCCCCGCAGCGTCTCACATGTCGCAAGGCACTATCAGGCCGAGGAGCAAAGCTCGACGGAAAAGTTGTTCTGGTCTCAGTATATTGGGACCGAACACCCGATGCCTGTGAGCGACCAGCTGAAGCAAATGGTCGAGCTGCACAAGGCGGCCAAACAGGCCATGAGGGGCCTTATAGTCCGGATGTGCACTGGCTACTCCCTTCCCAACAGCTACTTCGGCCTGGTGAGGCGGCTTGTGGATGCCTGCCCACGGCTGGAAGTCATAAAGCGGTCCGTCTGCATCGAAGGTGCACGTCGGGCTTTTGCCCATGCGAAGGTGCACTGGGCCAAGATGGACGCCGAGAAGCTGGTGAAGGAGGGGCCATCGCAGGGCAAGGAGCATCGCCACCCTGAGATGTATTATGAGGGTGTCCTGAAGGGTTCCCGTCTTGTGGCGGACGAGTGTGCTAAGGATGTAATTTTTTAATAAACTTGCTCGTGTGATCCTGTATTATGAAAACTTGTTCATATGCGCTATGCAACGCTTGTTTGAATTTAAAATATTACCTTTTGTGCGGCTGTTTTATCAAATCTGAGAGATGGCCAGCCGTCGGCTTCTGCCCCCATGCCACGAGTGGTGGGGTGTTTGGGATAAATCTGAGCACTCTTTTTCCCATTGTTGGGTCCTTCGAGGGAGGTGCTTAGCACAACGAACAAGGCAATCAAACTATAATGCTTTATCACTCTCACTTAGCCATAGAAGTCTACAATTTTAAATTTTGGCGAAGCCCCTAGTATTCGGAAGGCCGAACTCGGGGCGCTATACATGCCTTTAAGACGGACAAAGCCGACTCCTCGCTCTAAGCGGCATAAGTCTTTAGGAACTCGAGACCTCTCGAACAGCGACCAACTCTTGCCTTATCATGACATTCACTTTTAGCTTTCTCTACTGAGGTGCTTAGCCCAGATGAACCGGGGCACAATCGCAGTAGTTCTCCCAGTGCTAACTTAGCCAATATAGCGGAATGTAAGGTACCAAAACATGGGAGCCGGGCAAACCCAACTATTGACCCAAGACATGATTCGGAGCCGATGCATATAATGCTATAAGTTCGGGGTGCCGCACTTTCGAAAGTGTTCGGACTTCTCACACCATATTATGGGGTACGCTTAAGCCCCTGGCGTATTAGCCGTACTAGAGCGTACGGGTGCTGAATGTCATGAATGAACATATATAAAAAAAGAAAGAATAGAGAATGCGGTAATAGTCTAGTGCTATGCATTGTTTATTCAAAAAGGTGCATCGAAGCATAATGATACAAGTAGTGCGATAAGCAAAAAGTAGGACTATTTGACATGTCCCCTCCAAGGGCAACCTGTGGAATGGTATTTAAAGCATGTATTTCACTCGTTAACAGAGACCACCTGGGAGTTCCATGGTGCGACGTAGCTTTCTGCCTCCTTGGTTGTTGCATCGTGTGTCCGGCAATCGTACTGCTGGATGGGGTTTCCAGAGATTAAAGTCCTGAATGAGAGAAAAAATAACAAAGCAGGAAGCCCCTAGTGTGGTTGAGCCGCGTCTTGGGGCGTGTCGTAGTCGTGCCCCCCTCCCCGCCTGTGCCCATGGTATTTTCAATGCGTAATTATGTACGCGTGGCATGGATTTTGCCGTTTGGCTGGTACTGGGGTGGGGGCCGCATTGCTATGCGAGCTTAGAACATGCCAGGCGGTCTTGTTGCCGATTACTCCGGGCGTGCTTGAAGGTGTCCGGGTCTTTAATCGCTGAACCGGTGGAATGCCTTAAGAGGCTGCTTTGCACTTCTGCTGCGAGGGCCACAGTGTGCTCCTCCGTGCGGAGGGAGCGCTCTATGTTTCCATTGACTGTGATGACCCCCCCGGGGTCCTGGCATCTTGAGCTTGAGATATGCATAGTGCGGTACCGCGTTGAATCTCGCAAATGCGGTCCGCCCGAGCAGTGCATGATAGGCGCTGCAGAACGGGGCTATATCGAAGATTAACTCCTCGCTCCGGAAGTTATCCGGGGATCCGAAGACCACTTCCAGTGTGACTGAGCCTATGCAATGGGCCTCTACACCTGGTATGATGCCTTTAAAGGTCGTTTTTGTGGGTTTGATCCTTGAGGGGTCTATACCCATTTTGCGTACTGTGTCCTGATAAAGCAGGTTCAGGTTGCTGCCGCCGTCCATAAGGACTCGAGTGAGGTGAAATCCGTCGATGATTGGGTATAGGACCAGTGCAGCGAATCCGCCATGACGGATACTAGTGGGATGGTCCCTACGATCGAAGGTGATCGGATAGGAGGACCATGGTTTGAACTTTGGGGCGACTGGCTCCAACGCGTATACATCCCTTAACGCACGCTTCCGCTCCCTCTTGGGGATGTGGGTTGCGTATATCATGTTCACCGTCCGCACTTGTGGGGGGAACCTCTTCTGTCCTCCAGTGTTCGGCTGCCGGGGCTCCTCCTCGTCATCGCTATGTAGCCCCTTATCTTTATTTTTGATGTTTAACTTGCCGGCCTGCTTGAACACCCAACATTCCCTGTTGGTGTGGTTGGCTGGCTTGTCGGGGGTGCCATGTATTTGGCACGAGCGATCGAGTATACGGTCCAAACTGGACGGCCCGGAGCGCTTCTTTTGAATAGCGTTTTCCGCTGACTGGGTTTAGAGCCTCTGAATTCGGCATTGACTGTCATATCGTCGTTATTGTCGCTATTGATGTGGCGCTTATGTTTGTTGTGACGTGACCTGCCATTGCCATCCTTGGTATCTGAAGTATCGTTATTCCTTGATATGTTATTGCTGCGAGCCAGCCAGCTGTCTTCTCCTGCGCAAAACGGGTCATGAGTGTCGTGAGGGCTGCCATAGATTTCGGGTTTTCTTGGCCAAGGTGTCGGGCGAGCCACTCATCGCGGATGTTGTGCTTAAAAGCTGCTAGGTCCTCTACATCCGGATAGTTGACAATTTGATTTTTCTTTGTCAGGAACCGTGTCCAGAATTGCCTGGCTGATTCCTCTGGCTGCTGAATTATGTGGCTCAAGTCATCGGCATCTGGTTGTCGCACATAAGTGCCCAGGAAGTTGTCGAGGAATGCAGCTTCCAGATCTTCCCAACAGCCAATGGATTCTGCTGGCAGGCTGTTGAGACAATGCCGAGCTGGTCCTTTGAGCTTGAGTGGGAGGTATTTGATGGTGTGTAGATCGTCACCGCGGGACATGTGGATGTGCAGGAGGAAGTCCTCGATCCGTACCGCAAGATCTGTTGTGCCGTCGTATGATTCGATATTTACGGGTTTCAAACCCTCTGGGATTTGGTGATCCATTACTTCCTCTGTGAAGCATATGGGGTGTGCGGCGCCTCTGTAGTGGGCTATGTCACGACGCAGCTCGAATGAGTCTTGTCCGCTGTGTTCGGCCCGGCCGGATTTACTTTTACTGTATCCGGCGTGACGGTTATCGTCTCGCGTAGTGGCGCGGCCTCGTGATCCGTAGATCGATCTTGCGTGTTTTTCTTTGTCCTCCAATACGTCTCGCAGGTCCAGCGTCTTTCCCCGTGCCTTGTCATTTTTATTTGCATGGCGTCAGGGTGCGGGCAGAGTTTTTGGCTGAAATGCCTCTCTGTCACGGCCACGAGGTGGCCGGTCAGCCGCGTCATATGCTAGAGATGTAGGTTTTAGTGCTTCCTCCTCCAGTCGGGGTAGCAACCTGCGCTTTGGGTAACTCTTGGAGGGGCGTTCAAGTTCATATTCCTCGGGCACAAGGACTTCAGTCCATCTATCAGCTAGCAAATCTTGATCAGCTTGAAGCGCTCTTGCTCGGCGGGATCCTCCGGCATGACAAATTCGTTGTCGTCGAGGCTTGCCTCGTCTTCGGAGGGAGGCATGTAATTATCATCCTCCGCCTCTCCATCTGCCGCTCTCTCGGGAGGGCTGGCTTCTCCATCCTCCTGCTCTAAATCTTGCTGGAGGGGATTGTTGTCGTCTTTGGCACTATCTGGAGTGCTATTATCTCATGTGCTGGTGTCACCGCTTTTTATTTGGCGAGACTTAGAGCGGTGCCGCTGACTTTGTCGCTTGGGTTGCTTCTTGGAGGGGTCATCCTTCGTCGTCCCGTCGCCATTGCCTTCTTTGGGTGTGTCCACCATGTATATATCATATGATGAGGTGGATGTCTAGTGCCATGTGGGCAGTGGTTCCTCTTCATCTCCCGCATCGTTGTCCATACCGTTGATGTCTTCGGAGTCGAAGTCGAGCATGTCTGTCAAATTGTCGACAGTGGCTACTAAGTGGGTGGTGGGTGGGCGGCGAATTTCTTTGTCATCCGCATCCCAATCCTGTCGAACATAGTTCAGCCAGGACTCTCCTGACAGGGAGAGAGACCTTAATGAGTTCAGTATGCCGCCGAAGGGCGAGTGCTGAAAGATATCCGTGGAGGTGAACTCCATGATCGGCGCCTAGTCGGGTTCGATAGGCACGGGGGCAGGCGGTTCGGAGTCCGTGGCCGGGGAAGAATCCGGCAGTTCGGCGTCACAGCTCTCGTGAAGGGTAAGGTCGATAGTCGGCTCGATCGCCGCTGAGAATACGGCCTCTATGGCTGGGTCTATCCACCCGTCCATGGATGGCGCAATGGGCTCCGAATTGAGGATCGGAGCGGTTGCCGGTGCGGTCTCCTGAACACTGTCCGATGGTAGAGCTAAATCATGCTCATCGTGACCGTTCGGCGCGCTCGGCAGGGGCTCGAATTCATCGAAGATCAAGTCTCCGCGGATGTCGGTCGTGTAGTTTAAGCTTCCAAACCTGACCTGGTGGCCAGGGGCGTGGCTCTCGATCTGCTCCAGATGGCCAAACGAGTTGGCCCGCAGTGCGAAGCCGCCGAATACAAAGATCTGTCCGGGGAGAAAAGTCTCACCCTGGACTGCATCGCCCTCGATGATCGAAGGAGCCATCAAGCCTAATGGTGACGACACAGAGGAACTCCCAATGAAAGCACCAATGTCGGTGTCAAAACCGGCGGATCTCGGGTAGGGGGTCCCGAACTGTGCGTCTAGGCGGATGGTAACAGGAGGCAGGGGACACGATGTTTTACCCAGGTTCGGGCCCTCTTGATGAAGGTAAAACCCTATGTCCTGCTTGATTTATTCTTGATAATATGAGTAGTACAAGAGTTGATCTACCACGAGATCAGAGAGGCTAAACCCTAGAAGCTAGCCTATGGTATGATTGTATGTTCTCCTACGGACTAAATCCCTCCGGTTTATATAGACACCGGAGGAGGCTAGGGTTACATAAGGTCGGTTACAAAGGAGGACATATGCATATCCGTATTGCCTAGCTTGCCTTCCACGCCAAGCAGAGTCCCATCCGGACACGGGACGAAGTCTTCAATCTTGTATCTTCATAGTCCAACAGTCCGGCCAAAGGATATATTCTGGCTGTCCGGAGACCCCCTAATCCAGGACTCCCTCACTGTTGCCAGGCACCGGACCAATATCTAAGAGACCTTATCAGATGCCCGCAAATGATTTGGAAGAAATTAAGAAGCAGATTAAGGAGTTGTTGGAGAAAGGTTATATTCGACCAAGTTCATCAGCATGGGGTGCCCCAGTGCTTCTAGTTGAGAAGAAGGATGGATCTTCGAGAATGGTTGTTGATTATCGAACATTGAATGACGTGACAATCAAGAACAAATATCCTCTACCGATGATCAATGATTTGTTTGACCAGCTGCAGGAGCTATAGTTTTCTCCAAGATCGATCTTCGATCAGGATATCATCAGCTGAAGATCCGATAACACAATATACCTAAGACAACTTTTACCACAAGGTATGGGTTATATGAGTACACGGTCATGTCTTTTGGATTGACTAACGCCCCTTCCTACTTTGTGAGTATGATGAGTAAGGTGTTCATGGAGTTTTTGGATAAGTCTGTTGCGGTGTTCATTGATGATATATTGGTGTACTCGAAGAATGAAGAAGAACACAAGGAACATTTGCACTTGGTTCTTGAGAAGCTCAGGGAACATCAGCTGTATGCCAAGTTCAGCAAATGTGAGTTTTGGTTGAAGGAAGTTGGATTTCTCAGACATGTTATATCAGGAGAAGGAATAACAGTAGACCCATCCAAGTTTCAATCCGTCACCGAATGGATGGCACCCACCTCAGTGGGAGAGATACATAGTTTCCTTGGACTCGCAGGATATTATCGGAGGTTTATTGAGAATTTTTCTAAGATCGTGAAGCCCATGACGGAGTTATTGAAGAAGGACACCAAGTTTAAATGGACCGAGGATTGTGAGTCCAGTTTTCAGGTGTTGAAGAAATGTTTGGTTACAGCCCTGGTGCTAATTCTCTGAATATACACAAGGATTTCCAAGTATATTGTGATGCTTCTCGACAGGGACTTGAAGGCGTTCTTATGCAAGAAGGAAGAGTTTTTCCTTATGCCTCACGTCAGCTTCGACCTCATGGTTGAATTATGCCACACATGATTTGGAGTTAGCAGCCGTAGTGCATCGCTCAAGACCTGGAGGCATTTTCTTATCGGAAATCGTTGTGATGTTTACATGGATCATAAGAGTTTGAAGTACATTTTTACGCAGAAGGAGTTGAACCTCAGGCAGAGGATATGGTTGGAGCTCATAAAGGATTATGACATGAAACTGCATTATCACCCAGGAAAGGCCAATGTTGTGGCAGATGCTTTGAGCCGCAAGAGTTATGTCAATACTCGCATAACTGGAGGATTACCTCAGGAGTTAGCCGACGCTCTCTGAGAACTTCGCTTGGAGATAGTTCCGAGAGGTTTTGTTGCAGCATTGGAAATTCAGTCCACTTTGTTGGGAAAGATCAGTGAAGCCCAAAATATTGACTAGGAAATTGCAGAGATAAAAGAAAAGACGAATAAAGGAAAGGCCAAAGGCTTTCGTGAGGATGAACACAGAACTTTATGGTTTGAAGATCGCATCTATGTGCCCAATGACCAAGAGATCTGGAAGTTAATTCTTCAGGAGTCTCATGATTCACCTTACTCGATTCACCCAGGAAACACCAAGATGTATCTGGATTTGAAGGAACGTTTCTGGTGGACAGGTATGCAGAAGGATATCACCGAGTATGTAGCAATATGCGGCGTATGTCAGAGAGTTAAGGCAGAGCATCAGAAACCAGCAGGGTCACTTCAGCCTTTGCCGATACCCGAATGGAAGTGGGATAAGCTCGGCATGGATTTCATCACCGGATTACCCGGAACTCGTTCAGGATATGACTCCATCTGGGTTGTAGTTGATCGCTTGACCAAGGTGGATCACTTTATCCCCATGAAAACCAGTTATACGAGCGCTAAGTTGGCCAAGATATATATGACCAGGATCGCATGTCTGCATGGAGTTCCGAGGACCATCGTATCAGATAGACGAACACAGTTTACTTCGAAGTTTTGGAATCATTTACACCAAACTTTGGTTACCAGGCTAGAGTTCAGTACAGCCTTTCATCCGCAGACAGATGGGCAGACCGAGAGAGTTAATCAGATTCTGGAGGACATGTTGAGAGCTTGTGCGCTAGATTATGGATATAGTTGGGATGATAATTTGCCTTACGCAGAGTTCTCATATAACAACAACTACCAAGCTAGTTTGAATATGGCCCCTTTTGAAGCTTTGTATGGAAGGAGCTGCAGGACACCATTGATGTGGGATGAAGTTGGAGACCGACAATTGTTCAGACCATATTAAATCAGAGAGTCTGAGGAGAAGGTTAAGTTGATCCGTGATAGACTCAAGATAGCCTAGTCCAGGCAGAAGAGTTATGCTGATACTAAACGCAAGGAGGTAATCTATGAAGTCGGAGATAGAGCCTATCTTCGTGTGTCGCCACTTCGAGGAGTTAAACGGGTTTGAGTCAAAGGAAAGTTAGCGCCACGATTTGTGGAACCATACAGAGTTATGGAACGTATGGATGAAGTTGCCTACAAGTTGGAATTTCCGGAAGGATTGTCATGAGTTCATGATGTGTTCCACGTTATCCAGTTGAAGAAGTGCCATGCAGAGATGGCCGATATTCCTCTAAGAGATAGAGTGCCCCTGGAAGCATTTCAGTTGGAGAGTGACCAGATTTATGAGGAGAACCCCATCAAGATTCTCGAGTTCGCCAACCGAGTTACCCGCAGCAAGGTCATCAAGTTTTGCAAAGTTCAGTGGAGTCACCATACCAAGGAGGAAGCCACCTGGGAACAAGAAGAAGACCTTCGGAAGGACCACCCACACCTTTTGCTACCCAACCCGAATCTCGAGGGCGAGATTCATCTTAAGGGGTAGGTTTGTAACATCCCAATTTTCAATTTGGATGTTATTTAGATCATTCATATGCATTCATCCTTTATGCATTTTGGAATTTGTTTTATTTGAATCTTTGATCCTAGAAACCTTAAGCAACTCAGGGACCAATTGAGAGAGTTGGAGGCTTTCTCAAAAATCCATTTTTGAATTTTCAAAATTTCCAAACTGGATCGAAGTGATTTATTCAATATATTTTTCCAATATTTGCAAATAAATAAAATAATGAGAGAAGATAACATGACTTCTTCAAAACAACAAAGAAATATTGGAAATTTAATTTTTGAATAAAAAGTATTTTATTTGATTTTATTTGCATGTTTAATTATTTTTGTTAGTGCTAAAATGTTTATTTTTATTTTAGGCATTTAGGTCCAGAAAAATGTTCACCTAAGCACATTTATTAGGAGGGGATGGTGAAAATTGTTGGAATATTTTAGGACTTTATTTTATTTTGATTTTTTTCGTTGCGTTGTTTGAAAAAGAAGTCAACCGCAGCCGAACCAGGCCGGCCCAGCCGCACCGCCGCTGGCTTCCCCGAGTCCGGCCAGGACACGGGAGGAGCCGCCGCCGCCCGGGACTCCGCCTCATGAAGTTGCCCCCCCCCCCTTTATAAGCTGCGCCAGGGCCCCCTGGACCCCGTCCACCGCCGCCTCCCACCACCGTCTTCCGCTTTACGCCGCGCTGCCGCCACCGCGCCACGGCTCCACAGCCTCCGCCGCCGCTTCAGCCGCCGGAGCCGCCGCCGTTGACCACCGGAGTTAGTCGTCGGTTCTCGTCGGAAAAAATAGGTAAAACCCTAGATCGGTTTTTTCGGTTTTCCAGGTTTTCGTTTCAGTTCATTTCATTTTTTTCGATTTGATCTATCTAGTGAACGTTCGTTCGTTTAGATCTATTAACGAACGGTTTCATTCGTTAGTCTGCCCTAGCGGATGTTCGTCCGAAAGATTTTTTCTTTTTATTTCAGTTTTCGGTCAAGGACCCATTTGTGAATATTTTCTTCGTGGATTAGTCCCTATTCTTCAAACACTCACAACTTTTTGCTCATTTATCCAAATCCAGTGAAACCAATGCCAAATTCTTCATTATGATCCCCTCTATCAGCATAACCAACTAAACAATATTTTAGAAAGTTTAGAATTTGTTTTCAAACAGATTTGAATTTGAACTTCTTTTGATCGTGAGATGAGTTTCGTAATTCCGATTTTGTTGATTATTTTTGCAAATTGAAGTTCTTGACCTAAACTTTCTGTTAAGTGCTTATGTATGCTATTGTTTGTCTACGATAGATTTTCCGGAGTGCGAAGCTTGCTACTACAAATCTCTAGGGTTTACCGATCGTCAGCAAGGCAAGTTACACTTTGATAATACCCTTTATTACCCAGGTTTTATGCATTACTTACATCCTTAAATATTGCATGAGTAGGTTTGGGAACATGTGTTTATTGCTATGTAGTTGATGAGGTAGGAACCTAATACTTTTGATCACCCCGAGAATATACATTATGCTCATATTGCTTAGCCATGCTCGTAGACGGGATTGGTATGTGAGAGTCATGCAAGTTGTGAGAGATAATAACTAAGGGTAACTAAAGGTGGCTACTTTAATACACATCTGGGTGGATTGGTTGCTGGCACCTAGGAATCTAGAGTTGTCCTAGGAGATCCCGGGGTACCCGTGTGATCATCCTATGAAATGCCACCCAGGCTCAAAGGGATCATAAGATTATTCATGCCGAGAAACTTCCGTGTGCAGCCACAAGCCATTATGGGCTCTGGCATAATTAAGTAAGTTATGGGAAACCTTTCCATGATGGGCTAGCAGATTTAGGGGAATTGTAAGTGTAACGGCCTATCTATCGGTTAAGGGGACCTCTTCAAAAAGGCTATGTCTCGATATTCCGATCATGGATGCGGTCGAGTCTTGTGGGGAAAAGTGCGCAAAACTCTGCAGAGTGTATAAACAAATCATGATTTTCCGTGTTCCCGTTTAGGGACATTTTGAGTATCTGGTATTTGAATTATTGGTTGATCTCGTCATGTTACTTAATTAATGTATTAGGTTATTAATGATTTGGGAATTTTGGGATTGAGTTGGAGGAACCTTCTCAATAATGACATAAACTTGGTAGTAAATAAAATTTATTCCTTTTTGTAGGGAAAAATTAGCTTTATGCAAATGTTAAACTTAGAGCCTCCACCAGCCAAATATGCATGTAGTGATAGCTATTATTCATCATTGTTCTATAGTGTGATCTTGCCAGCATATTCCATGTGCTGACCTACACGGCTGCAACGTCTCATGTTGCAGAATTTTCAGACGAGGAGTAAGGTGCGATAGGTCATTGTCTTGCACTCAGATTTGCCATGGAGTTGGATGGACTCATTTATCTTCGAAGCTTCCGCATTTATTTTTTTAGATGGCCTTCAGCCATATTATTGTAAGAAATACTCTTTATGAGGACCTTGATGTAATAAGTGTGTGATTGAACTTTGTTATAAATCCTCGAGTATTGTGTGTGTCAGCATACCGATCCAGGGATGACACTTAAGCACAAAGACTTCGATCCATTGGGATCGGGTCACTACATATAACTAGGCCACAAAAACCATGGGCAACATACGGACCGTTGTAACCATGGTCCTGCTACCTTCTGTAGTGACCATGGGCCTCCTACGGGCCGTAGGATCCATGCGCCTTCTACGTGCTGTAGAATCAATGGGCCTTCTACAGGCCGTAGAATCAATTGGCCTTCAACGGGTTGTATGATCGATTGGACAAAGATGAACCATACTATTCGTGGACCAATAACGGTATGCAAAATGGGCCATAAACGGGCTAGAGTGGAAATCATGTGTTTGTGGCCTAGCCATAACAGGCCATTAATAGGCCGAAATGTATAACGGGCTTAATTCTAATGACAGGCATCACGTGCCGTTAATGGGCCGTATTTGATGACGCTATGAAAACAACCCAATGGGTTAACGGGCCACAAACAGGCCGACTGTAACCACGGGCTGAATTTGGCCCACAAGCGGAACATGCCAGTGACGGACCGTAAGTAAACGAATGTTGGAAATGAGCCCAAGAATAAATGGGTCCTTAGAAGGCCGAAAGGTAACACAGGCTGGAAACGGCCCAACGGAATAATGGGTCGTTAATGGGTATAAAGCGATACACTGTTCATTATGGGCCAATTTCACCACGGGCCTTTAATGGGCCCAGGGCTACAAAGGGTCTCATATGACTGAAAGACATCATGGGCCATACATGGGCCAGAAGTTACAATGGGATGGAATCATATTGGATGGCACAGATGACGCTAATGGGCCCAATTTGTATAGTCCATAACGGTCATGATTTAGCGGGGTGTATATGGGCTATATGTGAACATGCCTTTTATAGGCTTTCCTTGGGTCGGCCGGCTGACGTTTGACCAAGTCAGATGGGCCGACCTTTTCACCTGAATGGGCCTCTGTTGGGCCGTGCCACATGTCGATGTATCATTGGCGCCTCCCGTCCAATGGGTGGATGATATCAGTCCCAACGCTGAGCTGACACGTGGTTCCTCTGGCCATTGATAATTTTAGACGTGGAAAATCCCCATTGGCCCGGGCTGTTAACGGGTTATCGGATCCAAACCAGAACCCAATAGCTTAACAGTGACCCATTACGGTGGATGCCACGTGTCGGTTACCCTTGACGAAAGCACTTCCATGACGCGCCATTTATCGTCATGGATGTAACGCCTGAATACAACTTTCCATATTTGTAACTCTGACTCTTGCCATTTTCGGCTTTGTGATATAAGTTTTCCTTCATGGTTGGGTTTTTCTCTTTGTTTTGCATTTTCGTTCATGTCATGCATTTCATATCATGTTATCTTGTGCATCGCATTTGCGTTCGTGTTTGTCTCATGCATCCGAGCATTTTCTCCGTTGTCCGTTTTGCAATCCGACACTCCTACATGCTCTGGCGCACCCCTCTTGTCTATTTTCATGAGCGGGTGTTAAACGTTCTCGGAATGGACTGAGGTTTGCCAAGTGGCCTTGGTACACCACTGGTAGACCGCCTGTCAAATTTTGTGCCATTTGGAGTCCGATTGATACTCCAACGGTTAACCGAGGAACCGCAAAAGCCTCTTGTGTGTTACAGCCCAACACCCCTCCAAAACGGCCCAATAACCCATCCAAACACCTTCTATGTCCTTCGTCGTCGGATCACGATCGTGTGAGCAAAAACTACACCTCATTTGGACATCCCTACCTCCCTCTACCAATATAAACACCTCCCCTTCCATTTTTTCGCAGTCTAAACCCTAGCTTCTTCATCCTCGCGCTGCCGGACACGTCCACCGCGTGCCGGACATGTCCGCCACCGCCCCCTCACCCAATCTTATAGCGCCACCTGTCCTCGCGCCGCCTCCCACCGCCGCGGCCTGCCCGGCCAGCAGCTGGCCAGTCCCGGGCGCGACCGGGCCCATGCGTCACCCGCCACCCATACCTCGTCCTCGCCTCCATCGCCGGCGTGCACCACCGCTGCTCGGATCTCCGCCGCCACCCGCTGGCACCCCCGCGCATGCCAGCACCGCCCTTGTCCTTGTCCGTCGCCGCGCGCCGCCCCCGCATCGCCCCAAGCCATCGCCCGCAGTGCCCTTCGTTGATCCGGCCTCCTGGACCCGCGTCTCCACCTCGCCCGAGTAGGCGCTTTCCACGACCTCCTTTGAGGCATCGTCGCCGCTGCCATGATCGGGAACGGAACCCCGGCGAGCCCCTCATCCCAGATCCGTCTTTCCCTGCTGTCCACGACCTCCTCCGGCATTTCCCCGACCTTCTTCGACCATCTCCGGCGAACTCTGGCCAGATCCGCCACCGCATCGTTTTCCTTGTAATCCCGAGGTTGACTTCGTTTTTCCTCCAGGTCTTTTTCTAGAACATTTTATGCCCCTGTTCTTCATGCCATAACTCCATGACCGTAGCTCCGTTTCATGCATATGATATATCAAAATGTTCATTGGGACATGCTCTTCATTTCATTACATTGTGGAATGCTTGTTTGAGTTCATATTGATGCCCTAATCATTGATGCAAGAGTGCGATAAAATGTTTACTCCTGTTACTTAGCAGATTATGATGTTTTGTCATTTTTGCCACATTTGATGTGTGCATCATATGAGCATGAGCTCTAAATGTGTTTTGCTCTATGCCATGCCATATTTACAGGGGTGCTTGCCATGTATTTTTGTGATAAATGTGGTGACTAGCACAAGCATGCAAAGTAGCCTTTGTGATATTGCTGTTTTCAGGGACTTGGGATTTTGCTAAGTCCTTGTTCTGCTGTTATTTGTATGCCATGTAAACATGATGCTACAGTGAGATCCATGCTTGTTTTGAGTTGCTTCAGTAAGGATGTTTTGGACATGTGGTTATGCTCTATCCATCCATGCCCCTGTTTGCAATTATGCAGTGACCTAGCATGTCTTAATCTTGCTCTACTTTTGCTATAAAATTTTCCTGACTGATTGTTTACATGTTAATCAATTTTGCCATGGTTGTTGTTGTCGATCCATGCATGCTATGAACTTGCTCTTGCCATGGTTAACTTCATGAACATGTCTTCTTGCTGTTGCCATGCTTGTTTTGTCATGCAATGCCTTGTGGTGAGTGTTTTGAGCTCGCAAAGATGCCTTCATAACTCTGCTTATGCCATGCTCTGTTTTTCTGCCAGGTCTGAAACTGTCAATAAACCTTGTTATGTTTACATGGGTGCCATCATATCTTCTGTGCCTTTTTGGCTCATGATCACTAAGAGACTTGTGCTCTATGCATTTAGTAGAATCATGATCCATGCATGCTATGATATGTTCCTGTAGCATGTTGTTTGCTTGCTCTAAACATGGCTTCCTGATGTTATTTTCTGGCATGTTAGTATTTTCACCAAGTCTGTGAAGCTAATATCTTTTGCACTTTTGACATGCTTGTTTGAACCTGCTCTTGTGTATTTTAGCCATAGCTCACTGTTCATGTTTTGTCAAGCATCTTGAGTACATCACTGCCATATGCTTTGTTGTTATGTTGGAGTGCAGTAGCTTAGTTCCTTGTTGCATTCTAGATGGCATCGTGTTGTTAATCGCAGGATTGTGCCATTCTTGTTTTGCCTGCCATTTGCAAACCGTGCATCCGTTTCTGGTGATCTTTATATCGACTTCAACCAAAATCATCTCATCTTTCCAGCGGAATACTTGGTTTGCCAAGTTCATGCCTTGATCAATCTTTTCCTTCCAGAGCACGCATATGCATTGCATATCATATCTTGCATATCATGCCATGTTTTGCATCATGTTGATTGTGCATTGCATCGTGTTTGATTGTTGGTCCTTTGCTTGTGTTCTTGCTTTGGGTAGAGCCTGGAGACGAGTACATGATCGAGCAACATGTTGAGTATGCTAACGAGGATCAAGTTTTCGACAACTCTGAGAACATTGCAGGCAAGATGACCAATACCCCGAAATCACTTCTATGTTTGCTTGCTAGTTTTTTGCTCTATTGCTATACCGCGATACCTACCACTTGATAAATCATGCCTCCCATTTTTCCATGTCAAGCCTCTAACCCACCTTTCCTAGCAAACCGTTGTTTGGCTATGTTACCGCTTTTGCTCAGCCCCTCTTATAGTGTTGCTAGTTGCAGGTGCAGATGAAGTTTGTTCCATGTTGGAACATGGATTCTGTTGGGATATCATTATTACATCTTATTTACTTTAATGCACCTATATACTTGGTAAAGGGTGGAAGGCTCGGCCTTATGCCTGGTGTTTTGTTCCACTCTTGCCGCCTAGTTTCCGTCATACCGGTGTTATGTTCCTTGATTTTGCGTTCCTTATGCGGATGGGTGTTATGGGAACCCCTGGACAGTTCGCTTTGAATAAAACTCCTCCAGCAAGGCCCAACCTTGGTTTTACATTTGCCTAATAACCTATACCATTCCCTTGGGTTTTCGCGAGCCCGAGTGTCATCTTTATTTTAACCCCCCGGGCCAGTGCTTCTCTAAGTGTTGGTCCGAACTGGGCGATGTCCGGCGCCCCTGGGCAACCAGGGTCTATGCCAACCCGATGTCTTACCCATCCGGTGTGCCCTGAGAACGAGATATGTGCAGCTCCTATCAGGATTTCTCGGCACATTCGAGCGGTCTTGCTGGTCTTGTTTTACCATTGTCGAAATGTCTTGTAACCGGGATTCCGAGTCTCATCGGGTCTTCCTGGGACAAGGAATATCCTTCGTTGACCGTGAGAACTTGTGATGGGCTAAGTTGGAACACCCTTGTAGGGTTTGAACTTTCGAAAGCCGTGCCCATGGTTATGGGTAGATGGGAATTTTTTAATACCCGGTTGTAGATAACTTGTCACTTAACTTAATTCAAATGCATCAACCGCGTGTGTAGCCGTGATGGTCTCTTTCCGGCGGAGTCCGGGAAGTGAACACGGTCCTTGTGTTATGCTTGAACGTAAGTAGTTTCAGGATCACTTCTTGATCACTTCTAGTTCACGACTGTTGTGTTGCTTCTCTTCTCGCTCTTATTTGCGTAAGTTAGCCACCATATATGCTTAGTGTTTGCTGCAGCTCCACCTCACTACCCCTTTCCTACCCATAAGCTTAAATAGTTTTGATCGCGAGGGTGTGAGATTGCTGAGTCCTCGTGACTCACAGATACTTCGAAACCGTTGCAGGTGCCGATGATACCAGTGTAGGTGACGCAACACAGCTCAAGTGGGAGCTCGATGAAGATCTTGATCGTTGTTATGTTTCTTTTCCTGATGATCAGTAGAGGAGCCCTGTTGGGATGATCGGGGATCTAGCATTTGGGGTGGTCTTTCTTTATTTTGGTTCCGTAGTCGGTCCTTGATTGTATCATGGATGATGTATGGATTATTTATGTATTGTGTGAAGTGGCGATCGTAAGCCAACTCTTTATCCCTTTCTTATTCAGTACATGCGATGTGTAAAGATTACCCCTCTTGCGACATACCTACCATGCGGCTATGCCTCTAAGTCACGCCCCGACACGTGGGAGATATAGCCGCATTGTGGGTGTTACAAGTTGGTATCAGAGCCTTCCCCAACTTAGGAGCCCCCTGCTTGATCGAATTGCTGATGTTGTTGTGTCTAGAACAAAATGTTTTGAGTCTTAGGATTATATGTATCGGAGAGTAGGATTCTTTTTACTCCTCGGTCCCTTCGTCACTCTGGTGAGGCCTCCTGACGTAGAGTTTTGACTCTTCTCTCCTCAAATTTCACGAATTTTTTTTAGGATCATGCAGGTATCTTAGAATCGTTCTTATGGTTCTGTGACGAGAACATTGTTCTTGGTGCCTCCTAACATTTAGGGGTTGTGGCAGTGTCCCGGGGAGTTGAGCTCCGAGGTGTTGTCATCACAATTTTATTGTTGCAGTTCTGGAATACCTGAGTTCGCCGACATCGAAAATCTCTTTTATGCAGTTGTTGGTGAGATAATCTCGACGCCACCCAGTACTGGGGCAAGAGTTCGGCAGTATTGCCATAACTCGTATAACGGATGCTTTTCGAAGGTTGAGGTACATGATTTCCAAAGGATTCTTGGTTATCTATTGAAGGATGGATACAGCTTGATGTAGGATTTGTTAGTTTGGGTGAGATATTATGCTTCCCCTATATCCCCAACACCTGATTGCATAACCATAAAGTTTCGGGAGTTTATAAGTGGGAATTCAAGTATATCGTAGGATACCTTTCCAATAGACACATGATACGATATGGGATCTATCATATGTTTGTTTCCGGCTTATTCTGCAAGCCAATCCTTTGTTTTGTTTTCAGCTGTGGTATTCGAGTTGCTTCATTGTCAAGTGTTGATTCCATACCTTTCCTAAGCGGTGTTCTCATATTTCTATGGGAGTGCTAATCCTTCTGGATCATCGAGGTTGTCATGTCAATCCTTTTCAACTGGTGTGCTTCTCTTTAAGTGGATCCGATCATTTTCAACATCCGCAAGATAAATTCTAAGCTTTTTCTCAATGGTGTTCGTTTCATCCATCCCATGTTGTCTTTGTTTTCCCACCCTCCCACCCCTTGTTTCTTCAAGGACTCGGATTTCTTAACAAAGTATCCATCTTACGGATGTGAAGCCTCTCCATTCTTTTCCGTCAATGTTCTTACCCGGTGATTCTCATGAAGATTCTAACAGAGCTTCAAATCGATCATTCGTCATTATTTTTCTTCTCTAGTGGATTCAATTCAAGCTTTGTCGATCATATCATTTCCTCGGTTCAAATGCTTTCTCATGTCGGTCCACCTCTTAATCATCCACTTCTCGCTATTCAATTGCTCCGGCAACCAGGGTCTATGCCAACCCGACGCCTTGCCCATTCAGTGTGCCCTGAGAACGAGATATGTGCAGCTCCTATAGGGATTTGTCGGCACATCTGGGTGGTCTTGCTGGTCTTGTTTTACCATTGTTGAAATGTCTTGTAACTGGGATTCCGAGTCTGATCGGGTCTTCCTGGGAGAAGGAATATTCGTCGTTGACCGTGAGAGCTTGTGATGGGCTAAGTTGGAACACCCCTGCAAGGTTTGAACTTTCGAAAGCCGTGCCCGCGGTTATGGGCAGATGGGAATTTGTTAATATCCGACTGTAGATAACTTGTCACTTAACTTAATTCAAATGCATCAACCGCGTGTGTAGCCGTGATGGTCTCTTTCCGGCGGAGTCCGGGAAGTGAACACGGTCCTTGTGTTATGCTTGAACGTCGGTAGTTTCAGGATCACTTCTTGATCACTTCTAGTTCACGACTGTTGCGTTGCTTCTCTTCTCGCTCTTATGTGCATAAGTTAGCCACCATATATGCTTAGTGCTTGCTGCAGGTCCACCTCAGTACCCCTTTCCTACCCATAAGCTTAAATAGTTTTGATCGCGAGGGTGTGAAATTGCTGAGTCCTTGTGACTCACAGATACTTCCAAACAGTTGCAGGTGCCGATGATACCAGTGCAGGTGACGCAACCCAGCTCAAGTGGGAGCTCGATGAAGATCTTGATCATTGTTATGTTTCTTTTCCTGATGATCAGTAGAGGAGCCTAGTTGGGATGATCGGGGATCTAGCATTTGGGGTGGTCTTTCTTTATTTTGGTTCCGTAGTCGGTCCTTGATTGTATTCTGGATGATGTATGGATTATTTATGTATTGTGTCAAGTGGCGATTGTAAGCCGACTCTTTATCCCTTTCTTATTCAGTACATGGGATGTGTAAAGATTACCCCTCTTGCGACAGACCTACCATGCGGCTATGCCTCTAAGTCATGCCCCGACACATGGGAGATATAGCCGCATTATGGGTGTTACAATGGAAGTGGACACTTCCGTGATGATAATTTTGGTATTGTCATGGAACATTTCTATGACAGCATAGGTATGCCTATCTTGATTCTGTCATAAAATCGTCATGGATGTACATGCATGACAGAAAACGTGACCTACTATGACAAACACGTATCATCACGAAAGTGGTTTTTTTGTAGTGCTTGGGGTACTCAAGATGGAAATCTCGAAGACTTGGCGCACACTCGAAGGCATGTTAAAATATTCAACATGTTTGTCTCTAGATGCAACCAACCATGTATAACTCTACGTAACCCCAGTCCCTAAATAAGCCGAGGGGTTTAGTCCATTGAGGAAAATATTTTAGACTCATTCGTACGATCTTGAGGTATATGAACTCGTACTCTATACCCCATTCACAATCAATACAATACAAGCAGGACGTAGGGTTTTACCTCTTCGAGAGGGCCCAAACTGTGTAAACACAGTGATTCTCTACTTCATGTTACTATCTAGCCAAGACCACTAGCTCATGACCCCCTACCCAAGATCTGCCGGATTTAGCTCCGACAACCTCGACGTCATTGCCGACGCCACCAGCCCTCCGGTCACATCCATCTGACCGACATCAATGCATGTAGGCAGCCGTCTGGTCGCGTATGCTCTGAGTGGCATGAATGCGGGTGGATGGTTCGAAAGTGGATGCATCGCTGAAATCTTTTTGATTCATCAGGTGTGTTTAAAAAACATCATCAACTTTATTAATTAGAAATAATGGTTACATCATTTATAAGAAGAGATACAATTTGTTCCATAAGTTCCTCTATCCAATCGCTTTTCATGGAACAATTTGCTAGACTACTAAGCCCATGGGCTACTTTATTAGCTTCCCTATTACAATGTTCAAATTAGTAAGAGGAAAATCGCAAGCCATGAAGTAGCAATGATCAAAAACTACGGTCGTCGCTCCTGCTGATTGTCCTCCATTCTTCATTGTGTCCATGACCTCCATGTTGTCAAAGTCAATAATGAGACGATTGCAGCCCTCATTTTGTGCCAGCAATAAGCCAAACATAACTGCTAATGCTTCAGCTATCAGAACATCAGCACACCATTCAATCTTCTAGTTTCCACCAGCAATGAAGTTTCCTTTATCGCCCTGAAGAACAGCACCTGATGAGACCCTTATTAGGTTATGATCAAATGAAGCATCCACATTCATCTTAACAAACCCCCTAGGAGGTCTGCTCCATCCTTCATTCTTTCTATTAGCATTATGTGAGTGGGCATTAACATAATCTACCATTATAGCACGAATCCCCATCGAGGTTTGGTACGCCTCTTGAGACTTTCCCACATGAACCACCTTTCGCCTATTCCACCATAAATACCACGCAGTTACAACAATCATCTCCCATGTATTCTGAAAACCCAAAATAGCTAGTTCTTGATCTGGCATAAGGAGTAATTATTCAAGGATCGCCTCTTCCGCACGAACAACAACACAAGCTTTTTTAACCATTACATACATTCCCAATTTGTCCCACACTTCTTTTTCCTTCTAGCACAGAAACAACACATGCTTGGTATCCTCTGGCCCATTCGAACAAGCTGGGTAAGCGGGCGAAATTTTCATGTGTCTATTAGAGACCATAGCATGGTACGGTATAGTCCCATGAAGCGTACGTCAGATACAGATTTTTACTTTCGCCAGACGAGCTAATTTTCAAATCTTCTCCCAAATAGGATTAATCTTGCTTCTACCCATAACATTTGTGTATTCCAATTTCCTCCCATGTTGTTTAGTCCACTCATCCAAATAAGCTGATCGTACAGTAAACAAACCATTTTTATTATAGCTTCAGGCAATGAAATCCGGCATGTAATGCATAGGGAGAGGGATCGCCAGGACTCTACAATGATAATTAGCCACAATGTTTGTGTCACCAAATCTTCATCCCAAACGTTCGTTACTTGATCAATATGGTCAAAGACTTTCATCAGAAGATTCCCTCGTCTAGGAGTAATAATTCTCCCATTCACACCATTCGGTATCCATGCATCTATCCATATGTCAATATTTGTCCATTTCTAACTATCCAAATATAACCATCTAAGAGATTCAACTCCCGCCATAATGCTTTCACTAGTGCAGAAAATCCTAAGTATGGCGTGGCAAAAATGGCCTTGCTGGCATGGACACACAACGCACCAATATGACGTCATTGTTAAAAAATAGTGGTGGCGTTGGTGCCCACGACAGCAGTATTATACGTGTTGCTGGTGTGCCATGTCAGGAACGCCACCACTATATCCGCTCACCTAGTGACACGCAATGTACTTTGCACACCACGAATGTTTCGTGCAGCCAAAAGAAATTATTTTTCCACGCCATGTAACATTTAGCATTTCACATTAAAACTAAGCACACTAGAACATTACACAGTAGAACAATATCAATTAATAGAACATTACGAATTAATAAGTACGAATGTCGCAAACTGTTGGGGATATAACTATTAGGTATGACCCTCCCAGGAGGGGCCGGGTCATCCCTATGACGATTCATCACAATGAAGCCCAAGATTGTATGGCGGTTCATAAGTAGGCTTAGCAAAGGGCCCAGACCCGAAAGGCGGCTTAAGGCCCATAGATATAAACCGCCATGTATGTAATGCTTGTGTTGTAAGGTATGTAAGAAATGTTACCGAGCCGGATATGTTGTATAAGCCGACTGGGACTCTAAGGTCCGCAGGGCGTCAACCCGTGTATATAAGGGGACGTCCTAGCGGCGGCTTAGGGTAAGAAAGAACAGATCGAGAGACGGGTCAAGCGTATTCACTCCCTGCTCATCGAAAACCTAGCAATACCAACTACAAACTGGACTAGGCTTTTACCTTCATCATAAGGGGTCGAACCTGTATAAACTCCTCGTGTACTTTGTCCTCATTAACCCCTTTAAGCTAACCTCAACGCGATGGCTCTACGACTAAGTCCTCACCCTAGGACACCTACCATGACAATTCCAAGACAATTTGCGCCCACCATGGGGCTATCACACGATGGTTTCGAGTTCTCAAAGGGCAGCTTTGAAGGGATCAAGGGATACGCTGTGGGCCGGATGACCAAGAGTCGTCGCGGCAAGCTCTACATCGACGACGCAGGCTTGGGCCCCGAGGCCGGCTCAATTGAGTACGGGTGTCGGTGTCAAAACCGGCGGATCTCGGGTAGGGGTTCCGAACTGTGTGTCTAAGGTGGATGGTAACAGGAGGCAGGGGACATGATGTTTACCTAGGTTCGGGCCCTCTTGATGGAGGTAATACCCTACGTCCTGCTTGATTGATCTTGGTGATATGAGTATTACAAGAGTTGGTCTACCACGAGATCGTAGAGGCTAAACCCTAGAAGCTAGCCTATGGTATGATTGTATATTGTCCTACGGACTAAACCCTCCGGTTTATATAGACACCGGAGGAGGCTAGGGTTACACAAAGTCGGTTACAAGGGAGGAGATCTACATATCCGTATTGCCAAGCTTGCCTTCCACGCCAAGGAAAGTCCCATCCGGACATGGGACGAAGTCTTCAATCTTGTATCTTCATAGTCCAACAGTCCGACCAAAGGATATAGTCGGGCTGTCCGGAGACCCCCTAATCCAGGACTCCCTCAGTATCCCCTGAACCATGCTTCAATGAAGATGAGTCTGGCGCGCAATTTTGTCTTCGGCATTGCAAGGCGGGTTCCTCCTTTGAATACTCCATAGAAGATTTTGAACACAAGGATAGTGTCTGGTTCTGTAAAATAAGTTCCACATACCACCATAGAGAGAATAATATTTCCACAAATCTAATCCGCTGACACGTTTTGACAACATGACATCATGTCATGGCCCGGTCATTATTCGAACCGTTTTTCTCAACCAGCACCCCACATATCACAAGGCGGTTTTCTTGACACATCTTGTCAAAGAAGAGATCGTGTCCCCCTTATTACGGGATTCTCATCAATACGGACGTGGGTAACCCAACCGCACCATCAATTACGACTCTTGGGGAATAAGTGATTTTACTAGGAAAGTGGGGAGGCATATTACCTCTTCCTCCCTTATAAAGGGACAAAGATTCCCCCCTTTTACCCACGCCATCTTCCTCCTTTCTTATCCATTCTCACGCACTCGAGCTCCAGCGCCCAAGTTCACGTCTTTCTTCTCAAACCACTCCAAGCATGTCTGGAGCGGGAGGCAAGTGGATGGTCTCATCCGTCACGGAGGAGCACATCGCAAAGTTACGGGAAGCCGGATATCTGGCCGCGGATATCGCGCACCGGCTGCCAGATGCTCCGCATCAGGCACCACTTCGGCCTGTGGCTAAAGACCTTCAATGTTAAACCGAAGGTGGTGGTTGGCCAGCAAGCAGAGTGCGGAGGCGCCATGGTGGGAAAAATGCCTAACGTCACCTGGCTTGAAGGCTCCTATGTGGATACCATAAAGTGGTGGCAATCGGGGTGGCTCTACATCACCAAGCTGCGCGACACCAACTGGGTGGCGGCCCCCAAATTTCGATCTGGAATCCCCACGTGGCTCACCTCCTGGAAAGAGAAGGGCCTATCCTGGGGTTCTCCGGTATAGCTGACCGGACTCCAGACCTGCATCAGGAACATGATGAGCAAGAAAATCAAGCTCGTCAACATGGTCCAGATCATGCTCTTCCGCCGGATCCTCCCGTGTCCATGACGGGCATCCAATTTGTGGGAGTTCAACACGGCCAAGCACCAGACACTGTGAGAGCTCTTCGACACGACACACAAGGACGTCTAGAAGGTGATGTTCAAGGGCGCCGAGGTACCTCCTCCCCTTACCGAGGACCGCGGACTCAGCGCAATTCGCCATGCCAATCCGGTAAGTTTTCATATCTCACAGGATATTTATTTGCCCCAGTTTAATCATGTGCGAGATCTAAGCTTCCACGCCATTAACAGGACTGGGTAAAGACAGTAGAGCAGCTCGATTGCCCAGCCCCCCTGCCTGAAGATTCTGCAGATGCTCTCCTAACGGAGATGCTGGCTCCGGCACCTTACGAGGTGCCGGTGAAGAAGACCAAGAAGAAGGCCACGGGGACCCGAAAGGGTCTCCGGCGCAAGGTTATATCGGACTCATCGTCCAATGACTCCGACACGCACTCCTCCCACGAAAACGAGGAGGAGGAGGAGGAAAGTTCTCCCCCCCCCAGCCGGGGGAGACAAGAAAAGGAAGGCCGACCCAACCGGGGACGCCGAAGGGCCCAAGAAGGGAAGGACCCTCCTTCCGGACTGCTGCACGACGGCCGCCTACAGCGGCGATGAGTGGTTACCCAGGGAGAAGCCCCTGGCAAAGTCGTAAGTATCCGGACACCATAGTAATTCATGGTATGTTATATTGCACTATTTCTGATTACGACGCATATGATTATGCAGTCCGTCCCGAGCTCATCTCAACATAGATTCGTCGGACGGTTCATTGGACTCGTCGGATATGACTAGTGATTCACTTCCGACCGCCTCCACCCCTTGCCCTACGGACAGCGTCGAGGTGTTGTCCCGAAAGGCACCAAGCTGAGGGGAGATAGTCCTGGGGGCACCTCGAGGCGACCTTCCGGATCCTAGGCGCAAAGGGAGCAAGACTCCCACGGGCTCCAAGTTTGGCCCCCAGCCGAATACTGCCCTGGAACCTTTGGTGGTCCCGGACTCCGGCAGGCGATCCCCCGTTAAGGGGGGCAAGCCGCCCGTGCCGGTGTCCTCTGTCCATCCAGAGGCACCGGACAACTTGCTGGAAGCGCTTCACGGCACTTCCATCGACGAAGAGCACCGCACTATCATGAGTGTTGTGATCGAGAAAGTTCAGTCCGCCAAAAACGGACTGACCGAAGCTTGCGCCAGCCTCCTAACAGGGTTTGAGGTAAGCAATCAAAAAATATTACCGCATAGACAGTAGCCCCTGATGCTCTTTTCAGCGTTCGCGAAGAAAGGCCGAATAGAGGATCAAATGATGGTACAGGAGTCTAATCAGAATATGTCTATGTGTATGTGCAGGCTTCACTGCTGGCCGCTGCCGCACGTACTGCGGAGGTCTCTGCACTGAAGCAGGACCTGGAGCGGTCTGAGGACGAGCTCGGCCTTACCAAGAGACAACTCAAGGAGAGCAAAAGTAAGAAATACCTTGTCTATATATTTAAAAAGAAGTTCGGGTGTAAAGTCATAGGATCATCATGAATTTGCCAGGGGCCATGACCAAAGTGGCGACCCTGAAGAAGGCGCTGTCTGAGGCCGAAGACAAAGCGGCCAAGGAGCGCATTGAGCGGGAAAAGCAAGAAGCCAGGGTAGGCAAGGTGCAGCAAGAGCTCAAGGCTCTCGCCAAAAAACACGAGTCCTTGGAGCTTGACTTTAAGACGCGAGAGTCCGAGCTTGCGAAGGTGCTCGAAAGCGCCCGGAGCGCCAAGGCTGAAGCCCACAAGGCCCTCCAGGAGATTGATGAGGTGAAGAAGATAGCAGCAGGTAAGGCATTCATTATGCAAAGCAAGCATGTGAAGGAAACTTTCCTTTTACTTACCCGAGTTTGGAGCTCTCCAGGAGCGTTCGTAGATCTTCCCGCGGAGTTTTACCAAGCTGAGGAGGGGAGCTCGACGGAAAAGTTGTTCTGGTCTCAATATACTGGGACCGAACACCCAATGCCCTTGAGCGACCAGCTGAAGCAATTGGTCGAGCTTCACAAGGCGGCCGAACAGGCCATGAAGGGTCTTATAGTCCGGATGTGGCCTGGCGAGCCCCTGCCTGGCAGCTACTTCGGTCTGGTGAGGCGGCTTGTGGATGCCTGCCACGGCTTGAAGTCATAAAGCGGTCCGTCTGCATCAAGGGTGCGCGCAGGGCTTTTGCCCGGGCGAAGGTGCACTGGGCGAAGTTGGATGCCGTGAAGCTGGTGAAGGAGGGGCCGCCGGAGGGCAAGGAGCATCGCTGCCCCGAAATGTATTATGACAGTGTCCTGAAGGGTTCCCGCCTTGTGGCGGATGAATGTGCCAGAGATATAATTTTTGAATGAACATTCTCATGTGATCCTGTAATGCGAAATGAGTTCTTTTGTGCTATGCAACGTTGTTTTAATTTAAAATATTACCTTCTGTGCGGCCGTTTATAAAATCTGAGAGTTGGCCAGTCATCCGCTTCTGCCCCCATGTAACTAGTACTGGGGTGTTCGGGATAAACCTGAGCACTCTTTATCCCAATTTTGGGTTCTTTGAGGGAGGTGTTCAACACAACGAACCAGGCAATCGGACTATAAGGCTTTATCACAAGACTATAATTTTAAATTTTGACGAAGCCCCTAGTATTCGGAAGGCCGAATTTGGGGCGCTATACACGCCTAAGTCAGGCAAGGCCGACTCCTCGCCCGAAGCGGAAAAAGTCTTTAAGGACTTGAGACCTCTCGAACAGCGACCAACTCTCACCTTATCATGACAGTCAGTTTTCGGCTTTCTCTACTGAGGTGCTCGTCCGGAAGAACCAGGACACAATCGCAGTAGTTCTCCCAGCGCTACCTTAGCCGATATAGCGGAACGTAAGGTGCCAAAGCATGGGAGCCGGGCAAACCCAACTATTGACCCAAGACGTGATTCGGAGCTGATGCATATAATGTTATAAGTTCGGGGTGCCACACTGTCGAAAGTGTTCGGACTTCTCACACCGTATTATGGGGTAAATGAAAGCCCCTGGTGTACTGATCGTACCAGCATGTACGGGTGCAAGTTGTCATAAATGAACATATAAGAAAAAGGGGATGAATAATGCAATAATAGACTAATGCTATGCATTTTTATTTAAATAATACGTCGAAGAGTACTGATACAAGTAGTGAAATAAGCAGAAAATAGGACTATTTGACATGTCCTATCCAAGGGCAAGCTTGGTATGGATAGTACAAAGCGGGTATATCGATTATTATTGGAGACCACCTGGGGGTTCCCGTGTACATCTTAGCTTCTTGCCTCCTTGGTTGTTCCTTCCCGTAATGTGTCCGGCAATCGTACTGCCGGAAAGGGCTTCTAGAGAGTTAGGTCCTGAAAGAGAAAAAATGATAAAGGTATACAACCCCTAGGGCGGTTAACCCGCATTGCGGGACGTGCCCTGATCGTGCCCCCGCCTACGCCCATGGTATTCTCAGTGCGTAATTATGTACGCGCGGCATGGATTTCGTCGCTTGACTAGGACTAGGACGGGGGCCGAATTGCTAGGCGAGCTCTGAACGTGCCAGGCGATCCTGTTGCAGTTCACTCCGGACTCGCTTGACGGTGTCCGGGGGTTGTATCACCGAATTGGTGGTTTGCCTTAAAAGGCTGCTTTGTGCTTCTGCTGCGAGGGTCGCAGTGTGCTCTTCCATGCGGAGCGAGCGTTATGTCTTTCCACTGACTGTTATGAAGCCCCTAGGTCCTGGCATCTTGAGCTTGAGGTATGCGTATGTAACATCCCAAATTTTCAATTTGGAATGTTATACAATAGATCATCATTGCATATCATATTTATTTGCATTTTGGTCGATCCTAGAAATTTCACACAACTCAATGACCCTCGGAGAGAGTTGGGGATTTCGTTATTTTCATATTTGATTTTTCTCAAATTTTGAAAATAGGATCATTTTATTTTATTTATTTTATCTTCAATTATTTCTATTATAAAATTATGAGAGAGGGAATAAAATGACTTTCCCAAAATAAAGAAATATTAGGGATTTAATAAAAAATCAAATAAGTTTTATTTTGGTTTTATTTGCTATTTTATTTGAATTTAGGAAATATTGCATGTTTTCAAAAATTGCATTTAGGGCCAAGAAAATGTTCATCTTGTTCTAAATATTTTATTTAGACAGTGAAAACTTGTTTTGGCATTTTTAGTTTTTTATTTATTTTTCTAGAATTTTTTTAGTTGCAGCGATATTGTTTAAAAAAAACCGCGCGCCCGACTGGGCCGAAGGCTCAGCCGAACTGGCCCAGCTTCCGCCGCCTCCCACAATCTGGATCGGGACCAGAGTCCCGATCGCCGCCGTCGCCGTGTCCGGGAAGGACTCGCCTCCCGAGGCTTCCCCCTTCCCCAAGTTGGCTGCCACCCCCCTTTATACCCCCCCTGGAGCCCCGAGCCACCGCCGCCGCCTCCCCACGCCGCCCGCGCCGCTGTACGCCGCAGCCGCTGCCCGCGCCGCCTGCCACCGCCCCGCACCACCCGCCGCTGCCCGGAGCCCTTTCGGAGCTTCGCCGGAGCCCGAGCCGAGGTCGCCGCCGCCTGGTTTTTGAAAAACCGTTTCGGTTTTTTTAGAAAACCCTAGTTTTTCTTTTTTCAAATAGATCGGTTTTCCCCGGTTTATTTATTTAGCGAGCGTTCATTCACTCATCCGTTCGTTTTAACGAACGCGTTCATCATTTAGTTCTAGTTAACGAACGTTCATTCGTAAACCTGTTCATCGTTTTTCTTTTTCTCGGATTAAATCCACGATTTTTCTGATCGCGATTCCTGATCCGATGTTCGTTCTAATTTAACTTTTCGCTCGTTTATAGGAATCAGGCGATTCAAGCGCCTGGAGTTTCATCTCGAAACCCTCTTTCCGTTTAACCAACTCAAACAAGTTTTTGCCTTAGTAAAATTTGACCTAGATTCAGATTAGTAAACGGAGCTTGTTTCTTTTGCCGTTTGTCTTTCGTTGCTTATTTCTTTTTGCCAACCGGAGTTCTTAAGTTGAACTTTCTGGTTAGATCTCTTATTCGAGTTTTACCTATGCATTAGATGAGTACTTATTGTATGCTTGTTTGTTTGCGATAGAGTATCCGGAGTGCGCCGCTTGCTACTTCGAATCGCTAGGTTTCACGGATCATCAGCAAGGCAAGTAACACTTTGATCATACTTTCTATTACCCAGTTTTTATTGCATTAGATCAACCCTCACACATTGCATGTTTAGGATCTAATTAAATTGTGATTTTGGGAAGTAGTTGAGGTAGTACCTATCACCTGTTTTATTATCAATCCTTTGGGGAGTTACTTCTACGTTTGCTTTTAAGGCATGCTACGCTAGTAGACGTGGATTGGGTGAGTGAAATCCATGACAGATGTGAGTTTGATAATTTAATGGTTTACTTAAGGTGGCAACTTAAATACACATCTGGGTGGATTGAGGCACCTGGGTATTCCAGCGATTGCCTGTTTTTCTTTTGGACCGCCACCCAGGCTCAAAGGGATAATGAGATTATTCGTACTAGAAACTTCCGTGTGCAGCCACAAGCTACTATGGGCTCTAGCATAGTTGACTAAGTCATGCGAACTCTTACAGTGGTAGACTAGCAGATGTAGGGGATGTAGGTTGGTACGGTCTACCCGTTCGTAAGGTGCTAGCGCTTCTAAAAGACTATGTCTCGGTCATCCGTTTCTCAAACACCATGTAGTGCGAGAATCCCAATGGAGGAGATCGAGTCTTGTGGGGAAAGTGCGCAAACCTCTACAGAGTGTATAAACTAATCATGATTAGCCATGTCCCCGGCTATGGACATCTTGAGTATCTAGTTCATGGATTATCATGTGAATCTCATCAAGTTACTCTAATTAATTTTGTTGGGTTTTAATGATGATGCTTAATTGGGATTGAGAATGCTATCAACTATTCTCAATGTTTAACAACTACCATGATAGTTAAATAAAATTTATTGCTTTGCAGTAGGGAAAAATTGGCTTTATGCAAAACTGTAACCATAGAGCTTTCCACCAGCCAAATATGCATGTAGTATAGCATTACTCTTTCATTGCTCTCTATGTGTTACATTGCCAGCATATTCCATGTGCTGACCCATTTTCGGGCTGCAACGTTCATGTTGCAGACTTTTGAGATGACGAGTAAGGTGCCTTTTAGGTCGTGGTTCTATACTCAGTGATGTCGTTGGAGTTGATGGACTCACTTATCTTCCAATCCTTCCGCTGTTATCGTTATTAGATCGCCTTAAGCCATATTTATTGTAATAAGTTCTCTTTTGAGACACTCGATGTAATAAGTGTGTGATTGATACTCTGTTATAAATCCTTCAAGTACTGTGTGGTGTCAGCATTACTGATCCAGGGATAACACCTGAGCACAGAGATTGGACCGTTTGAGGTCTGGTCGCTACAAGATTGTATTAGAGCACACGCTGACTGTAGGACACGGCCACTAAGCTAAAGCCTTAGATCACTACTCTCTTCTCATTATGACTCCTCATCTTTTCTACTCTTTTAGGATGGCGGATGCAAGGAACAAGTTCACCTAGCCGGATGAAGACACACCCTTTGGACGTCACTTGAAGGAAGTCACTAGATATCTAAACATAGGAGTACCAAGCTTCACCGGAACCTACAACGCCACTTTACCGGAAGAAGAGCGCTGGATGATTCATGTTCAAGTTCCAGGAAGGACGTTCATGCCAGTCACTGAGCCCATAGAGTTTTCGTTTGATGCACCAACCTGGAGTCTATGAAAGAGCATGGCAGCTCACATCGCCATGGGACGCATTGGAGAAGTTTACCGCAATGATCTCAAGGATACTATCTACCAGATTTGTGGGCGCCAAGATGAGCACTGGGAGATGATCAGCACCAGGAAGGATAGATCAATTGCAGCTTTTATCCAGGAGTTAAACCAGCACATTCGACGTCAGGAGAACCAGATGTGCACCGACATGATAGATCTGAAGAAGGCGAGGATAAGAATCAAGGAACTGGAGGAAGAACTCAAGGCTACACATGAAGATTATGAAGAGGAAATCAAAGTATTAGTGGAGAAGAATGACGATCTGATCAAGAAGATTGGAATATTTATGGGAGACCCTACACCAGTAGAAGAAGATGAAGAACCCAAGAAGATTCGCCCGAAAGACTACATCGTCATCGATGACACCGACTTGGTATCCAGATGATAGCGATAATGACTATGTTGATGAAGCTGGAGTAGATATCATGGAGTCTGCAACCGAAGAAAATTTCTAGTAGACCACCCCATCAGCAGTAGTAGTCCACCATGTAAATATAATAGTCCGAGCACTTTTGTGATAGTAGATCGATTGTATGCCCTTGTTTGATTGAATGAAGTGAATTGTTTGCTTTTGCCTCATGTGCATGTGGGTAGTGTTTTCTCTTTATACCCGTCTCTATTCTTAAATCTCATCTTGTCTAAACCCTCAGATGCCTCCGAGACGTGACCCCGGATTTACCTTCCCACCGGAGCTCACCCAGTTGATCCAGCAGCAGAACACGTTGATGCAGTTGCTAGTCCAGAACCAGACTCAAGGGAGCAACAACAACAACCCACCACCACCTATTGATCACATAGCCCTTTTTAGGCTGAATCCACCGGTGTTTTCCAGTAGCACCGAGCCGATAGTAGCAGATGATTGGCGCCGCAAGACAGCAAGGGAGTTGACCACGGCAGGATGCACAGATGCGGAAAAGGTGAAGTTTGCCGCACATCATCTTGAAGGACCCGCAGCATCATGGTGGGAGAATTACACAGCCACTTTCCATGTCGACACTGTCACATGGGACCAGTTCCAGCAGGCTTTCCGTACTGCCCATGTTTCAGCAGGAGCTATGGCCATGAAGAAGTGAGAGTTTCGCATCTTGCGCCAAGGAGGAGGACAGTTGGCCAGCATGTGGAGGACTTTAGTAAGCTAGCACGTTATGCCCCTGATGACGTAGCTACGGATGCAGCTAAGCAGGAGGAGTTTCTGGAAGGACTGAATGATGAGTTGAGCATGCAGTTGATGGTAGCAACCTTCAACAACTACCAGGAGTTGGTAGACCGTGCTCTCATGATTGAAGGGAAGTAGCAGCAAATTGAGAACCGCAAGAGGAAGTATGGACAAGGGAAGTACAATTCTAGAGCTCAGCAGAAGCCACGTTTTACCCCTAGACCGGGAGGACATTTTCAGCATACCCATGGAGGAGGTAGCTTGCACAATCATAATGGCACCAAGAATGGTAATGGGAATGGAGGAAGCAACGGCCAGAACCGTACAAACACATCAACCCCAGCCAAGAGAGACCTGAGCCAAGTAACTTGCTTTAAGTGCCAGAAGACCGGACATTACGCTAATGAATGTCCTGAAGCCCGGAATGGAAATGGCAATGGAAGCTCTGGGAAGAAGCCGAACCCTTTCAACAGGGGACAGGTGAACCACGTAAATGTGGAGGAGGTTGAAGCCCAGCCCGATGTAGTAATATGTAAGTTTTTGGTTAAGTCATTTACTGCACTTGTTCTTTTTTATAATGGTGCATCGCATTCATACATATCAAGGGGATTTGTGGATAAGTATAAACTGCCAACCCAAGCCCTTAGGTCACCCATGTTAGTAACCTCGCCTGGATGGCTAGTCTATGGTCTGATCGGTTACCATTAAGGATTGGTAACTACGTATTTCCCTCAGACCTAATAGTATTGGAATCTCAAGGATTGGATGTGATATTAGGCATGGATTGGTTATCGAAGTATGAAGGGAACATTGAATGTGTGCCAGTAAGTCAAATTTTCTTACCACCCCAGAAGGGAGAAGGATCAAGTATGTATCCCGGCATGTGCCGAAAAGGACTCAAGTAAATTGCTTAACAGGAGTTGTGCAGGAGGAAGTACCAGTAGTGAAGGATTTCCTGGATGTATTTCCAGAGGAGTTGCCAGGCATGCCACCGGATAGAGATATTGAGCTTTTGATTGAGCTTTTGCCAGGCACAGGGCCAATATCCAAGAGACCATATAGGATGCCCGCAAAGGATTTTGAAGAGATTAAGAAGCAGATTAAGGAGTTAGTGGATAAAGGATATATCCGCCCAAGTTCTTTGCCTTGGGGATCGTCAGTACTTCTAGTGGAGAAGAAGGATGGATCGTTAAGGATGGTTGTTGATTATCGAGGATTGAATGAAGTAACCATCAAGAACAAGTACCCACTACTAATGATCAATGATCTATATGATCGATAGCAAGGAGCTAAGGTATTTTCCAAGATCGATCTGCGATCAGGATACCATCAGTTGAAGATTCGAGAACAGGATATACCTAGGACGGCTTTTACCACCAGGTATGGGTTGTACGAGTATACCGTTATGTCATTTGGCATGACTAACGCCCCTACATATTTTATGAACATGATGAACAAAGTGTTTATGGAGATTTTGGATAAGTCCGTCATAGTGTTCATTGATGATATCCTAGTTTACTCGAAGAATGAAGAGGAGCATAAGGAGCATTTGCGTTTGGTACTTCGTAAGCTCAGAGAACATCAGTTATATGCCAAGTTTAGCAAATGTGAATTTTGGTAGAAGGAAGTTGGATTTCTCGGATACGTTATATCCGGAGAAGGTATAGCAGTGGATCCCACCAAGGTTGACACTGTGACAAATTGGGAAGCGCCAACAACAGTTGGAGAGATCCGAAGTTTTCTTGGACTCGCAGGATACTACCGGAGATTCATTGAAAATTTCTCGAAGATTGCAAAGCCTATGACGGAGTTGTTGAAGAAGGATACCAAGTTCATATGGACTGAGGAATGTGAGGCCAGTTTCCAGGAGTTGAAGAAATGTTTGGTTACATCACCCGTGTTGATTTTGCCAGATCAGACCAAGGATTATGAGGTGTATTGCGACGCTTCACGTCGAGGACTTGGAGCAGTGCTTATGCAAGAAGGGAGAGTTGTTTCTTATACCTCACGGCAGCTTAAGCCTCATGAGTTAAATTATGCCACGCATGATTTGGAGTTAGCAGCCATAGTGCATGCATTGAAGACTTGGAGACACTTTCTCATTGGAAACCATTGCGAGGTGTACATGGATCACAAGAGTTTGAAGTAATTTTCACGCAGAAGGAGTTGAATCTCAGGCAAAGGAGATGGTTGGAGCTCATCAAGGATTATGATATGAGATTGCATTATCACGCATTGAGCCGTAAAATCCATGTCAACACCTTAATGATGGGAGATTTACCAAGAGAGTTAGCCGAGAATCTTCGTGCGCTATGTTTGGAGATAGTCCCGAGAGGCTATGTAGCAGCATTGGAGATTCAGTCTACTTTGATGGATAAGATCAGAGAAGCCCAGAAGACTGACAATGAGATTGCTTCCATTAAGGAGAAAATAAGCAAAGGGAAAGCTAAAGGTTTTCGTGAGGATGAGCACGATACCTTATGGTTTGAAGACCGTGTTTATGTGCCTAATGATTCGGAGATCAGGAAGTTGATTATGCAAGAAGCCCATGATTCACCATATTCGATTCACCTAGGAAATACCAAGATGTATTTGGATTTGAAGGATACTTTCTGGTGGACCGGAATGAAGAAGGATATTGCGGAGTATGTAGCAATTTGTGATGTATGTCAGAGAGTAAAAGCCGAGCATCAAAAGATGGCGGGATTGCTACAGCCATTGCCGATACCCGAATGGAAGTGGGATAAGCTAGGCATGGATTTTATTACAGGATTGCCCAGAACTCTTTCAGACTATGACTCAATTTGGGTTGTAGTCGATTGTTTGACAAAGGTAGCTCATTTCATTCCAGTGAAGACTACCTATACTAGTGCCAAGTTGGCAAGGATATACATGACCAGAATCATATGTCTGCATGGAGTTCCAAGGAGCATTGTATCAGATAGAGGAACCCAGTTTACCTCAAAGTTCTGGAATCAGTTGCATGAAACTTTGGGTACCATGCTAGAGTTCAGTACAGCTTTCCATCCGCAGACAGATGGACAGACCGAGAGAGTCAATCAGATTTTGGAGGATATGTTGAGAGCTTGTGCGCTAGATTACGGATCTAGCTGGGACGAGAATTTGTCATACGCAGAGTTCTCTTACAACAACAGTTATCAATCCAGTTTGAAGATGGCCCCTTTCGAAGCCTTGTACGGAAGGTGGTGCAGGACCCCGTTGTCGTGGGATGAAACTGGAGACCGTCAGTTGTTTGGACCAGATCTGATTAAGGAGTCTGAACAGAAAGTAAAATTGATTCGCAATAGGCTCAAGGTAGCCCAGTCCAGGCAGACGAGCTACGCAGATTCTAAACGCAAGGAGACTGTTTACGAAGTCGGAGACCGAGTTTATCTTCGAGTATCTCCACTTCGAGGAGTTAAGCGCTTTGGAGTTAAGGGAAAGTTAGCGCCACGTTTTGTAGGCCCATACAAAGTTTTCGAGCGTATGGGAGAAGTAGCTTATAAGTTGGAATTGCCTGAAGGATTGTTAGGAGTTTACGACGTGTTCCACATTTCCCAGTTGAAGAAGTGCCACACAGAGATGGTTGATATACCGCTAAGAGATACAGTGCCGCTGGAAGCGATTCAGTTGGATAGTGATTTGACCTATGAGGAGAAACCAGTCAAGATTCTTGAGTTGCCAGCCGAGTCACCCGCAGCAAGGTTATCAAGTTATGCAAAGTTCAGTGGAGCCACCACACGGAGGATGAAGCCACCTGGGAACGAGAGGAAGATCTGTTGAAGGACCACCCTCACCTATTTTCTAGCCAACCCGAATCTCGAGGGCGAGATTCATCTTAAGGGGGGTAGGTTTGTAACATCCCAAATTTTCAATTTGGAATGTTATACAATAGATCTTCATTGCATATCATATTTATTTGCATTTTGGTTGATCCTAGAAATTTCACGCAACTCAAGGACCCTCGGAGAGAGTTGGGGATTTCGTTATTTTCATATTTGAGTTTTCTCAAATTTTGAAAATAGGATCATTTGATTTTATTTATTTTATCTTCAATTATTTCTAATATAAAGTTATGAGAGAGGGAATAAAATGACTTTCCCAAAATAAAGAAATATTGAGGATTTAATAAAAATATCAAATAAGATTTTATTTTGGTTTTATTTGCTATTTTATTTGAATTTAGGAAATATTGCACGTTTTCAAAAATTGCATTTAGGGCCAAGAAAATGTTCATCCTGTTCTAAATATTTTATTTAGACGGTGAAAATTTGTTTTGGCATTTTTAGATTTTTATATTTTTTTCTAGAATTTTTTTAGTTGCAGCGATATTGTTTTAAAAAAGAAGAAAAAAAGAAAAAACCGTGCCCCCGACTGGGCCGAAGGTCCAGCCGAACCGGCCCAGCTGCCGCCGCCTCCCGCAAGCCGGATCTGGACCGGAGTCCCGATCGCCGCCGCTGCCGTGTCCGGGAAGGACTCGCCTCCCGAGGCCGCCCCCTTCCCCAAGTTGCCCCCCCCCCTTCATAACCCCCTGGGAGCCTCGAGCCACCACCGCCTCCCCACGCCGCAAGCCGCAGCCGCCGCCCGTGCCGCCTGCCGCCGCCGCCTAGAGCCGCCGCCCCGCACCACCCGCCGCCACCCGGAGCCCTGCTGGAGCTTCTCCGGAGCCCGAGCCGAGGTAGCCGCCTCCGCCCGGTTTTCTGAGAAAAACCGCTTCGGTTTTTTTAGAAAACCCTAGTTTTCGTTTTTTAAATAGATCGGTTTTCCCCGGTTTATTTATTTAGCGAGCGTTCGCTCGTTCGTTCGTTTTAAGGAACGAGTTCATTGTTTAGTTCCAGTTAATGAATGTTTGTTCGTTAACCTGTTCGTCATTTTTCTTTTTCTCGGATTAAATCCGTGATTTTTCTGATCGCAATTCCTGATCCGATGTTCGTTTTAGTTTAACTTTTCGCTTGTTTATCAGAATCAGGCGGTTCAAGCGCCTGGAGTTTCGTCTTGAAACCCTCTTTCCGTTTAACCAACTCAAACAAGTTTTTGCCACAGTAAAGTTTGACCTAGATTCAAATTAGTAAACGGAGCTTGTTTCTTTTGCCGTTTGTCTTCCGTTGCTTCGTTCGATTTGTTTCTTTTTGCCAACCGGAGTTCTTAAGTTGAACTTTCTGGTTAGATCTCTTATTCGAGTTTTACCTGTGCATTAGATGAGTACTTATTGTATGCTTGTTTTTTTGTGATAGAGTATCCGGAGTGTGTTGCTTGCTACTTCGAATCGCTAGGTTTCACAGATCATCAGCAAGGCAAGTAACACTTTGATCATACTTTCTATTACCTAGTTTTTATTGCATTAGATCAACCCTCACACATTGCATGTTTAGGATCTAATTAAATTGTGAGTTTGGGAAGTAGTTGAGGTAGTACCTATTACCTGTTTTATTATCAATCCTTTGGGGAGTTACTTCTACGTTTGCTTTTAAGCCATGCTACGCTAGTAGACGTGGATTGGGTGAGTGAAATCCATGACAGATGTGAGTTTGATAATTTAATGGTTTACTTAAGGTGGCAACTTAAATACACATCTGGTTGGATTGAGGCACCTGGGTATTCCAGCGATTGCCTGTTTTTCTTTTGGACCGCCACCCGAGCTCAAAGGGATCATGAGATTATTAATACTAGAAACTTTTGTGTGCAGCCACAAGCTACTATGGGCTCTAGCATAGTTGACTAAGTCATGCGAACTCTTACAGTGGTAGACTAGCAGATGTAGGGGATGTAGGTTGGTACGGTCTACCCGGTCGTAAGGTGCTAGCGCTTTTGAAAGACTATGTCTCGGTCATTCGTTTCTCAAACACCATGTAGTGCGAGAATCCCAACGGAGGAGATCGAGTCTTGTGGGGAAAATGTGCAAACCTCTACAGAGTGTATAAACTAATCATGATTAGCCATCTCCCTGGTTATGGACATCTTGAGTATCTAGTTCTTGGATTATCATGTGAATCTCATCATGTTACTCTAATTAATTTTGTTGGGTTTTAATGATGATGCTTAATTTGGATTGAGAATGCTATCAACCATTCTCAATGTCTAACAACTACCATGATAGTTAAATAAAATGTATTCCTTTGCAGTAGGGAAAAATTGGCTTTACGCAAAACTGTAACCATCGAGCTTTCTACCAGCCAAATATGCATGTAGTATAGCATTACTCTTTCATTGCTCTCTATGTGTTACATTGCCAGCATATTCCATGTGCTGACCCGTTTTCGGGCTGCAACGTTCATGTTGCAGACTTTTGAGACGACGAGTAAGGTGCCTTTTAGGTCATGCTTCTATACTCAGTGATGCCATTGGAGTTGATGGACTCACTTATCTTCCAAGCCTTCTGCTGTTATCGTTATTAGATGGCCTTAAGCCATATTTATTGTAATAAGTTCTCTTTTGAGACACTCGATGTAGTAAGTGTGTGATTGCTACTCTGTTATAAATCCTTCAAGTACTGTGTGGTGCATTACTGATCCAGGGATGACAGCTGAGCACAGAGATTGGACTATTTGAGGTCTGGTCGCTACAGCGTAATGCGGTACCGCATTGAATTTTGCAAATGCGGTTCGCCAGAGCAGTGCGTGATAGCCACTACGGAACGGGATGATATCAAAGATTAACTCCTCGCTTTGGAAGTTGTCCGAAGATCCGAAGACCACTTCCAGTGAAGCCCGTGCAATGGGCCTCTACACCTAGGATGACGCCCTTAAAGGTGGTTTTGGTGGGTTTGATCCTCGAGGGATCTATACCCATTTTTTGCACTATATCCTAACAGAGCAGGTTCAGGCTGCTGCCGCTGTCCGTAGGGACTCGAGTGAGGTGAAATCCGTCGATGATGGGGTCTAGGACCAGTGCGGCGGATCCGCCATGATGGATACTAGTGGGGTGGTCCCTGTGACCAAAGGTGATCGGACAAGCGGACCATGGGTTGAACTTTGGGGCGACGGGCTCCATCGCATAGACGTCCCTTAGTGCATGCTTCCGTTCCTTCTTGGGAATGTGGGTTGCGTATATCATGTTCACCGTCTTCACTTGTGGGGGGAACCTCTTCTGTCCTCCCGTGTTCGGCGGCCGGGGCTCCTCCTCATCATCACTATGCAGACCCTTGTCGTTGTTTTCGGCATTAAACTTTCCGACCTACTTGAACACCCAGCATTCTCTGTTGGTGTTATTGGCTGGCTTATCGGGGGTGTCGTGGATTTGACACGAGCGATCCAGTATGCGATCCAAACTGGACGGTCCCAAAGTACTTCTTTTGAATGGCTTTTTTCGCTGACTGGATCTAGAGCATCTGAATCCGGCATTGACTGCCGTATCATCGGTGTTATCGTTGTTGTTGCGGCGCTTTTGTCTATTATGACGTGGTCTGCCATTGGCATCTTTGGTATCCGGAGTGCTCGGATTCCTTGATGTGTTGTTGCTGCGAGCCAGCCAGCTATCCTCGCCTGCGCAAAAGCGGGTCATGAGTGTCGTGAGGGCTGCCATAGACTTCGGCTTCTCCTGGCTGAGGTACCGGGCAAGCCAGTCGTCACGGATGTTATGCTTGAATGCCGCTAAGGCCTCTGCATCCGGATAGTCGATAATTTGGTTTTTCTTAGTTAGGAACTGTGTCCAGAATTGCCTGGCCGATTCCCCTGGCTTCTGAGTTATATGGCTCAAGTCATCAGCATCCGGTGGTCGCACATAAGTGCCCTGGAAGTTGTTAAGGAATGTGTCTTCCAAATCCTCCCAACTGCCGACAGAGTCTGCTGGCAAGCTATTCAGCCAATGCCGAGCTGGTCCTTTGAGTTTTAGTGGGAGGTACTCTATGGCATGTAGATCATCACCACGAGCCATGTGGATGTGAAGGAGGAAATCCTCAATCCATACAGCGGGATTTGTTGTACCATCATACGATTCGATATTTACGGGTTTAAAACCCTCCGGGAATTCGTGATCCATAACTTCATCAGTGAAGCATAGGGGGTGTGCGGCGCCTCTGTGCCGGGCTATATCACGACGCAGTTCATATGAGTCTAGTCTGCTGTATTCGGCCCGGTCGGATTTACTATTAGTGTATCCGGCGCGACGGTCATTATCCCGCATTGGCGCGCGCCCCCGTGACCCGTATATTGACCTTGCATGTTTTGCCCTGTTGTCCAATACGTCTCGCAGGTCCCGTGTATTGCCCCGGGCCTTGGTATTTTTGATTGAGTAGCGGCGGGGTGCAGGCTGAACTTCAGGCTGAAACGCCTCTCTGGCTCAGCCACGCGGTGGCCGGTCAGCCGCATCGTACAAAGGTGATGGAGGTTTCAATGCTTCCTCCTCGAAGTGAGGTAGCAACCTGCGCTTTGGGTAACTCTTGGAGGGGCGCTCGAGTTCGTATTCCTTGACCCCAAGGACTTCGGTCCATCTGTCTGCTAGCAAGTCTTGATCAGTTTGAAGCTGTTGTTGCTTTTTCTTTAGGCTATTTGCTGTGGCCATAAGCCGGCGCTTGAAGCGCTCCTACTCGACGGGATCCTCAGGCACGATAAATTCTTCATCGCTGAGGCTCACCTCGTCTTCAGAGAGAGGCATGTAATTGTTCTCCTCCGATTCTCCATCTGCTGCCTGCTCTGGAGGGCTAGCTTGTTCACCCTCCCACTCTACATCGTGCTGGAGGGGATTGTGGTTGTCTTCGGCACTATCCGGAGTGTTATTGTCTCTTGTGCCGGTATCACTAGTTTTGTTGTGGCCGGACTTAGAGCGGCGCCGCTGACGTTGGCGCTTGGGTTGCTTCTTGGAGGGGTCATTCTCCGCTGTCTCATCGCCATTGCCTTCTTTGGGGGTGTCCACCATGTATATATCATATGATGAGGTGGCGGTCCAGTGCCCTGTGGGCAGTGGTTCCTGTTCGTCTCCTACATCGTCATCCATACCGTCGATGTCTTGAGAGTCGAACTCGAGCATGTCGTTTAAATCATCGACAGTGGCTACTAAGTGGGTGGTGGGTGGGCAGCGAATTTCTTCGTCATCCGCATCCCATTCTAGCTGGACATAGTTCGGCCAAGGTTCTCCTGACAAGGAGAGAGACCTTAATGAATTTAGAAAATCGTCGAAAGGCGAGTGCTGAAAGATATCCGCGGAGGTGAACTCCATGATCGGTTCCTAGTCGGATTCAATAGGCATGGATGCAGGTGGCTCGGAGTCCATGGTCGGAGACGAATCCAGTGGTTCAGCGACACGGCTCTCGTAAGGGGTGAAGTCAGTATCCGGCTCCTTCGCCACTGAGAGTGCGGCCTCCATGGCGGGGTCTATCCCTCCGTCCTCGGATGGCGCAATTTCCTCTGGATTGAAGGCCGGAGTATTTGCAGATGCGATCTCCCGAACACTGTCCGACGACAGAGTTACGTCATGCTCGTCGTGATTGTGCGGCGCACCTGACATGGGCACAAATCCGTCGAAGATCAAGTCTCCGCAGATGTCGGCGGTGTAGTTTCAGTTTCTGAACCTGACCTGATGGCCATGGGCGTAGCTCTCGATTTGCTCCAGATGGGCAAGCGAATCGGCCTGCAGTGCGAAGCTGCCGAATATGAAGATCTATCCGGGGAGGAAAACCTCACCCTGGACCGCATCGTTACCGATGATCGAAGGGGCCATTGAGCCTTATGGTGACGGCACAGTGGAACTCTCAATGAAAGCACCAATGTCGGTGTCAAAACCGGCGGATCTCGGGTAGGGGGTCCCGAACTGTGCGTCTAAGGCGGATGGTAACAGGAGGCAGGGGACATGATGTTTACCCAGGTCCGGGCCCTCTTGATGGAGGTAATACCCTACGTCCTGCTTGATTGATCTTGATGATATGAGTATTACAAGAGTTGATCTACCACGAGATCGTAGAGGCTAAACCCTAGAAGCTAGCCTATGGTATGATTGTATATTGTCCTACGGACTAAACCCTCCGGTTTATATAGACCCCGGAGGGGGCTAGGGTTACACAAAGTCGGTTACAAGGGAGGAGATCTACATATCCGTACTGCCAAGCTTGCCTTCCACGCCAGGGAAAGTCCCATCCGAACATGGGACGAAGTCTTCAATCTTGTATCTTCATAGTCCAACAGTCCGACTGTCCGGAGATCCCCTAATCTAGGACTCCCTCAACGGGTTCCGAGTCCCCTTCGGTGGAATCCACGTATTCATCAGCAGGATCGGCGAACCGGGCCCTAAGCCAGACATCTGCACCGACATCGTCGAGTCGGCTCAGTGTGCGAGACCCGCCCGGGTTCGGCCTGCCATGAATCGTGCCTTCATGGGATTTATCCATGGAGTGGAATCTGAGGAAAGGCCAGCATCTGGGGATGAGACCGTCGTTTATTCTGATGGCGATTCGTCCACCGGTGAGACAGAGACTTTGTATCAACTGCCAGACGGCCGGCTTGGGGGCTGCTCCAATGGCGACACTATTCCGGACCCCTGTGAGCCGCCGAATCGGGTTGCAATCTTCATGGCAGGTACACAGCCCGTGTAGCATTCGTCTACCGCGGCATAGTTGATTTCTGGTTCAGCAACGGCAGCGGCTGCCAGGGCAGGAGGCCCTGAGCGCCCGCCGGCTCAAGCTTTAACTGATCTACTAGACAAATTGACAGCACTGTTAACAGCGGTGGTTAACCCGGCGGATCAAGATCATCACAATGCGGCGATCACAAAATTGTGTGATGAGATAGCGTAGGCCAAGGAGGAGCTAAACGCAGAAAGCGCCAGGATGGCTGAAGAGCGGGCCACTTTGGATGCTGAGGCTCAGCGGATTCAGTCACAATCTTTCAGGCTCATGTTAGATCAAAACGCTTCCAATGAAGTTATGAGGAGGACGCATCAGACTCGTCTGCCTTCGGTTTATGAGGCGAGGAATCTCTTTAACACACCAGGAGCAGGAACCAGTAACCCGGCAGTCACAAACCAGGTCGAAGCACCTAGAACTGGTACGTCGGTTCAGCCACGCACAATGTACTCGCCTCTTCAGAACACCAACCCACCGCATGTGCCGACACCACCGGGTCATTATTCTAACCCCTTGGATAACATGATCGCTGCGGCGTCACGAGTGGCGGCGATCCCGGTTGATGGTGAGTCACCGGCGACGGTTGAGACACGGAGGGCCAGAGAACTTCTCCAGACGACATTAACTCAGCAGCAGGCCTATTCTTACAGTCGGGATAGGATTCATTCCACCCCTCGCCCGAGCCGAAGTTACAGTAGACATCTTGATGAGCCAGCAGTGTCAAGCAGTGCACGGAACCATAACCCGCCGCGTGGGCATACCCGGCGGGTGGTGGCGCTGATGCTCAGAATGTGGTGGATCAAGAAAGAGCTCGTCGAGAGGCCGAGCTGGCGGCTCAGTATGCGGCTCATCAACCAACTCCGGTTCGTCCAACCACCTCTGTGGAGCAAGCTATGACCTTTAGAAACCTGGGCGTGCCATGTTTGGTGCCGGATCTGCGTAACAAGCGCTTGCCCAAGGATTTTAAAGTCCCTCGCAAGGTGCCTAATTATACAGCCGATTTAAGTCGGAGGCATGGATTGAGAGTTATGAGATGGCCATGGAGTTACTGGATGTCAGCGAGGCTACATGTGCTAAATATTTCCCCTTGATGCTAGAAGGGACGGCCCGCACTTGCTTGAAGGGGCTCCCTGCCAACTCCATCGGGTCATGGGCCGAGTTAAAGGCCCGGTTCATCCAGAACTTCAAGGACACATGCAAACAGCCCATGTCAATTGTGGATCTGGCCTCCTGTGTTCAAGAAGAAGGTGAGTCAACAACCCATTGGGTGCGTCGGGTCTCAACAATCTTGCACTCGTCGGATCGCATCAATGCCGACTCAGCGTGTTGATGTTGGAGAACAATTGTCGTTTCATGCCCTTGAAGCAGAAGCTAGGGCGGCTCAAACATCATTGCAATGACATGGGGATGCTTATGGCGGCTCTCGTTAAGTATGCTGATTCTGATAGTACCAAGGCCCCCGAGTCTGATGATGACAAGCCGAGGAAGGGAAGGAAGAGCAGAAACTCCAAGGGGCGGCAGCATAACCCGGGAGGCAATGGTAAGCGCAAGGCTGACAATAATTTTGATTTTGTGGCTAACACCAATGTGCAGAATAATGGTCAGCACTGGAAGGGTAAACCGCCCCATGGGCCGGAGGATCTGGTATAAATCTTGAACATATGTTAAATCAGCCTTGCCCAAAACATGGTACGAAGGAAAGACCGCCTGGGCACCTATGCAAGGATTGTCATATTATGAAGGAGTACAAGAATTCCTATCTTTTTCATGATAGCCATGGGCCAGGCGGCGGCTCTGGGCTTGGCTCTCACGGTCTGGGTTATGGCAGTGGCGGTTCTAACTCTGGATTCCAAGGAAATCAAGGTAGTTACAACAACTAGGGTGGTTACAACCAGCAGAGTAATCAGGGGGGTCAGCAGCAGCAGCAGTCTGGTTATCAGAGCAACCCGAAGCAGTTGAATAGTGGGCAATACCATGTGTTCACCACTAGCTTGTGTAAGCATGACCATAAGCTTCATAAGAGATCAGTCAATGCCGTTGAGCAGGCGGTTCCTCGTTATCTGCATTGGTCTGAGCAGACCATCATATGGAGTCCGGAAAATCACCCACCCCGGGTTGATAACCCGGGTCATTTGGCTTTGGTGGTCGCACCTTAGGTCGGAGGATATAAATTTACCAAAGTACTCATGGATGGAGGGAGCAGCATCAATATCCTTTATTATGAAACTTCTCGTCGCATGGGGTTAACTGATAAAAATCTTAAGCCGTCAAACACTGTTTTCCATGGCGTGGTGCCTGGTAAGTCGGCATATCCGGTTGGTAAGATAGCTCTGGAAGTTGTCTTTGGAGATGATCATGACTCTAGGTCAGAGACGTTGACCTTTGAAGTGGTCAAAATCCACAGCCCCTATCATGTCTGGTCACCCACAAGTATAGGGGATCGCAATAGTTTTCGAGGGTAGAGTATTCAACCCAAATTTATTGATTCGACACAAGGGGGGGGCAAAGAATATTCTCAAGTATTAGCAGTTGAGTTGTCAATTCAACCACACCTGGAAACTTAATATCTGCAGCAAAGTATTTAGTAGCAAAGTAATATGATAGTATTGGTAACGGTAGCAAAAGGTAATAGTAGCAAAAGTAATGTTTTTGGTATTTTGTAATGATGATAGCAATAGCAACAGAAAAGTAAATAAGCGAAGAACAATATATGGAAAGCTCATAGGCAATGGATCGATGATGGAGAATTATGCCGGATGTGGTTCATCATGTAACCATCATAACATAGGGTGACACAGAACTAGCTCCAATTCATCAATGTAATGTAGGCATGTATTCTGAATATTGTCATACGTGCTTATGGAAAAGAACTTGCATGACATCTTTTGTCCTACCCTCCCATGGCAGCGGGGTCCTAATGGAAACTAAGGGATATTAAGGCCTCCTTTTAATAGAGTACCGGAACAAAGCATTAGCACATAGTGAATACATGAACTCCACAAACTATGGTCATCACCAGTAAGTATCCCGATTATTGTCACTTCAGGTTAACGGATCATAACACATAATAGGTGACTATAGACTTGCAAGATAGGATCAAGAACTCTCATATATTGATGAAAACATAATAGGTTCAGATATGAAATCATGGCACTCGGGCCCTAATGACAAGCATTAAGCATAGCAAGTCATAGCAACATCAATCTCAGAACATAGTGGATACTAGGGATCAAACCCTAACAAAACTAACTCGATTACATGATAGATCTCATCCAACCCATCACCGTCCAGCAAGCCTACGATGGAATTACTCACGCATGGCGGTGAGCATCATGAAATTGGTGATGGAGGATGGTTGATGATGACGATGGCGACGGATTCCCCTCTCCGGAGCCCCGAACGGACTCCAGATCAGCCCTCCCGAGAGGTTTTAGGGCTTGGCGACGGCTCTGTATCGTAAAACGTGTTGAATCTTTCTCTCTGGTTTTTTTCTCCCCAAAAGCAAATATATAGAGTTGGAGTTGAGGTTGGAGGAGCTCCAGGGGCCCACGAGGTAGGGGGCGCGCCCTAGGGGGGCAAGCGCACCCCCCACCCTCGTGGATAGGTCGTGGGCCCCCTAGTCTTCATCTTTTGCAAGGATTTTTTATTATTTCTGAATAGATGTTCCATGAAGTTTCAGGTCATTCCAAGAACTTTTGTTTCTGCACATAAATAACACCATAGCAATTCTGCTGAAAACAGCGTTAGTCCGGGTTAGTTCCATTCAAATCATGCAAGTTAGAGTCCAAAAGAAGGGCAAAAGTGTTTGGAAAAGTAGATACGACGGAGACGTATCAACTCCCCCAAGCTTAAACCTTTGCTTGTCCTCAAGCAATTCAGTTGATAAACTGAAAGTGATAAAGAAAAACTTTTACAAACTCTGTTTGCTCTTGTTGTTGTAAATATGTAAAGCCGGCATTCAAGTTTTCAGCAAAGATTATGAACTAACCAAATTCACAATAATGCATAGGTCTCAAGTTTAATCATATCAATGGCATAATCAACTAGCAAGCAATAGTAATAAATCTCGGATGACAACACTTTCTCAAAACAACCATAATATGATATAACAAGATGGTATCTCGCTAGCCCTTTCTGAGACCGCAAAACATAAATGCAGAGCACCTTTAAAGATCAAGGACTGACTAGACATTGTAATTCATGGTAAAAGAAATCCAGTCAAGTCATACTCAATGTAAACTAACAGTAATGAATGCAAATGACAGCGGTGCTCACCAACTGGTGCTTTTTAATAAGAAGATGATGACTCAACATGAAAGTAAATAGATAGGCCCTTCGCAGAGGGAAGCAGGGATTTGTAGAGGTGCCAGAGCTAGGTTTTGAAATAGAGATGAATAATATTTTGAGCGGTATACTTTCATTGTCAACATAACAACCAAGAGATGGCAATATCTTCCATGCTACACACATTATAGGCGGTTCCCAAACAGAATGGTAAAGTTTATACTCCCCCTCCACCAACAAGCATCAATCCATGGCTTGCTCGAAACAATGAGTGCCTCCAACTAACAAGAGTCCCAGGGGGAGTTTTGTTTGCAATTATTTTGTTTTGATTTGCATAAAGCATGGGACTGGGCATCCCGGTGACCAGCCACTTTCTCGTGAGTGAGGAGCTGAGTCCACTCCTCTTGAGAATAACCCGCCTAACATGGAAGATACGGACAACCCTAGTTGATACATGAGCTATTCGAGCATACAAAACAGGATATTTGTTTGAAGGTTTAGAGTTTGGCACATACAAATTTACTTGGAACGACAGGTAGATACCGTATATAGGTAGGTATGGTGGACTCATATGGAATAACTTTGGGGTTTAAGGAGTTGGATGCACAAGCAGTATTCCCGCTTAGTACAGGTGAAGGCTAGCAAAAGACTGGGAAGCGACCAGCTAGAGAGTGACAACAGTCATGAACATGCATTAAAATTAATCAACACTGAATGCAAGCATGAGTAGGATATAATCCACCATGAACATAAATATCGTGAAGGCTATGTTGATTTTGTTTCAACTACATGCGTGAACATGCGCCAAGTCAAGTCACTTAAATCATTCAGAGGAGGATACCACCCTAATACCACATCACAACCATTTTAATAGCATGTTGGCACGCAAGGTATACCATTATAAGCTCCTAGCTAATTAAGCATGGCACAAGAAACTATGATCTCTAGTTTTCACTGCAAACATGTTTATTCATAATAGGATGAATCAGGAATGATGAACTAATCATATTTACAAAAACAAGAGAGGTCGAGTTCATACCAGCTTTTCTCATCTCAGTCAGTCCATCATATATCGTCATAATTGCCTTTCACTTGCACAACCAAACCATGTGGATAATAATAATAGTGCACGTGCATTGGACTAAGCTAGAATCTGCGAGCATTCAATAAACAGGAGAAGACAAGGCAATATGGGCTCTTTTGTCAGATCAACAATAATGCATATAAGAGCCACTTCAACAATTTAATCATGGTCTTCTCCTATCGACCCCCAAAGAAAAGAAAAGAGATAAAACTATTTACACAGGAAAGCTCCCAACAAGCAAAAGAGGAACAAGAAATATTTTTGGGGTTTCTTTTTAATTACTACTACAAGCATGGAAATTAAAACTAGCTAAAAGCTACAACTAAATTTTTTTGGTTTTTCTTAAGATTTATTAAACACACAAGAAGAAAGCATAAAAAGGAAAATAAACTAGCATGGAAATTACAATGAAAAAGTATGATCACCGACATCTAGCAATGAGTGTGTGAACATGAATATAATGTCGGTGGGAAATACGTACTCCCCCAAGCTTAGGCTTTTGGCCTAAGTTGGTCTATGGCCACGGTTGGCTTGGCGGATATCCATAGTAATAGTTTGGATTGTATTGCGATGCAGTGGCTATTGCCTCCTTAGCTGCAGCGTGGCGATGAGCGGCCTCCGCCCTCCTCTCATACTCATCTGCCTCCTCTTTGGTAATAACATATCTTCCTTTTGCCTGATAATCAAAGAAGGCAGGAGCAGGGAGAGTAATACGGACAGCACGACGTCTATCAAAGATTAAGCGATACTGGAGAGGTGATTCATTCCTCTCAACAAACTGGTGGTGAACCATAGCATTAAAGTCTAGGTAAGCCGGAGGCAATTCAATATCATCATTATGTATGGTTACACCACGAAAATCAGCTAAGCGGGTTGCATAAATTCCACCAAAGAAATCTCCATTAAATCTATTAAGATGCAACCTACGTGCAACAATGGCTCCGAAATTATAAGATTTGTCTCCTAACACAGCACTCCTAAGAATACTGAGGTCAGGAACACACATATGACATGCTTCATCTTTACCATTAATGCATCTACCTATGAAGAGAGCAAAATAATGTATAGTAGGAAAGTGAATGCTCCCTATGGTAGCTTGTGTTATATCTCTAGATTCCCCCACAGTTATACTAGCAAGAAAATCTCTAAATTCAGATTTGGGAGGTTCCCTGACACTACCCCATTGTGGAAGTTTGCAAACAGCGGTAAAATCCTCTAAGTCCATAGTATAAGATTTTTCATAAAGATCAAACAGGACAGTAGGAGAATTACGTGAAGATGAAAATTCAAACCTCCTCACAAAGGAACTAGTAAGATAGTGGTACTGGCGGCATTTTTCTTCCTTGAAGCTCACAAGATCAGCGTTACGCAAATATGCGTTAAATTCTTCCTTAATTCCCGCTCGATTCATAAAGTTTTCCGAAGGCCATTCACAAGGACGCACTGGACCGTCTCTTGGTGTCTCTTCATCAGCATCACGCATTGCAAGCCTGGGTCCTTGCTTCCTTGAAGAACCACCTGGTACAGTTTCCTAAGCATATTTCTTCCTCTGAAAAATTTCTGAAATTTTTAGTAACTTCAAAATAAAAGAAAACCAAACTCAACAAAATTGATAGCAACTACTCTTGCAAGTGCCTAGAGCCTATATCATGCATCAAGACTACTTGGAACCATATAAATTTGACATGCAAGCTCAAGAACATGGTCACCTAGGCAGCACAAATTTGCAATGAATAAAGCACTAGAACAAAAACTAATTGGACCAATGGAGGAGTCACATACCAAGGAACAAACCCCCCCTAGCAGTTTTGTGAGAGGTGCTTTGAGCAAGGAGATCGAAAATCGCAGCAAAATGAGCTAGAACTCGTGCTTGAGCTGGATATTCGTGTTTGTGGGAGGAAGAAGAAGTGTGTGGGTGCAGGAATAAGTGGAGGAGGGCCACTGTGGGCCCACGAGGAAGGGGGGCACGCCAAGGGGGTAGGGCGCGCCCTCCACCCTCGTGGCCAGGTGGTTGATCCCCCTGCTGTGTTCTCAGTTCCAAATATTCTCAAATATTCCAGAAAAAAATCATATTTAAGTTTCAGGGCATTTGGAGAACTTTTATTTTCGGGGTATTTTTATATTGCACGGATAATTGAGATAACAGACAGAGAAATACTATTTTTACTTTATTTCAACTAAATAACAGAAAGTAAAAAGAGGGTACGGAAGGTTTTGCTTTCTAGTTTCATCCATCTCATGCTCATCAAAAGGAATCCACTAACAAGGTTGATCAAGTCTTGTTAACGAACTCATTCCGAATAACATGGAACCGGAGAAATTTCGAATAACACTATGTTACCTCAACGGAGATATGCACATCCCCAATAATAAGAATATCATATTTCTTCTTGACAGTAGGAAGAGGAAATTCAAAACCTCCAAATATAATCTATGGAATTTTTTCAATAGAGTTGATACTATGAACTTGAGGTTGTTTCCTCGGAAAGTGTAATGTATGCTCGTTACCATTAACATGAAAAGTGACATTGCCTTTAGTGCAATCAATAACAGCCCCTGCAGTATTCAAAAAGGGTCTTCCAAGAATAATAGACATACTGTCGTCCTCGGGAATATCAAGAATAACAAAGTCCGTTAAAATAGTAATGTTTGCAACTACAACAGGCACATCCTCACAAATACCGACAGGTATAGCAATTGATTTATCAGCCATTTGCAAAGATATTTCAGTAGGTGTCAACTTGTTCAAATCAAGTCTACGATATAAAGAGAGAGGCATAACACTAACACCGGCTCCAAGATCACATAAAGCAGTTTTAACATAATTTCTTTTAATGGAGCATGGTATAGTGGGTACTCCTGGATCTCCAAGTTTCTTTGGTATTCCACCTTTAAAAGTGTAATTAGCAAGCATGGTGGAAATTTCAGCTTCCGGTATCTTTATTTTATTAGTAACAATATCTTTCATATACTTAGCATAAGGATTCATTTTAAGCATATCAGTTAATCGCATACGCAAAAAGATAGGTCTAATCATTTCAGCAAAGCGCTCAAAATCCTCATCATCCTTTTTCTTGGATGGTTTGGGAGGAAAAGGCATGGGTTTCTGAACCCATGTTTCCTAGGAACAAAGTCTTTCTTATCATAACATTGATTCTTTGATTGTGGGTTATCGAGATCAACAGTAGGTTCAATTTCTATATCATTATCATTTCTAGGTTGAGCATCATCATGAACATCATCATTAACATTTTCACTAGTTTCAGGTTCATTACCAGATTGTGTTTCAGCATCAGAGATAGAAATATCATTTGGATTCTCAGGTGTTTCAGCAATAGGTTCACTAGAAGCATGCAAAGTCCTATCATTTTTATTTTTCTTCCTATTAGAAGGATTAGGTGCATCCACATTATTTCTCTGAGAATCTTGCTCAATTCTCATAGGGTGGCCTTCAGGATACAAAGGTTCCTGAGTCATTCTACCGCCTCTAGTCATAACTCTAACAGCGTTATCATTATTCTTACTATTCAATTCATTGAGCAAATCATTTTGAGCTTTAAGTAATTGTTCTACTTGAGTGGTAACCATAGAAGCATGTTTACTAATAAGTTTAAGTTCACCTTTGACATTAGTCATATAGTTACCCAAGTGTTCAAGCATATCTGAATTGTATTTCAATTGTCTACCAAAATAAGCATTAAAATCTTCCTGCTTAACCATAAATTTATTAAACTCATCTAAGCATGGGCTAGCAAATTTAGTAAACGGGATTTCAGCTTTATCATATCTATAGAGATAATTTACCTTTACTACCTGTGTCGGGTTATCAAGACCATGAGTTTCTTCAATAGGTAATGGATTAAGGTCATATGTTTCTTCAACAGGCGGTAAATTAAGACCATGTATTTCTTCAATAGGAGGTAAATTCTTAACATCTTCAGTTTTAATACATTTTTCTTTCATAGATTTTTTTGCCTCTTGCATATCTTCAGGACTGAGAAATATAACACCCCTCTTCTTTGGAGTTGGTTTACGAATAGGCTCAGGAGTTGGTTCAGGAAGTGTCCAATTATTTTCATTTGTCAACATATTATTCAATAGAATTTCAGCTTCATCCGGCGTTCTTTCCCTGAAAACAGAACCAGCACAACTATCCAGGTAATCTCTGGAGGCATCGGTTAGTCCATTATAAAAGATATCAAGTATTACATTTTTCTTAAGAGGAAGATCAGGCAAATCATTAAGTAATTGGAGAAGCCTCCCCCAAGCTTGTGGGAGACTCTCTTCTACAATTTGCACAAAGTTGTATATATCCCTTAAAGCAGCTTGTTTCTTATGTGCAGGGAAATATTTAGCAGAGAAGTAATAAATCATATCCTGGGGACTACGCACACAACCAGGATCAAGAGAATTAAACCTTATCTTAGCATCACCCTTTAATGAGAATGGAAATATTTTAAGGATATAAAAGTAGCGAGTTCTCTCATCATTACTGAATAGGGTGGCTATATCATTTAATTTAGTAAGATGTGCCACAACAGTTTCAGATTCTTAGCCATGAAAAGGATCATATTCAACCAAAGTAATTATATCAGGATCAACAAATAATTCATAATCCTTATCAGTAACAAAGATAGGTGAAGTAGCAAAAGCAGGGTCTGGTTTCATCCTAGCATTTAGAGATTGCTTATTCCATTTAGCTAATAACCTCTTAAGTTCATAACTATCTTTGCAAGCTAAAATAGCTAAAGAAGCTTCTTTATCAAAAACATAACCCTGAGGAATAACGGGCAAGTCTTCATCATCACTTTCAACAATATTATTAGATTCAATATTTTCATTCTCTCTAACCCTAGCAAGTTGTTCATCAAGAAATTCACCAAGTGGCACAGTAGTATCAAGCATAGAAGTAGTTTCATCATAAGTATCATGCATAGCAGAAGTGGCATCATCAATAACATGTGACATATCAGAATGAATACTAGAAGCAGGTTTAGGTGTCGCAAGCTTACTCAAAACAGAAGGTGAATCAAGTGCAGAGCTAGAAGGCAGTTCCTTACCTCCCCTCATAGTTGAGGGATAAATCCTGCTTTTTGGATCTCTCAAGTTCTTCATAATGATAAGCAGATATAAATCCCAAGTGACTCAAAGAATTGAGGTATGCTCCCCAGCAACGGCGCCAGAAAATAGTCTTGGTAACCCACAAGTATAGGGGATCGCAACAGTTTTCGAGGGTAGAGTATTCAACCCAAATTTATTGATTCGACACAAGGGGAGCCAAAGAATATTCTCAAGTATTAGCAGCTGAGTTGTCAATTCAACCACACCTGGAAACTTAATATCTACAGCAAAGTATTCAGTAGCAAAGTAATATGATAGTAGTGGTAACGGTAGCAAAAGGTAACAGTAGCAAAAGTAATGTTTTTGGTATTTTGTAATGATGATAGCAATAGCAACGGAAAAGTAAATAAGCGAAGAACAATATATGGAAAGCTCGTAGGCAATGGATCAGTGATGGAGAATTATGCCGGATGCGGTTCATCATGTAACAATCATAACATAGGGTGACATAGAACTAGCTCCAATTCATCAATGTAATGTAGGCATGTATTCCGAATATAGTCATATGTGCTTATGGAAAAGAACTTGCATGACATCTTTTGTCCTACCCTCCTGTGGCAGCGGGGTCCTAATGGAAACTAAGGGATATTAAGGCCTCCTTTTAATAGAGTACCGGAACAAAGCATCGGCACATAGTGAATACATGAACTCCTCAAACTATGGGAAAACATAATAGGTTGAGATCTGAAATCATGGCACTCGGGCCCTAGTGACAAGCATTAAGCATAGAAAAGTCATGGCAACATCAATCTCAGAACATAGTGGATACTAGGGATCAAACCCTAACAAAACTAACTCGATTACATGATAGATCTCATCAAATCCATCACCGTCCAGCAAGCCTACGATGGAATTACTCACGCACGGCAGTGAGCATCATGAAATTGGTGATGGAGGATGGTTGATGATGACGATGGCGACGGATTCCCCTCTACGGAGCCCCGAACGGACTCCAGATCAGCCCTCCCGAGAGGTTTTAGGGCTTGGCGGCAGCTCCATATCGTAAAATGCGATGAATTCTTCTCTCTGATTTTTTTCTCCCCGAAAGCAAATATATAGAGTTGGAGTTGAGGTCGGAGGAGCTCCAGGGGGGCCACAAGGTTGGGGGCGCGCCCCCCACCCTCATGGACCGGTGGTGGGCCCCCTGTTCTTCATCTTTTGCAAGGATTTTTTATTATTTCTGAATAGATGTTCCGTGAAGTTTCAGGTCATTCCGAGAACTTTTGTTTCTGTACATAAATAACACCATAGCAATTCTGCTGAAAACAGCGTCAGTCCGGGTTAGTTCCATTCAAATCATGCAAGTTAGAGTCCAAAACAAGGGCAAAAGTGTTTAGAAAAGTAGAGACGACGGAGACATATCACGCTCTGTTTGGACAGCCGGCTTATGCTAAATTCATGGCATGGCCTTGTTATGTATATCTACAACTCAAGATGTCGGGTCACAAGGGAACCATCCCGGTGCATGGGAGCCGTAGGATAGGCCTGGAATGTGAAGAAGGAGATGCAGCTTATGCTGAGTCGGTTTGTGCAACGGAGGATTTAAAATTTTACAAAGACAATGTTGACCCGACAGATGTGACGTCTTTGAAAAAGCCAACCACGGAGCATGATCCGGTTCTCAAGTTTAAGTCAACAAACGATACCAAGATGGTTGACTTTGTCCCTGGCGACTCATCCAAGCAGTTCAGCATCAATGCTAATCTGGATCCGAAATAGGAAACCGCGCTCATCGAGTTCACCCATGAGAATAGGGACATCTTCACATGGAAGCCTTCAGACATGCCGTGTGTACCGAGAGAACTCGCTGAGCACACTCTTAATATTGATCCAAAGTATAAGCTAGTCAAGCAGTTTGTTCGCCATTTTAATGAGGAGAGCCGGAAGGCCATCGGAGAAGAAGTAGCCCGGCTCTTGGCAGCTGGGTTTATCATTGAAGTTTCTCATCCTGAGTGGTTGGCTAGCCCGGTGCTGGTACTTAAGAAGAACGGCACTTGGCGTATGTGTGTGGACTACACGGATTTAAACAAGGCTTGTCTGGCTGATCCTTTTGCTCTCCCTCGTATTAATCAGATTATTGATGCTACGGCGGGTTGTGAGCATTTGAGTTTTTTGGATGCTTATTCTGGTTATCATCAGATCAAGATCGCAGTTAAGGACCAGGAGAAGACAACTTTCACAACTCCCTTTGGAGCCTTCTGCTATGTGTCTATGCCTTTCGGGCTCAAGAGTGCCCAGGCGACTTATCAGAGATGTGTGCAAAATTGCCTTCATAACCAAATCGGGTGTAATGTTCATGCTTATGTCGATGATACTGTGGTGAAGTCCAGAGAGAAGGAGACATTGATAGATGATTTGAAGGAAATCCTTGAAAATCTCCGGGTTTACAAGATGATGCTTAACCCGGCCAAGTGTGTCTTTGGTGTACCAGCAGGCAAACTCTTGGTGTTTTTGGTGTCTAACAGAGGTATTGAAGCTAACCCAGAGAAGATTAAAGCCATCACTTCACTGGCTAAGCCGGTGTGTATCATTGATGTGCAACGCCTGGCGGGTCGAATTGCGGCGTTGAGCTGGTTCATAAGCCGGTTGGGAGAGAAGGCTATCCCTCTATATCAGATGATGAAAAAGACAGATAACTTCGTCTGGAGTGATGTTGCTAATACAGTGTTTGAGGATTTGAAGAAGCAGCTTGCTGAGCCGCCCATGCTTGCAGCCCCTGTTGATAACGAGCCCTTGTTGTTATATGTGGCTGCTAACAGCCGGGCTGTTAGTGTTGCCATTGTGGTAGAAAGAAAGGAAGCGGGCAAGGAATATCCGGTTCAAAGGCCGGTTTACTATATCAGTGAGGTGCTTATTGAGTCCAAACAGAGATATCCACACTGGCAGAAGCTTGTATATGGGGTGTTCTTGGCCAGCCGGAAGCTTAAACATTATTTTCTGGGTCATCCCATCACTGTGGTCAGTTCTGCTCCTTTGGGAGATATCATCCAAAACAAAGAAGCAACTGGCCGGGTTGCTAAGTGGGCTATTGAGCTTGGGCCTCATGGTTAAAATATGTGCCTCGCACGGCCATCAAGTCTCAGGCGCCGGTGGACTTCATCAATGATTGGACAGAGCTGCAGATGCCTGCAGAAAAGCCAGATAACACGTATTGGACTATTCACTTGGATGTGTCTAGGCAATTGGAGGGCTCGGGGGCTGGAGTTATTCTTGCCTCCCCTCGAGGTGATAAATTCTGTTGTGTTCTTCGTTTGATGTTTCCTTGTACTAACAATGCAACTGAGTATGAGGCCTTGCTACACGGTCTTCGGATGGCTAAGGAAATGAACTTAAGCCAGGTGAGGTGCTTCGGCGACTTAGACTTAGTGGCATAACAGGTCTCTAGTACTTGGGATTCAAAGGATCCACTCATGGTGGCTTATCGGCGAGAGGTGGCCATTATTGCTGGTCACTTCAAAGGTTATCAAGTGGAGCACGTGGACCGGAGGAAAAATGAAGCGGCGGACGCTTTAATCTGGTAGGGTTCTCAACGTAAACGGGTGCCGCCTAATGTTTTCTTGATGTTCTGCATAACCCATCCGTCAAGTTGCCTACCGAGGAGGATTTGGCTATTCCTGACCCAGAGGCTCAGTTGGTGGCGGCTCTTCATGTAATCCCGGATTGGACGGTACCTTACTTGGCTTATATGACCCGGGGCGATTTACCTGAGGATGAAACCTTAGCCAGGCAGATAACCGGCGGTCTAAGTCAATGACAATTGTTAATGGAGAGCTACATCATCATAGTGTCACAGGGGCGTTTCAATGTTGTGTTTCTCGCGAACAGGGATGTGAGATCTTATGAGAGATTCATGAATGAGATTGTGGTCATCATGCCGGTTCAAAATCCCTTGCGGCCAAAGCTTTCCGTCATGGATTTTATTGGTTAAGAGCTCATGCTGATGCAGAGGACCTCGTTAGTAGGTGTGATGGATGACAGAAATTTGCACGACGAGCCCATGTACCGGCTCAAGAATTAAGGATGATTCCAATTACTTGGCCGTTTGCGGTTTGGGGGCTTAATATGGTTGGACCTTTCAAAAGATCTAAGGACAAGAAGACCCACCTTTTGGTGGCGGTTGATAAGTTCACTAAGTGGGTAGAGGCAGAGCCAGTTAGTAAGTGTGATGCAGCAACAGCGGTTCAATTCATGAAAAAAGTGATCTTCCGTTTTGGCTTTCCGCATAGCATTATAACAGATAATGGCACTAATCTCTCTAAGGGTGCTATGGAAGAATTTTGTCAACGTGAGCATATCTGGCTCGATGTATCGTCAGTAGCTCACCCTCAATCCAATGGTCAAGCTGAGAGAGCAAACCAAGATATCTTGAAGGGCATCAAACCCCGGCTTATGGTTCCCTTGCAGAGGACGTCGGGTTGCTGGGTGGAGGAGTTACCTTCCGTGTTGTGGAGCATCAATACCACCCCAAACAGTTCTACAAGATATACACCTTTCTTCATGGTTTACGGAGCAGAAGCACTTGATCTGTTGGATGAGGAGCGTGGCATAGCAGCAGATCGTTCGGTGATTTACCAGCAAGATTTGCGCCGTTATCACAGCCGCCGGGTTAAAACCAGAACTTTCGAAGAAAGCGATCTGGTGCTCCAGCTTATACAAGATCAAACTGACATGAACAAGTTATCTCCACCTTGGGAAGGACCTTTTGTGGTCATCAAGAATCTAAACAGCGGGTCATGTTACCTTATCGATGTTCGAGACCACAAGGACTCACGCACGTCGGAGGAGGAGACTCACCGGCCCTGGAATATTGCTCAACTTAGGCCATACTACACCTGAGCCACCGGCTCTTCCAATGTACATGAGGGAGTCCTGGATTAGGGGGTCTCCGGACAGCCGGACTATATCCTTTCGCCGTACTGTTGGCCTATGAAGATACAAGATTGAAGACTTCGTCCCGTGTCCGGATGGGACTCTCCTTGGCATGGAAGGCAAGCTAGGCAATACGGATATCTAGATCTCCTCCCTTGTAACCGACTCTGTGTAACCCTAGCCCCCTCTGGTGTCTATATAAACTGGAGGGTTTAGTCCGCAGGACAACAGACAATCATACCATAGGCTAGCTTCTAGGGTTTAGCCTCTACAATCTCGTGGTAGATCAACTCTTGTAATACTCATATCATCAAGAACAATCAAGCAGGACGTAGGGTATTACCTCCATCAAGAGGGCCCGAACCTGGGTAAACATCGTGTCCCCTGCCTCCTATTACCATCTGCCTTAGACGCACAGTTCGGGACCCCCTACCCGAGATCCGCCGGTTTTGACACCGACGTTGGTGCTTTCATTGAGAGTTCCACTGTGCCGTCACCATAAGGCTTGATGGCTCCTTCGATCATCGGTAACGATGCGGTCCAGGATGAGGTTTTCCTCCCCAGACAGATCTTCGTATTCGTCGGCTTCGCACTGCGGGCCAATTCTCTTGGCCATTTGGAGCAGATCGAGAGCTATGCCCCTGGCCATCAGGTCAGGTTTGGAAACTTAAACTACACTGCCGACATCCGTGGAGACTTGATCTTCAACGGATTCGAGACCATGCCGGGTGCGCCGCACAGTCACGATGAGCATGACGTAACTCTACCGTCGGACAGTATTCGGGAGATCGCATCGGCAACTACTCCGGCCGTTAATTCGGAGCAAATTGCGTCGTCCAAGAGCGGAGGGATAGACCCTGCCATGGAGGCCGCTGATGTCTACTACACAACCTTCTTCTTGTAGACGTTGTTGGGCCTCCAAGTGCAGAGGTTTGTAGGACAGTAGCAAATTTCTGTAAAGTGGATGACCTAAGGTTTATCAATCCGTAGGAGGCGTAGGATGAAGATGGTCTCTCTCAAGCAACCCTGCAACCAAATAACAAAGAGTCTCTTGTGTCCCCAACACACCCAATACAATGGTAAATTGTATAGGTGCACTAGTTCGGCGAAGAAATGGTGATACAAGTGGTATATGGATAGTAGATAAAGGTATTTGTAATCTCAAATTATAAAAACAGCAAGGTAACGAATGATAAAAGTGAACGTAAACGGTATTGCAATGTGTGGAAATAAGGCCTAGGGTTCATACTTTCGCTAGTGCAAGTCCTCTCAACAATAATAACATAATTGGCTCACATAACTATCCCTAAACATGCAACAAAGAGTCACTCCAAAGTCACTAATAGCGGAGAACGAACGAAGAGATTATGGTAGGGTACAAAACCACCTCAAAGTTATTCTTTCCAATCAATCCGTTGGGCTATTCCTATAAGTGTCACAAACAGCCCTAGAGTTCGTACTAGAATAACACCTTAAGACACAAATCAACCAAAACCCTAATGTCACCTAGATACTCCAATGTCACCTCAAGTATCCGTGGGTATGATTATACGATATGCATCACACAATCTCAGATTCGTCTATTCAACCAACACATAGGACCTCAAAGAGTGCCCCAAAGTTCTACCGAAGAATCACGACGAAAACGTGTGCCAACCCCTATGCATAGGTTCATGGGCGAAACCCGCAAGTTGATCACCAAAACATACATCAAGTGAATCACGTGGTATCCCATTGTCACCATAGATACGCACGGCAAGACATACATCAAGTGTTCTCAAATCTTTAAAGACTCAATCCGATAAGATTACTTCAAAGGGGAAACTCAATTCATTATAAGAGAGTAGAGGGGGGAAGAAAACATCATAGGATCCAACTATAATAGCAAAGCTCGCGATACATCAAGATCGTATCACCTCAAGAACACGAGAGAGAGAGAGAGATCAAACACATAGCTACTGGTACATACCCTCAGCCCCGAGGGAGAACTAATCCCTCCTCGTCATGGAGAGCTCCGGGTTGATGAAGATGGCCACCGGAGAAGGATTCCCCCCTCCAGCAGGGTGTTGAAACGGGTCTAGATTGGCTTTCGGTGGCTACGAAGGCTTCTAGCGGCGAAACTCCCGATCTATTGTGCTCTCTGGAACTTTTATGATACGTAGGTATATATGGGTGAAAGGAGTACGTCGATGGACCGAAGGGGGGGCCACGAGGCAGGGGGGCGCACCCCAGGGGGGTGGGCGCACCCCTACCCTCATGAGCACCTCCTTCATCTTCTGACGTAGGGTTCAAGTCTATCCGGTATGTTTCCTTCCAAAAATAACTTCTCCAGTTGATTTCATTCCGTTTCGACTCCGTTTGATATTCCTTTTCCTCGAAACACTGAAATAGGCATAAAACAGCAAATCTGGGTTGGACCTCCGGTTAATAGGTTAGTCCCAAAAATAATATAAAAGTGGAAAATAAAGCCCAATATTGCCTAAAACGGTAGATAATATAGCATGGAGCAATCAAAAATTATAGATACGTTGGAGACGTATCAGCATCCCCAAGCTTAATTCCTGCTCGTCCTCGAGTAGGTAAATGATAAAAACAGAATTTTTGATGCGGAGTGCTACTTGGCATAATTTCAATGTAATTCTTCTTAATTGTGGTACGAATATTCAGATCCGAAAGATTCAAGACAAAAGTTCATATTGACATAAAAATAATAATACTTCAAGCATAGTAACTAAGCAATTATGTCTTCTCAAAATAACATGGCCAAAGAAAGTTCATCCCTACAAAATCATATGGTTTAGTCATGTTTCATTTTCGTCACACAAGAATGCTCTCATCATGCACAACCCCGATGACAAGCCAAGCAATTGTTTCATACATTAGTAATCTCAAACCTATAAACTTTTACACAATACATGAGCGCGAGCCATGGATATAGCACTATGGGTGGAATAGAATAATGGAGGGGTTATGTGGAGAAGACAAAAAAAGAGAAAGTCTCACATCAACGAGGCTAATCAATGGGCTATGGAGATGCCCATTGATTGATGTTAATGCGAGGAGTAGGGATTGCCATGCAACGGATGCACTAGAGCTATAAATGTATGAAAGCTGAACAAAAGAAACTAGTGGGTGTGCATCCAACTTGCTTGCTCACGAAGACCTAGGGCACTGAGGAGGCCCATTGTTGGAATATACAAGCCAAGTTCTATAATGAAAAATTCCCACTAGTATATGAAAGTGATAACATGAGAGACTCTCTACTATGAAGATCATGGTGCTACTTTGAAGCACAAGTGTGGTAAAAGGATAGTAACATTGCCCCTTTTTATTTATTTTCTCTTTTTTGGGGGGGGGGGCTTATTTTTTTATTGGGCCTTTCTCTTTTCTTTTTTTGGGACAATGCTCTATTGAATGATGATCATCACACTTCTATTTATTTACAACTCAATGATTAAAACTCGATACTAGAACAATGTATGACTCTATATGGATGCCTCCAGTGGTGTACCGGGATATGCAATGAATCAAGAGTGACAAGTATGAAAAAATTATGAACGGTGGCTTTGCCACAAATACTATGTCAACTAAATGATCATGCTAAGCAATATGACAATGATGAATGTGTCATGATAAACTGGATGGTGGAAAGTTGCATGGCAATATATCTTGGAATGGTCTGGAAATGCCATAATAGGTAGGTATGGTGGCTGTTTTGAGGAAGATATAAGGAGGTTTATGTGTGAAAGAGCGTATCATATCACGGGGTTTGGATGCACCGGCGAATTTTGCACCAACTCTCGATGTGAGAAAGGGCAATGCACGGTACCGTAGAGGCTACCAATGATGGAAGGGTGAGAGTGCGTATAATCCATGGACTCAACATTAGTCATACAGAACTCATATACTTATTGCAAAAATCTACAAGCCGTCAAAAACAAAAGTATTACGCGCATGCTCCTAGGGGGATAGATTGGTAGGAAAAGACCATCGCTCGTCCCTGACCGCCACTCAAAAGGAAGACAATCAAATAACACCCCATGTTTCAAATTTGTTACACAACATTTACCATACGTGCATGCTACGGGACTTGCAAACTTCAACACAAGTATTTCTCAATTTCACAACTACTCAACTAGCACGACTTTGATATTATTACCTCCATATCTCAAAACAATCATCAAGCATCAAACTTATCTTAGTATTCAACACACTCATAAGAAAGTTTTATTATTAATCTTGTATACCTAGCATATTAGGATTTTAAGCAAATTACCATGCTATTAAGACTCTCAAAATAATATAAGCGAAGCATGAGAGTTCCTCTATTTCTTCAAAATAAAACTACCACCATGCTCTAAAAGATATAAGTGAAGCACTTAGAGCAAATGACAAACTACTCCGAAAGATATAAGTGAAGATCAACGAGTAGTTGAATAATTATGCAACTATATGAAGACTCTCTAACATTTAATAATTGCATATATTGGTATTTTATTCAAACAGCAAGCAAAACAAAATAAAATGGCATCTAAGAATAGCAAACATCATGTGAAGAAGCAAAAACTTAGGATCAACCGATACTAACCGATAGTTGTTGAAGAAGAAAGGTGGGATGCCAACCGGGGCATCCCCAAGCTTAGACGCTTGAGACTTCTTGAGATATTATCTTGGGGTGCCTTGGGCATCCCCAAGCTTGAGATTTTGTGTCTCCTTAATTCCTCTCATATCACGGTCTCCCTGAATCTCAAAAGCTTCATCCACACAAAACTCAACAAGGACTCATGAGATAAGTTAGTATAAACCATTGGCAAAACCTTATCATACTCTACTGTAGAAAATCACTAAAATTATTATTCAACATTGCATACTAAATGCCTCTGCATATTTAATAGTTCTATCCTCAAATAGAATCATTAAAGAAGTAAACATATGCAAACAATGCAAACATAACAGCAATCTGCCTAAACAGGATACTCTGTAAAGAATGCTGCAACATCCATACTTCCCTAGCTCCAAAAATTATGAAAGAAAATTCCCACTGTAGTAAATTTATCAGATCTTAATATTCAAAAGGTTTCAACATTTTATCACATTCTGACTTTTCTAGAGAATTATTGCAACAGCGGTAAACTTTCTGTTTTCAAACAGCAACATATGTACTTGTAACATAGGTATAGTAAAGGCTATCAACGCCACTTTTATTGAAATAAAAGATGCAAAACATTATTATAAATAAAAGAAAGCAAATCCTAACAAAATAAATTGACGCTCCAAGCAAAACACATATCATGTGGCGAATAAAAATATAGCTCCAAGTAATGTTACCGATGACCGAAAATGAAAGAGGGTATGCCTTCCGGGGCATCCCCAAGCTTAGGCTCTTGGCTATCCTTTAGTATTACCTTGGGGTGCCTTGGGCATCCCTAAGCTTAGGCTCTTGCCACTCGTTATTCCATAGTCCATCGAATCCTTACCCAAAACTTGAAAACTTCACAACACAAAACTTAAAGTAGAAAACTCATGAGCTCCGTTAGTATAAGAAAATAAATCACCACTTCAAGGTACTGTAATGAACTCATTCTTTATTTGTTTGGTGTTAAACCTACTGTATTCCAACTTATCTATGGTTCATACCCTCCGATACTACTCATAGATTCATCAAAATAAGCAAACAACACATAGAAAACAGAATCTGTCAAAAACAGAACAGTCTGTAGTAATATGGATCAAACGTATACTTATGGAACCCCAAAAATTCTAAAATAAATTTCAGAACCTGAGGGATTTATCTATTAATCATATGCAAAAAGAATTAACTAAATATCACTCTCCAAATAAAAATGGCATCAATTCTCGTGAGCGCTAAAGATTCTGTTTTTTACAGCATGATCAACAAGACTTCACCCATGTCTTCCCAAAGGTTCTACTTGGCACAAACACTAATTAAACAACTAAAACCACATCTAAACAGAGGCTGAATGAATTATTTATTACTAAACAGGAACAAAAATAAAGTTGGGTTGCCTCCCAACAAGCGCTATCATTTAACGCCCCTAGCTTGGCATGATGATTTCAATGATGCTCACATAAAAGATAAGAATTGAAACATAAAGAGAGCATATTAAAGAATATGACTAGCACATTTAAGCCTAACCCACTTACTATGCATAGGTATTTCGTGAGCAAACAACTTGTGGTAACAAGAATCAACTTGCATAGGAAGGTAAAACAAGCATAGCTTCAAAACTTTAAGCACATAGAGAGGAAATTTGATATTATTGCAATTCCTACAAGCATATATTCCTCCCTCATAATAATTTTCAGTAGCATCATGAATGAATTCAACAATATAACCAGCACCTAAAGCATTCTTTTCATGATCTACAAGCATAGAATTTTTATTACTCCCCACACAAGCAAAATTCTTCTCATGAATAATAGTGGGAGCAAACTCAACAAAATAATTATCATGTGAAGCATAATCCAATTGAAAACTAAAGTCATGATGACAAGATTAATGGATATCATTATTCTTTATAGCATAAAAGTCATCACAATAATCATCATAGATAGCAATTTTGTTCTCATAATCAATTGGAACCTCTTCCGAAATAGTGGATTCATCACAAAATAAAGTCATGGCCTCTCCGAAACCACTTTCATCAATATAACCATCATAAATAGGAGGCATGCTTTCATCGTAATAAATTTGCTCATCAAAACTTGGGGGACAAAAAATATCATCTTCATCAAACATAGCTTCCCCAAGATTGTGGCTTTGCATATCATTAGCATCATGAATATTCAAGGAATTCATACTAACAACATTGCAATCATGCTCATCATTCAAATATTTAGTGCCAAACATTTTATAGATTTCTTCTTCTAGCACTTGAGCACAATTACCCTTTCCATCATACTCACGAAAGATATTAAAAAGGTGAAGCATATGAGACAAACTCAATTCCATTTTTTTTATAGTTTTCTTTTATAAACTAAACTAGTGATAAAACAAGAAACTAAAAGACTCGATTGCAAGATCTAAAGATATACCTTCAAGCGCTAACCTCCCCGGCAACGGCGCCAGAAAAGAGCTTGATGTCCACTACACAACCTTCTTCTTGTAGACGTTGTTGGGCCTCCAAGTGCAGAGGTTTGTAGGACACTAGCAAATTTCCCTCAAGTAAATGGCCTAAGGTTTATCAATCCGTAGGAGGCGTAGGATGAAGATGGTCTCTCTCAAGCAACCCTGCAACCAAATAACAAAGAGTCTCATGTGTCCCCAACACACCCAATACAATGGTAGATTGTATAGGTGCACTAGTTCGGTGAAGAGATGGTGATACAAGTGGTATATGGATAATAGATAAAGGTATTTGTAATCTGGAATTATAAAAACAGCAAGGTAACGAATGATGAAAGTGAGCGTAAACGGTATTGCAATGTGTGGAAATAAGGCCTAGGGTTCATACTTTCGCTAGTTCAAGTCCTCTCAACAATAATAACATAATTGGATCACATAACTATCCCTCAACATGCAACAAAGAGTCACTCCAAAGTCACTAATAGCGGAGAACGAACGAAGAGATTATGGTAGGGTACGAAACCACCTCAAAGTTATTCTTTCCAATCAATCCGCTGGGCTATTCCTATAAGTGTCACCAACAGCCCTAGAGTTCGTACTAGAATAACACCTTAAGACACAAATCAACCAAAACCCTAATGTCACCTAGATACTCCAATGTCACCTCAAGTATCCGTGGGTATGATTATACGATATGCATCACACAATCTTAGATTCATCTATTCAACCAACACATAGGACCTCAAAGAGTGCCCCAAAGTTCTACTGGAGAATCACGACGAAAACGTGTGCCAACCCCTATGCATAGGTTAATGCGTGGAACCCGCATGTTGATCACCAAAACATACATCAAGTGAATCACGTGGTATCCCATTGTCACCACAGATACGCATGGCAAGACATCCATCAAGTGTTCTCAAATCTTTAAAGACTCAATCCGATAAGATAACTTCAAAGGGGAAACTCAATTCATTACAAGAGAGTAGAGGGGGGAAGAAAACATCATAGGATCCAACTATAATAGCAAAGCTCGCGATACATCAAGATCGTATCACCTCAAGAACACGAGAGAGAGAGAGAGAGAGAGAGAGAGAGAGATCAAACACATAGCTACTGGTACATACCCTCAGCCCCGAGGGAGAACTACTCCCTCCTCATCATGGAGAGCACCGGGATGATGAAGATGGCCACCGGAGAAGGATTCCCCCCTCCGGCAGGGTGCCGGAACGGGTCTAGATTGGCTTTCGGTGGCTACGGAGGCTTCTGGCGGCGGAACTCCCGATCTATTGTGCTCTCTGGAAGTTTTACGATACGTAGGTATATATGGGTGAAAGGAGTACGTCGGTGGACCGAAGGGGGGGCCACGAGGCAGGGGGCGCGCCCCCTACCCTCGTGAGAACCTCCTTCATCTTCTGACGTAGGGTCCAAGTCTATCCGGTAGGTTTCCTTCCAAAAATAACTTCTCCAGTTGATTTCGTTCCGTTTCGACTCCGTTTGATATTCCTTTTCCTCGAAACACTGAAATAGGCATAAAACAGCAAATCTGGGCTGGGCCTCTGGTTAATAGGTTAGTCCCAAAAATAATATAAAAGTGGAAAATAAAGCCCAATATTGCCTAAAATACTAGATAATATAGCATGGAGCAATCAAAAATTATAGTTATGTTGGAGACGTATCAGCCGCACTCTCAGTGGCGATAGAGCTGGATACTGACTTCACCCCTTACGAGAGCCATGTCGTTGAACCACTGGATTCGTCTTCGGCCACAGACTCCGAGCCACCTACATCTGTGCCCATCGAATCCGACTGGGCGCCGATCATGGAGTTCACTTTTCAGCACTCGCCTTTTGATGATGTGCTAAATTCATTAAGGTCTCTCTCCTTGTCGGGTGAGCCTTGGCCGAACTATGTCTGGCTAGAATGGGATGCAGACGATGAAGAAATTCGCTGCCTGCCCGCCACCCACTTAGTAGCCACTGTCGACGATTTAACCGACATGCTCGACTTCGACTCCGAAGACATCGACGGTATGGATGACGATGCAGGAGACGAACAGGAACCACCGCCCACAGGGCGCTGGACCGCCACCTCATCATATGATATATATACATGGTGGACACCCCCAAAGAAGGAAATGGCGACGAGACAGTGGAGGATGACCCCTCCAAGAAGCAACCCAAGCACCGACGTCAGCGGCGCCGCTCTAAGTCCTGCCACAACAAAAGTAGTGATACCGGCACAGGAGATAATAAAACTCCAGATAGTGTCGAAGACAACCACAACCCCCTCCAGTACGATGTAGAGCGGGAGGATGAACAAGCTAGCCCTCTAGAGCAGGCGGCAGATGGAGAACCAGAAGAGGACAATTACATGCCTCTCCCCGAAGATGAGGTGAGCCTCGGCAATGAAGAATTCATCGTGCCTGAGGATCCCGTCGAGCAGGAGCGCTTCAAGCGTCAGCTTATGGCCACAGCAAATAGCATGAAGAAAAAGCAACAACAGCTTCAAGCTGATCAAGACTTGCTAGCAGACAGATGGACTGAAGTCCATGCGGCCGAGGAATACGAACTCGAGCACCCCTCCAAGAGTTACCAAAATGCAGGTTGCTACCTCACCCTGAGGAGGAAGCATTGGAACCTCATTCACCGGTGTACGATGTGGTTGACCGGCCACCGCGTGGCCGAGCCAGAGAGGCGTTTCAGCCTGAAGTTCAGCCTACACCCCACCGCCACTCAATCAAAAATACCAAGGCCCGGGGCAACACACGGGACCTGCGAGACGTATTGGATAGCAGGGAAAAACTTGCAAGGTCAATATACGGGTCACGGGCATGCGCGCCAACATGGGACGATGATCGTCGCGCTGGATACACCAAAGGTAAATCCGGCCGGGCCGAATACAGCAGACAAGACTCATATGAACTGTGTCATGATATAGCCCGGCACAGAGGCGCCGCACACCCCTTGTGCTTCACTAATGAAGTTATGGATCACGAATTCTCGGAGGGTTTTAAACCCGTTGAACAGATCTCACTGTATGGATCGAGGATTTCCTCCTTCACATCCACATGGCTCGCGGTGACGATCTACATGCCATCAACTACCTCCCACTAAAACTCAAAGGACCAGCTCGGCATTGGCTGAATAGCTTGCCAGCAGACTCCGTCGGCAGTTGGGAGGATTTGGAAGACGCATTCCTTGACAACTTCCAGGGCACTTATGTGCGACCACCGGATGCTGATGACTTGAGCCATATAACTCAGCAGCCAGGGGAATCCGCCGGACAATTCTGGACATGGTTCCTGACTAAGAAAAACCAAATTGTCGACTGTCTGGATGCAGAGGCCCTAGCGGCATTCAAGCATAACATCCGTGATGAGTGGCTTGCCCGCCACCTTGGCCAGGAGAAGCCGAAGTCTATGGCAGCCCTCACGACACTCATGACCCGCTTTTGCGCGGGCGAGGATAGCTGGCTGGCTCGCAGCAACAACACATCAAGTAATCCGGGCACTTTGGATAACAAAGATGCCAACGGCAGACCACGTCGTAATAGACCAAAGCGCCGCAACAACGGCGATAACACCGATGACACGACAGTCAATGCTGGATTCAGAGGCTCTAGATCTGGTCAGCGGAAAAAGCCATTTAAAAGAAGTACTCCGGCTCCGTCCAGTTTGGATCGCATACTGGATCGCTCGTGTCAAATCCACGGCACCCCCGACAAGCCAGCCAATCACACCAACAAAGAATGCTGGGTGTTCAAGCAGGCCAACAAGTTAAATGCCGAAAGCAAGGACAAGGGGCTGCATAGTGATGATGATGAGGAGCCCCGACCACCGAACACGGGAGGACAGAAGGGGTTCCCCCCACAAGTGAAGACGGTGAACATGATATACGCAACTCACATTCCCAAGAGGGAGCGGAAGCGTGCACTAAGGGACGTTTATGCGATGGAGCCCGTCGCCCCAAAGTTCAACCCATGGTCCGCCTGTCCGATCACCTTTGATCGCAGGGACCACCCCACTAGTATCCGTAATGGCGGATCCACCACACTGGTTTTAGACCCCATCATAGACGGATTTCACCTCACTCGAGTCCTCATGGACGGCGACAGCAGCCTGAACCTCCTCTATCAGGATATAGTGCGAAAAATGGGTATCGATCCCTCGAGGATCAAACCCACCAAAACCATGTTTAAGGGCGTCATCCCAGGTCTAGAGGCCCATTGCACGGGATCAATCACATTGGAAGTGGTCTTCGGATCACCGAACAACTTCCGAAGCAAGGAGTTAATCTTCGATATCATCCCGTTTCGCAGTGGCTATCACGCACTGCTCGGACGAACAGCATTTGCAAAATTCAATGCAGTACCACATTACGCATACCTCAAGCTCAAGATGCCAGGACCTATTGGGTCATAACAGTAAATGGAAACACAGAACACTCGCTTCGCACGGAAGAGCACACTGCGGCCCTCGCAGCAGAAGCACAAAGCAGGCTTTTAAGGCAAACCACTAATTCGGCGATGCAGCCCCCGGACACCTTCAAGCGAGTCCGGAGTAAACTGCAACAGGATCGCCTAGCACGATCAGAGCTCGCCTAGCAATTCGGCCCCCATCCCAGTCCCAGTCAAGCGACGAAATCTGTGCCGCGCGTACATAATTACACACTGAAAATACCATGGACATAGGCGGGGGCACGATCAGGGCACATCCCGCAATGCGGCTTAACCGCCCTAGGGGTTGTATACCTTTATCATTTCTTTTCTCTTTCAGGGCCTAACTCTCTGGAAGTCCTTTCCGGCAGTACGATTGCCGGACACATTACGGGAAGGAACAACCAAGGCGGCAAGAAGCTAAGATGTACACGGAACCCCCAGGTGGTCTCTAATAATAATTGATATACCCGCTTTCTACTATCCATACGCAGCTTTCCCTTGGATAGGACATCTCGAATAGTCCTACTTTCTTCTTATTGCACTACTAGTAACAGTACGCTTCGACGTATTATCTAAATAACAATGCATAGCATTAATCTATTATTGCATTATTTATCCTTTCTTTTTTCTTATATGTCCATCTACGACAATCAGCACCCGTACATTCAGGTACGGTCAGTATGCCAAGGGCTTTCACTTACCCCATAATATGGCGCAAGAAGTCCGAACACTTTCGACAGTGCGGCACCCCGAACTTATAGCATTATATGCATTAGCTCCGAATCATGTCTTGGGTCAATAGTTGGTTTGCCCGGCTCCCATGATTTGGTACCTTACGTTCCGCTATATCGGCTAAGGTAGCGGTGGGAGAACTACTGCGATTGTGTCCCGGTTCTTCCGGACGAGCACCTCAGTAGAGAAAGCCGAAAACTGACTGTCATGATAAGGCGAGAGAGTAGTCGCTGTTCGAGAGGTCTCAAGTCCTTAAAAACTTTTCCCGCTTCGGGCGAGGAGTCGGCCTTGCCTGGCTTAGGCTTCGCCAAAATACTAGGGGCTTCGCCAAAATTTAAAATACTAGGGGCTTCGCCAAAATTTAAAATTGTAGACTTCTATGGCTAAGTGAGAGTGATAAAGCCTTATAGTCTGATTGCCTGGTTCGTTGCGCTGAACACCTCCCTCGAAGGACCCAAAATTGGGGTAAAGAGTGCTTAGGTTTATCCTGAACACCCCAGTACTAGTTACATGGGGGCAGAAGCCGACGACTGGCCAACTCTCAGATTTTATAACTGCCGCACAGAAGGTAATATTTCAAATTAAAAAAGCGCTGCATAGCGCAGATGAACTCGTTTCACATTACAGGATCAGATGAGCATGTTCATTCAAAAATTACATCCCTGGCGCATTCATCCGCCACAAGGCGAGAACCCTACAGGACACTCTCATAATACATCTCGGGGCAGAGATGCTCCTTGCCCTCCGGCGGCCCCTCCTTCGCCAGCTTCACAGCGTCCAACTTCGCCCAGTGCTCCTTCGCCCGGGCAAAAGCCATGCGTGCACCCTCAATGCAGACGGACCGCTTTATGACTTCAAGCCGTGGGCAGGCCTCCACAAGCCGCCACACCAAACTGAAGTAGCTGCCGGACAGGGGCTCGCCAGGCCACATCCTGACTATAAGGCCCCTCATGGCCTGTTCGGCCGCCTTGTGAAGCTCGACCAATAGCTTCAGCTGGTCGCTCAAGGGCATTGGGTGTTCGGTCCCAGTATACTGAGACCAGAACAACTTTTCCGTCGAGCTCCCCTCCTGAGCTCGGTAAAACTCCGAGGCATCGAGTACACTGCAGGGAAGATCTGCTGAAAGTGCAACTATCCCTAGGTGGTTTTGATAATTCCTAACAACATATAGCTCATTGAGCTAATGCTATTTCAAGATTAATATCTCAGGAAAGCTCAATGATTGGCATGGCATGGATGAGAAAAGTGGACCCCTCAAAATGCTAAGGACAAAGGATTGGCTCAAGCTCAAAGCTCAAGACTCTACATTTTCTATTTTAGTGATCCAAGATCACATTGAGTCTATAGGAAAAGCCAATACTATCAAGGAGGGATGAGGTGTTGCTTAATGAGGTTCTTGCTCAAAATGCTTAGTGATATGCTCCAAAACCCTCAACTACTTTCTCACATCCACATATGACCTAAACCAAAAGTCAAACTCGGCCCCACCGATTTTTCCTATCCGGCGTCACACCGAGTTTCAAATGTCTTAGCCACTGCCACAAACCCTAGGCAAATCGATCTCACCGATAGGGATATCAGTCTCACCGAGATGGGGTTGTAGTCTTTGTGTTTCCCTTCGTAACGTTTCGGTCTCACCGAGATGAGCGATAGGTCCCACCGAGATTGCAATGTAAACTCTCTATTTTGCCTTCATAATGTTTCGGTCTCACCGAAATGAGTGATCGGTCTCACCGAGTTTACCTGACCAACTCTCTGGTTAGCTTATTACCAAAATCGGTCTCACCAAGTTTGTGTAATCGGTCTCACCGAGATTATGTTATGCCCTAACCCTAATCATATCGGTCCTCCCGAGTTGCATGTCGGTCCCACCGAAAACCCTAACGGTCACTAGCTTTGCTAAATTCGGTCAGACCGAGTTTTACCATTCGGGCCCACCGAGTTTGGGAAGTTATGTGTAACGGTTAGATTTTGTGTGGAGGCTATAAATACCCCTCCACCTCCTCTTCATTCATGGAGAGAGCCATCAGAACAAACCTACACTTCCAACCTATAATTTCTGAGAGAGAACCACCTACACTTGTGTTGAGACCAAGATATTCCATTCCTACCATATGAATCTTGATCTCTAGCCTTCCCCAAGTTGCTTTCCACTCAAATCTTCTTTCCACCAAATCCATATCTTGTGAGAGAGAGTTGAGTGTTGGGGAGACTATCATTTGAAGCACAAGAGCAAGGAGTTCATCATCAACACACCATTTGTTACTCCTTGGAGAGTGGTGTCTCCTAGATTGGCTAGGTGTCACTTGGGAGCCTCCGACAAGATTGTGGAGTTGAACCAAGGAGTTTGTAAGGGCAAGGAGATCGCCTACTTCGTGAAGATCTATCACTAGTGAGGCAAGTCCTTCGTGGGTGATGGCCATGATGGGATAGACAAGGTTGCTTCTTCGTGGACCCTTCGTGGGTGGAGCCCTCCGTGGACTCGCGCAACCGTTACCCTTCGTGGGTTGAAGTCTCCATCAACGTGGATGTATGATAGCACCACCTATCGGAACCACGACAAAACATCCGTGTCTCCAATTGTGTTTGAATCCTCCAAACCCTTCCCTTTACATTCTTGCAAGTTACATGCTTTATTTTCCGCTGCTCATATACTCTTTGCATGCTTGCTTGAATTGTGTTAAGACTGCTTGACTTGTTCAAAGTTGCTAAAATCTGCCAAGAACTAAAATTGGGAAAAGGCTAGATTTTTATTTGGTCGAGTAGTCTAATCACCCCCCCCCCTCTAGACATACTTTCGATCCTACATCTGCGAACGCTCCTGGAGAGCTCCGAACTCGGGTAAGTAAAAGGAAAGTTTCCTCCACATGCTTTTTTTGCATAATGAATGCCTTACCCGCTGCTATCTTCTTCACCGCATCAATCTCCTGGAGGGCCTTGTGGGCTTCAGCCTTGGCGCTCCGGGCGCTTTCAAGCGCCTGCGCAAGCTCAAACTCTCACGTCTTAGAGTCAAGCTCCAAGGACTCATGTTTTTTGGCGAGAGCCTCGAGCTCTTGCTGCACCTCGCCCACTCGGGCTTCTTGCTTCTCCCACTCAATGCGCTCCTTGGCCGCTTTGTCTTCGGCCTCGGACAGCGTCTTCTTCAAGGTCACCACTTCGGTCGTGGCCCCTGGAAAATTCATGATGATCCTATTACTTCACACCCAAACTTATTTTTTATATAAAGACAACGTATTTCTTACCTTTGCTCTTCTCGAGCTGCCTCTTGGTAAGTCTAAGCTCGTTCTCGGACCGCTCCAAGTCCTGCTTCAGTGCAGAGACCTCCGCAGTACATGCGGCAGCGGCCAGCAGTGAAGCCTGCACATACACATAGATATATTCTGATTAAACTCGTGAGTCATCATTTGATCCTCTATTCGGCCTTTCTACTCGAACACCGAACAGAGCATCAGGGGCTACTATCTATGCGGTAATATTTTCTTATATTTTGATTGCTTACCTCAAAGCCTGTTAGGAGGCTGGCGCAAGCTTCGGTCAGTCCGTTTTTGGCGGACTGAACTTTCTCGATCACCGCACTCATGATAGTGTGGTGCTCTTCGTCGATGGAAGTGTTGCGAAGCGCTTCCAGCAAGTTGTCCAGTGCCTCTGGATGGACAGAGGACACCGGCACGGGCGGCTTGCCCCCCTTAACGGGGGGTCACCCGCCGGAGTCTGGAACCACCGAAGATTCCGGTGCAGTGTTCGGCTAGGGGCCGAACCTAGAGCCCATGGGAGTCCTGCTCCCTTTACGCCCAGGGTCCGTAAGGTCGCCTCGAGGCGCCCCCAGGACTACCTCCCCTTGGCTCGGTGCCTTTTGAGACAACACCTTGGCGTTGTCCGTAGGGCGAGGGGTGGAGGCGGTCGGAAGAGAACCGCTGTTCATATCCGATGAGTCCAATGAACCGCTTGACGAAGATACGTCGAGACGAGCTCAGGACGGACTGCATAATCATGTTCGGCATGAGGAAAAGCAGTGCAATAAAACATACCATGAATTACTATGGTGTCCGGATACTTACGACTTCACCAGGGGCTTGACCCTGGGTAGCCACTGGTGGCCGCTATAGGCGGCCGTCGTGGAGCAGTCCGGAGGGAGGGTCCTTCCCTTCTTGGATCCTCTGGCCTCCCTGGTTGGGTCGGCCTTCCTTTTCTTGTCTCCCCCGGCTGGGGGGAGAACTTTCCTCCTCCTCCTCATTTTCATGGCAGGAGTGCGCGTTGGAGTCATCGGACGATTAGTCCGATACAACCTTGCGCCGGAGACCCTTTCAGGTCCCCGTGGCCTTCTTCTTGGCCTTCTTTGCCGACACCTCGTAAGGTGCCAGAGCCAGCATCTCCGTTAGGAGAGCATCTATAGGATCTTCAGGCAGGGGGGCTGGGCAATCGAGCTCCTCCGTTGTCTTTATCCAGTCCTGTTAATGACATGGAAGCTTAGATCCCGCACATGATTCAACTGGGGCAAATAAATACGCTGTGAGATATTGAAACTTACCGGATTGGCAGGGCGCTTTGCACTGAGTCTGCGGTCCTCGGTGAGGAAAGGAGGTACCTCGGCGCCCTTGAACAGCACCCTCCAGACGTCCTTGTGTGTCGTGTCGTAGAGCTCTCGCAGCGTCTGGTGCTTGGCCGGGACGAACTCCCACAAATTGAATGCCCGTCGTTGACATGGGAGAATCCGGCGGAAGAGCATGACCTGGAACACGTTGACGAGCTTGATTTTCTTGCTCATCATGTTCCGGATGCAGGTATGGAGTCCGGTCAACTCTACCGAGGAACCCCAGGACAGAACCTTCTCTTTCCAGGAAGTGAGCCGCGTGGGATTCCGGATCGAAATTTGGGGGCCGCCGCCCAGTTGGTGTCGCGCGGCTCAGTGATGTAGAACCACCCCGATTGCTACCCCTTTATGGTCTCCACATAGGAGCCTTCGAGCCAGGTGACGTTAGGCATCTTGCCCATGGCGCCTCCGCACTCTGCTTGCTGGCCGACCACCACCTTCGGTTTGACATTGAAGGTCTTCAGCCACAGGCCGAAATGGGGCTTGATGCGGAGGAAGGCCTCGCACACGACAATAAATGCTGAGATGTTGAGGATGAAATTGGGGGCCAGATCATGAAAATCCATCCCATAGTAGAACATGAGCCCGCAGACAAACGGGTGGAGGGGAAATCCCAGTCCACGGTCGAAGTGGGTAAGAAAAAATACCCTCTCATGGGGTTCGGGCATAGGGATGATCTTCCCTGCATCTGGCAGCCAGTGCACAATATCCGCGGCCAGATATCCGGCTTCCCGTAACTTTGTGATGTTCTCCTCTATGACGGAGGAGACCATCCACTTGCCTCCCGCTCCGGACATGCTTGGAGTGGTCTGAGAAGAAAGATGCAAACTTGGGCGCTGGAGCTCGAGTATGCGAGAGTGGGTAAGCAAGGAGGAAGAAGGCGTGGGTGAAAAGAGTGAATCCTAATCCCTTTATAAGGGCGGAAGAGGCGATGCGCCTCCCCACTTGCCTGGTAAAATCGCTTATTCCCCAAGCGCCGTAATTGATGGCGCGGTTGGGTTACCCACGTTCGTATTGATGAGAATCCCGTAATAAGGGGGACACGATCTCTACTTTGACAAGACATGTCAAGAAAACCGCCTCGCGATATGTGCGGTGCTGGTTGAGAAAAACGGTTCAAATAATGACCGGGCCATGGCGTGTGTCAGGACCCCGACTCAATGCCACATCGATCTAGCATGTAACACCTCATATCACTTTGCGGCCTCACGCACGGTATTCCCACGGGTGTCGCCTTACCTTTGCCCGGGACCGTTTGCGCCTTTTGGCACACGTATATGACAGTGTCGCTAGCATCCATATGATAAGGAGCCTAGGCTGACATGGCTAGTCGTAAACCCAAAGTGGCACAGACTTACAGGGACAGGCATCCATGACCCAGCATCGAACGTGTCGGTCATCAGCGAGTGAATCCAGGCTGTAGCACTGGGCTAGCAGGACTCCGGTGAACCGGGCTGTAGCGGGCTAACAGGACTCCGGTATTCATCGCGTGACATTTCCCCGAAGGGACAGACACAGGAACGAAGAAGGACACATGCCGGCCAACCTAAGTGTTCCTGAGTAGTAGCAAGCTACCAAGGCTCAATGGAAACACTAGGAGACATTTCCCGGTAAGAGAGGCTACTAAAGATAAACAACTAGATAGTCAGATCCCACACATACCAAGCATTTCAATAACATACACACAATATGCTCGATATGTGCAAATACAACATGGCATCACAACATGACTCTACGACTCAAGTAATTATTCAATAGGCTCCGAGGAGCAAGATATCACAAATAGGGGTCTCACGACCCAACATTCAGAGCATACAAGTCAAAGCACAAGCGGAAGCTATCATGTCTGAGTACAGACATCTAGAAATGAAAAAGGCTGAGAAGCCTGACTATCTACCAGATCCTGCCGAGGGCTCAAGATCGTAGCTGAGGTAACAAGCTAAACGTCGAAGTCCACGTGGAACTACTAGTGAGACTGAAGTCTCTCTGCAAAAACATAAATTAAGCAACGTGAGTACAAATGTACCCAGCAAGACTTACATCAGATCTATCTACATATGCATCATTATCAACAAGGGGGTGGAGGAGTTTAACTGCAGCAAGCCAGCTTTGACTCGGTGGCTATCCTGAACTACGACTGCAGGTAACTCTTTTGAGGTGGCGCACACGAGTCCACATATTCACCAACCAATACACCACTATGGATCCGCTCCCGTCTCCCTACGAGAACGCCATCCATAGCACTCACGCTTATCTTGCGTATTTTAGAGTATCCACTTTCACTTGTCTATGAACTGATATAAGGGGTCCACGTTTCCATATCCGAGGAATCCGGCTATTCGAATAGATAATGATAACCCTGCAGGGGTGTACTTCTTCACACACGCTCCCGCCACTTACCGCCTTGTACACGTCATGTACCTCGGCAACCTTCAAGCGGAAGCCGGGCGAGGGAGTCGGCCACGACCTGACTAACCGAACAAGTCTCTAGTCCAGGTTTATCGCCTATTCGGGTTCCATCCGCAAGGAGATCCGGCCGGGGTGTCGCTTACGGCCCCAAACGATGTGTGCAGGGTTCCCAAGCCCACCAACCGGGTGCCACTTGGTACACCGGGCCACTGTGCCTAGTCTGTCCCAAGCCCACCTGTACCGGGTGCCACTTGGTAGACTACTAACACTACCTACAAACACCAGAAACTAGTTGCAACTCCTGGACAGAGATCATGTTGATTAATAAGTCGAGAGGGGCACTTAAGCATTCCAATGTGTGGTAGTAGCTGGTCATGGATCACAAACACAGAACTCAGTTCCTGAGGACGGCTGCAATGAGACAACCCACCATGTACTCCTACATGGCCTCTCACAGCTACCTTTACCAAATCGTGTTCACACACTTAGCTCACACACATTGGAACATGTTCACACGCCTCTGATTCATCCCCGATGAATCAGACCTGACACAACTCTAAGCAGTAGCAGGCATGACAAACAAGCATGAATGAGTAGGCACAACAGGGCTCAAACAACTCCTACTCATGCTAGTGGGTTTCATCTATTTACTGTGGCAATGACAGGTCATGCAGAGGATAAAGGGGTTCAGCTACCGCAGCAAGTAACAAGTATATCGTTGTTGTCCTAATGCAGTAAAAGAGAGCAGGAGCGAGAGAGTGGGATTTTATCGGAATGAACAAGGGGGTTTTGCTTGCCTGGCACTTCTGAAGATAACATTGAGTCTTCATCAGTGTCAACGATCACATCATCGGTATCACGTCTATCGAGAGGGGACAAATACCGGCAACACAGAAGGGAACACAATCAATGCAATGCACAATATGATGCATGATCATGACATGGAAAAATGAATGTGTTTTGGGCTAATGCAACTAGCAACAGATTAAATGAAGTTGGTTTGAATACAAGATTCAAATTCAAACTCCATATGTGATTATTCAAATGCCATTTAATTGATTTGTGCTAAACAGCAGCTATAAGTTGTTCTAACATGCATGAAAATGGTACAGATGGATTCCTTGAATTTTTCTGATAATTTTTCATATATAAATTATTTAATTTGGAGTTACGGTTAATTTTCTATGATTTATTGAAGTTTAGGGCATTTTCTGAAATTTCCTGAATATTTAGAATTAAAATAATTCCAGAAAATGAATTATGGCATCAGCACCACGTCACTGTGACATCAGCAGAGTCAACTGGGCTGGCTCGGGTCAAACCTGACGTGTGGGGGCCACACATCAGTGACACAGGAGCTAATCCCGGTCAAACCCAGCGCTAACTGAGGTTTGACCAGGGGTGGGGCCCACAGTCAGTGGCCTAGGGGGTTGGTTAGGGCGTCATTAGCGCTAATTAAGCATGCCACGTCGGCAGTCGCCGGAGTTTCGCCGGCGACGACCCAAAACGCGGCGGAGACGCACCGGGGTGGCTCGGGTTTCGTCTATACTGCATCGTTCGGTGCGCCCTTTGGCTCTACGGAGAGCTGGCGCGATGGCGCGTCAGATGGTCGTGGTCTCCGGGCCTGGGGTGGCCGGAGTCGACGGCGGCGAGCTCGGTTGCGGCCGCCGGAGCTCGGGTGAGACACGGGCGACCACTAGGGGGCACAAGAGGGCGAGCTGCGGCAGGCAACGGGCTCGTGGAGACGTTCTGAGCACGATGGTGCACTCGGGTGGGAGCTCCAGTGGCTGCAGTGACGGCGGCGATGAGGTCAGCGGCGGCCGGAGTTCGGCCGCGACGGAGCTATGGCCTAGAGGTCGAAAGAGACCAGGGGAGAAGGGGAAGACGACTCGGGGCTCACCGTGAGTCCGTTTGGAGGGTCAGTGGGCTCGAGGGCGGCCGGAGTGCAGCGAATCGACAGCGACGATCCCCGGTGGCCAAGGAGGGGAACGGCGACGTGGACGGCGATGCAGGGCTCCCGGCGTTGCGCAGCTCCATGGAGAGGTCGGGGGCGTCGAGGCGGAGCCTTTGGTCACTCTGGTGGGGTGGAACGACGGTGGTGGCTACGACTGCGACGAGCGGCGGCGACAGCGGTCCTCGGTCGCGCGAGTGAGAGAGCCAGAGAAGAGAGAAGAAGGAATGGGGGAGAGTGAGAGCGGTCCAGGGGGGTGCGTGGCATCCTCAGGGCGACGGGGAGACAGGCAGAGAGGCAGGAGGTGGCCTGGGCGTGTGCCCGCGCGCTCCGGCCACGCGCCTGCGCCTACTGGCGCGAGGAGGAAGGCGACAGGGGGGGGGGAGTGGTGGGCTGGGCCGCTGCTGGGCTGCACAGTGTTGGGCCGCGGGTAAGCTGAGGTAAGTTCTCTCTCTCTGCTTTATTTCTGTTTTGTTTTATTTAATTTATTTTGCCACTGTTTTGAATTTAAAATAATTCAAACAATGCCAAAAACTCCTCTGAAAATATTTATGCTGCTTAATGGACTTTTCCAAAAGCACATAAAAATGTTTCGGGGTATTTGGAAATATATTCTATATAAGTTATGAATATAGTTCCAAATGCAATTAAAGTAATGATTTAAATTCAGTGCTCAAAATATTCCTCAAAAATGTTCATTATTTTTGGTTTGGTGCAAAACCCTTGCCAAAATATAACCAACATTATTTAAGGCCATTTTGAAAACATTGAATGCATTTTCCAGGGTTCTTTGCCCCTCTTTTATTTAAGTTTTTGAGGCTTCCAAAATTCCCTCAGTTCAAATTTTAGAATTTAAACATGATGCACACATGAAGCTAACCTAGAGCATTACCAAAAGCTAGGGATGTGACAACTCACCCCCACTAAACAAGAATCTCGTCTCGAGATTCAAGCGTAGGGTAAGGTGAAGGGTAACGCAGACTAGTATAATCTTCACGATCCAGGTTGCACTTCATAGGAACGTTGATTCGATCACCATCATTGTCCTATCGTCTTGCTCTGAGAACTCCAACTAGCATGACGAGAAGAGGAAAGGAAAACTCTAGAAGAATCTATCCTCTCGAAGATCAATCAATTTAGGATCAGCTCACAAAGTGAGTCCTAGCAACATCTCTTGAGCTGAGACACGAAGCATACATCTGAAGAGATGGAGTGAGACAGATGACGAGGGCTCGCTAAGTAGACAACAATTCCACACTTAAGAAGGTGGTAGACGATTGTCAACGTAGCGAGGAGTTGAGTTGCCATGATACCACAGCGAGACACCTTAGGGATGGTGACTCGTAGATATATCCCCTTAAGTGGCAAAAGAATTACCTTTGATTCAGAAATCATTGAAACTCTTTAAACCAACCTAAGGCAATTTTCGAGCGATTGTTTGGAGGGGGTCGGTGGAATGGCATACTCGGACTTGGATGATGTGGATTACCTTATTGAAGACAACGTAATGGATGAATTTGCTTATCACCGGAGATGGAAGAGACCCATGGTAGAATGGCACATTGGCGGTGCAAGCTAGGAACAAAATGCAAATGCTGGGAATGATTCTGGTAACTGGGGAAGGACCCAACCATAGAGAGTGAATTCACTGTTTGAATAGGTCATAGCATTTCCGAGGAAACTGAGAGCAAACCCAGCTAGTGCCGAGGATAACACGTAGCGCTTGTGCGTGCTCTCAAGAACTTGAGCATTTCCATATTCATCAAGGTTTTACCAACATCCGTGTCAAGAATCCTGGCAACACAACATACCACCATGATGAACAACGATGGACGATGCAGATGCATAGGAAGATAACATCAACTCAGATTTCACCCTGGCGAGGCCAAGGAAACAAAATCTGGATGATCGACCGAGAGACATTTAGCACTCCGCTTCTAATGTTCTCCTTGATGTGTTAGTGTAACCCACTCATAGATATGGTTTGATATCTAGAACATCAAGTAAAAAGGTCGGACTTCGGGAGCACTAGAATCCATAAGGAACAGTTACGGAGGTAATTCCTACGAAATCCTTATGGGGAGGTGGCCAACTTCTTCAATCAAGATACTACAATAATAGGTCTTTCGGCTGGGTGGGGCTGGCCACGACATCCACTTTACCAGTTATCGAGGAACCAATATTATAGTTCTTGGGAAAATATTCCAACCATCATATCTGCCTGAGACTCAGATCTGGTTGGTGTCAGGATATTCCAGACTCATCGGGTCTAGGAAGAAAAATGAAAGTTTGCAACACAAATCGACGAGATGACGTTGCGAGATTCTCAGAAAATGAACTACGATAGCAAGCTCCAAAACATGAGCTGGTTCTGCTACAAACATGTGAACACGTTGTTCCAGACAAGCATGCCCACAGGGTAGTCTTACAATAAAGCACTACCGAGTTCTGGTTGGGAGCCATCATCGAGGATATCGAAGTCTTTACGCAAGTCCATGGATTAGATCCCAAGCATAGACTTCTTTTCCTTGAACAAGTCAATCAGTGGCTTGGTGTGCTAGGATATACATATGGAATGAAGATGATCAGTCTAACAGACCACAGAATTCTTCGCACGTGCATGACCGACTTGGGATGATTCCAAAGGAGTAAAAACAAACTTTCTCGAATTCACGACGGCAACTTACATCAAAATGCACGTGAATCAAAGGAAGTCACTCCTTTCATCAAACAAGTACTTCATGAGCTAGCATGAAGAAAATGCTTTCAAAAGTTTCCAACACTAACTTAATGTTCAACAACATCATGGAGGAGATAAGGATGTTGTCAATGGGCTCAACAACAACTCATCGGAATTTCCATATCACTGGACTTCCACCATCATGTGAACACGGTGATAGCATTGGTCAGGCCAAAGATGTAATGGTGTATGCTCGAGGGATCAACCACGAATAAGACAACATTACAAACATCATTGGTACTGATTTGATTTGACGATAGCCCACACTCAAATCGAAGGATTGATAAGACAATAGGTCCAGCAACTGATCACAGGGACCAATCGATGAAGATATCATCTTTCTTCAACACACACTACACAAGATTATCCCTTTGGAACGAACTAAGTCAGGCAAGCTTTTATCTTCCAACCCTCCAAGTTGTCGTTTAGCTTAACCAACTAGCTCAGGGATATCTAACACCGATTCTTGGAGAGAAGGTGGTTCACAAGAAACCAACTTGATCACGAGCTCAACATAGCGGTCAGGTGACAACCTGGTAATACTTCCGAGAAGATCTTCGGAAATCACGAACCACCGATATGTTACTAAGCTCGAGAACAATCTTGCTTTTCAGGGCAAGATGATATGATCAAATGAGCGAGGACTTGACAAAATCCTACTCATCAATCAAAGAGTGCACCAGGAAACAAGGACTAGGTAGCACGATCAATCTTAGAATGGTGATTCAATAACCAACATACTAAGAATAAAATTATTATCCTTTAACTACCAAGCAACGAGGTTGCTAGGAGTATTGATTTCACACATCACAATTCATTTGTCGGTATTCCGGTTGCATCAACACGAGGGCCGGGGAATGACTAATGATGGTGAGAAGTATCACTACGTCAAAATTCATGAGAGTTGGTGCAGTTCTCATGACAATTCTGACATAAAGGGGGTAATACTCCAAGGTAGAACAGAACCAAAAGCTGGATTGGCATTTGATCTACGGAATACAACTACTTTGACCCAATCCTAGATATGGATGAGGTACTGGAGTTTGTTTCTCCTAGTCATTCCGCGATAGAATGGCTTGACGGACCACAAGAGTAATAGGCATCGATAAACGAACGCACGCATACTCTTGACTATCAATTGATAGACGAGGGTCAGAATGCAACTAAGGAGAACAACTCAAAGGAACATATAATTTTCTGAGTTGTGGATGCATAGGTTAGTATGTCGAACCAAGTTCAACATATTTCTTCCGGATAACCCATGCAGAAAGGTTGAGCTGGCAGAGTCACAATATAGCATGGAGAACTCATCGAGAGCACTCTTGTTGTCATCTTTTGGTTCAGAAGAACTCCTGCCAAGAATGGTTCATGGTAATTGGAAGAAGGAAATACCACGGACCTCGAGGACTATCACAAGGTTACTAATATCCTAAAGGAGCTAGCAATTATCAACATGATGTAAGTAGGGTGAATCTCGGGTTCAAAACCCAGAAGTGAAATGCCTACTAACTAAGTGGCATCACGGGATGCTTGCGAGAATGATGGCCAGAATCATCACACTGGGAACACAAATCATGGCTAAATTACTAGATGATCCCCTAAGACACCTAGGGTCATAATAATATCTCCAACATATATGTCAAGGTAACGGAGTACCTCAACTCACTGATTAGTGTGGTTAATCTGGCCCATTGAAATGGGAAGAAAGGATTTGCAAATGCATCAGACTACTTAGAAACCTGGGATGACTCGGACAGCATAACGGCTGTAAATGCTCAGAAAAGATTTGAGACATTCACAAAAGGCTGGCATAACCACTCAGAAGCACAAAATCAAGGTTTGGAGATCAACAGTTAACATACAGAGATAATAGAAACTGAACTGAGACTTAAATCCAACAATCTGTAAGTCTACGGATTAGTAACACGTGATCCTGATAGAAAGAAGAGATAGCCTAGTTCTTAATTCCCGTAGAAGAGAAGATGATGACTCAGATCAGAAGGCCATGAGGTATAAGGAGTAAAAAAAGAGCCTTATGTTCCATCCCACAATCAATTCCCTTATATAACTAAGAATTTCTAGACTCAACTTCGACCAGTTTGGCTTGGTAATCCTACAGGCAGTCAAGCTCTGATACCAACGCTGTCAGGACCCCGACTCAATGCCACATCGATCTAGCATGTAACACCTCATATCACTTTGCGGCCTCACGCACGGTATTCCCACGGGTGTCGCCTTACCTTTGCCCGGGACCGTTTGCGCCTTTTGGCACACGTATATGACAGTGTCGCTAGCATCCATATGATAAGGAGCCTGGGCTGACATGGCTAGTCGTAAAACCAAAGTGGCACAGACTTACAGGGACAGGCATCCATGACCTAGCATCGAACGTGTCGGTCATCAGCGAGTGAATCCAGGCTGTAGCACTGGGCTAGCAGGACTCCGGTGAACCGGGCTGTAGCGGGCTAACAGGACTCCGGTATTCATCGCGTGACATTTCCCCGAAGGGACAGACATAGGAACGAAGAAGGACACATGCCGGCCAGCCTAAGTGTTCCGGAGCAGTAGCAAGCTACCAAGGCTCAATGGAAACACTAGGAGACATTTCCCGGTAAGAGAGGCTACTAAAGATAAACAACTAGATAGTCAGATCCCACACATACCAAGCATTTCAATAACATACACACAATATGCTCGATATGTGCAAATACAACATGGCATCACAACATGACTCTACGACTCAAGTAATTATTCAATAGGCTCCGAGGAGCAAGATATCACAAATAGGGGTCTCACGACCCAACATTCAGAGCATACAAGTCAAAGCACAAGCGGAAGCTATCATGTCTGAGTACAGACATCTAGAAATGAAAAAGGCTGAGAAGCCTGACTATCTACCAGATCCTGCCGAGGGCTCAAGATCGTAGCTGAGGTAACAAGCTAAACGTCGAAGTCCACGTGGAACTACTAGTGAGACTGAAGTCTCTCTGCAAAAACATAAATTAAGCAACGTGAGTACAAATGTACCCAGCAAGACTTACATCAGATCTATCTACATATGCATCATTATCAACAAGGGGGTGGAGGAGTTTAACTGCAGCAAGCCAGCTTTGACTCGGTGGCTATCCTGAACTACGACTGCAGGTAACTCTTTTGAGGTGGCGCACACGAGTCCACATATTCACCAACCAATACACCACTATGGATCCGCTCC
>NC_041384.1:399240138-399284043 GCF_002162155.2 Triticum dicoccoides | reverse complement strand
AGGACCTCATGCTGACCTCAGCAGGTCAACGGGTGCCGTCCAGGTCAAACTGACCTGTGGGACCCATATGTCAGCGTCACAGTTAGTTAACAGGGGGTTATCTGCTTAATTAAAGGATTAGGGGGGGGGGGTCGGGGCCCATTGATCAGTGTTAGTGGCTAATTAGGTTTAGTTAATGGCCCGGGGCCCACACGTCAGTGAGAGAGAGGGGAGGGTCAAACCGGGCAGTGGGTCAACCCACGCCGGTCAAGGGTCAACGGTCGCCGGCGTTTAGCCGCCGGCGAGTCCCGACGCGGTGGTGCGCTGCGGAAATGGCCTACAGAGCGCCGTTTGGCGCGCGAAGCACGACTACGAGATGCGGACGCTCGTCCGCATCCAACCAGGGTGGTGGCGCGGCCGGGGAGTGGCCGGAGAGTGGTCGGCGACGAGCTTTAGCGGCGGCCGGAGTTCGGCGTCAGTGAGGACAGCGCTGCGGTGTGCAAACGAGACGGTTGTCGCGCTAGTTTTACTCTACGGGACGTAACGAGTGCAACGGACGCATGCGTGGGACCAAAAGGTCACCGGGGCTTCACCGGCGACGAGCCCGTGCGGCGGAGCGTCTCGGCTCCGGCGGAGGGAGCGGCTGGAGCTCGAAATCGGACATGGGGTTAGGGGGAAACGAAGGCGGGGCTTACAGGGGGTCGATTGGAGGGCCCAGCGGCTCGGGGGAGACGTCGGAGGTGGCGAGCGGGCGCCGGCGATCTCGGGCGGCCGGAGATGGGGAAGACGGCGTGGGCGGAGATGCAGGGCTCCCGGCGTTGCGTAGCTCCATGGAGAGGTCGGGGGCGTCGAGGCGGAGCCTTTGGTCACTCTGGTGGGGTGGAACGACGGTGGTGGCTACGACTGCGACGAGCGGCGGCGACGGCGGTCCTCGGTCGCGCGAGTGAGAGAGCCAGAGAAGAGAGAAGAAGGAATGGGGGAGAGTGAGAGCGGTCCAGGGGGGGTGCGTGGCATCCTCAGGGCGACGGGGAGACAGGCAGAGAGGCAGGAGGTGGCCTAGGCGTGTGCCCGCGCGCTCCGGCCACGCGCCTGCGCCTACTGGCGCGAGGAGGAAGGCGACAGGGGGGGGGAGTGGTGGGCTGGGCCGCTGCTGGGCTGCACAGTGTTGGGCCGCGGGTAAGCTGAGGTAAGTTCTCTCTCTCTGCTTTATTTCTGTTTTGTTTTATTTAATTTATTTTGCCACTGTTTTGAATTTAAAATAATTCAAACAATGCCAAAAACTCCTCTGAAAATATTTATGCTGCTTAATGGACTTTTCCAAAAGCACATAAAAATGTTTCGGGGTATTTGGAAATATATTCTATATAAGTTATGAATATAGTTCCAAATGCAATTAAAGTAATGATTTAAATTCAGTGCTCAAAATATTCCTCAAAAATGTTCATTATTTTTGGTTTGGTGCAAAACCCTTGCCAAAATATAACCAACATTATTTAAGGCCATTTTGAAAACATTGAATGCATTTTCCAGGGTTCTTTGCCCCTCTTTTATTTAAGTTTTTGAGGCTTCCAAAATTCCCTCAGTTCAAATTTTAGAATTTAAACATGATGCACACATGAAGCTAACCTAGAGCATTACCAGAAGCTAGGGATGTGACAGCGTGATGTCGTGCTGTCAAACGTGTCAGCATATTAGATTTGTGGAAATATTATTCTCTATACGGTGGTATGTGGAACTTGTTTTGTAGAGCCGGACACTATCCTTGTGTTCAAAATCTTCCATGGAGTATTCGAAGGAGGAACCCGCCTTGCAATGCCGAAGACAATACTGCGCGCCGGACTCATTGTCATTGAAGCCTGGTTCAGGGGTTACTGAGGGAGTCCTGGATTAGGGGGTCTCCGGACAGCCGGACTATATCCTTTGGGCGGACTGTTGGCCTATGAAGATACAAGATTGAAGACTTCATCCCGTGTCTGGATGGGACTCTCCTTGGCGTGGAAGGCAAGCTAGGCAATACGGATATGTAGATCTCCTCCCTTGTAACCGACTCTGTGTAACACTAGCACCCTCTGGTGTCTATATAAACCAGAGGGTTTAGTCCGTAGGACAACAGACAATCATACCATAGGCTAGCTTCTAGGGTTTAGCCTCTACAATCTCGTGGTAGATCAAATCTTGTAATACTCATATCATCAAGAACAATCAAGCAGGACGTAGGGTATTACCTCCATCAAGAGGGCCGAACCTGGGTAAACATCATGTCCCCTGCCTCCTGTTACCATCCACCTTAGACGCACAGTTCGGGACCCCCTACCCGAGATCCACGTGTTTTGACACCGACAGTACATATTTTGACAATGTATATATTATGATCAATACAATAAAACTGGCATCCCTGTTAAACCAGGGCCTCTGTTGCTGTTTCTCTTTAATGAGTTATTTGGTTACATGGGGGCTTCTGCTTTATACAGCAAAGTTGTTATTACCCTTTGATCCATCTTATAGGTCGCATATAAAAATTTGGGGGCTTCCTGTTCAAACATAGGTGTATTCACCAAAGAGAACATAGCATTACTACCCAGGTTAAAGGGACCAAAGAGAGTTTGTTGCAAAAGCACAGCTCAAACATAGGTGCCCATTGAGCACAGCTCAAAATATTGCTTGGGGGTTCTTTGGTTATAAAGAACAAAGAGTTCATAACCTTGTAATAGGTTGTAAAAGCCCGGCTTGGAAGCCAGGTGTATTCACCTAAAACCCCGGGTTATCCTGCCTGTATGCCAGATGCTTCTCCATCAGGTAATCCTGATTGACCCGCCGAACTCTTAACAGTCAATCTTTTAAACAAGACCGTGGACTTGTTAAGGTTAAAACGCCGGTTTGTCATGAGAGGGCACGGTTTACGGAAAGCAAGGAGAAGCTTAGGCTGATACAGTCGCCTTCCTTGAAACTTGGATAAACTGGCCTGTGATGCACGATGCTACTCTGACCCCGTGTACTCCTGATAAGTCTATCTTCAAATAAGAACTGAACTTATCTAGGGTTACAATGTTGATTGGGTAATGTGAGAGCCGGCTCACGGAAAGCACGTACCTTCTGTCGGTGTCAAAACCGGCGGATCTCGGCTAGGGGGTCCCGAACTGTGCGTCTAGGATCGATGGTAATAGGAGACGGGGGACACGATGTTTACCTAGGTTTGGGCCCTCTCTATAGAGGTAATACCGTATGTCCTACTTGATTGATATTGATGAATATGGGTGTTACAAGAGTTGATCTACCACGAGATCGTAATGGCTAAACCCTAGAAGTCTAGCCTATGGGGGTATGGTAATGAGTATATGTGGTGTCCTTTCCGGACTATCCCCTTCGGTTTATATAGACGCCGAGGGGATCTTGGGTTTACATGGAGTCGGTTACATAAGAAGGAATCTTTAGTCGCCAAGCTTGCCTTCCACGCCAAGTAGAGTCCAATCCGGACACGGTGCATTCTTCGGCCTTCATTTCTTCACAGCCCATCAGTCCGGCCCATGGATAACAGGCCAGATGCCCAAGGACCCCTTAGTCCAGGACTCCCTCAGTAGCCCCTGAACCTGGCTTCAATGACGAGGAGTCCGGCGCGCAGATTTGTCTTCGGCATTGCAAGGCGGGTTCCCCTTCCTCCGAACCCCAAGATAGTCTTCGGATGCAATGATGGTATCCTGACCTGTTACGCACACCATACACAACCGCAGAGAGAATATAATATTTGCACGAATCCAATCTGTTGAAAGCTTTTTCCAACACGACATCGTGTCTATCCGGTTATAATTTCAAGCCGTTTTTCTTCTGCCATTCCATGGTTCAAGACGCAGTTGCTATTGGCATGTCTTGTCGAAACAGAGATCGTGCCCCCCTTATTGCGGGATTCTCATCAATGCGGGCATGGGTAACTCAATCGTGTTGTTTATACAACCCTAGGGAACAGGCGAATCCTAAGGCCAGTGAGGAGGCGTTTAATATATGTTGCCTTTATAAGGAGATAAGGATTCCCTCTTCCTCCCCCCACGCTCTCTCTCCGTATCCACCTTTCCGATCTCAAGCTCCAACGCCCAAGTTCTCATCTCCTTTCCACTCAAGAAACCATGTCCGGTTCTAGTGGTCAGGGCAAGTGGATGGTCTCCTCCGTCAAGGAGGAGGACGTTACTAAGCTCCGGGCGGCCAGATATTTGGCGAAGGAGATCGCCCATCGTCTGCCAGCCACGGGACAAGTCGTCCCCATGCCGGACCCCACAGAGAGGGTAGTATTCATCCCCCATTTCTTCCACGGGCTAGGGTTTCCACTCCACCCTTTCGTCCGTGGGCTGATGTACTACTACGGGATAGATTTCCATGATCTGTCCCTGAATTCCTTCCTCAACATCTCGGCGTTTATCATCGTGTGCGAGGCCTTCCTCCGCATCCATCCCCACTTTGGGCTGTGGCTCAAAGTCTTCAACGTGAAGCTGAAGGTGGTGGATGGCCAGCACACGGAGTGCAGAGGGGTGAGGGAGTCCTGGATTAGGGGGTGTTCGGATAGCCGGACTATACCTTCAGCCGGACTCATGGACTATGAAGATACAAGATTGAAGACTTCGTCCCATGTCCGGAAGGGACTTTCCTTGGCGTGGATGGCAAGCTTGGCGATACAGATATACAGATCTCCTACCATTGTAACCGACTTTGTGTAACCCTAACCCTCTCCGGTGTCTATATAAACCGGAGGGTTTTAGTCCGTAAGACAACATACACAACAACAAACATACCATAGGCTAGCTTCTAGGGTTTAGCCTCTCCGATCTCATGATAGATCTACTCTTGTACTACCCATATCATCAATATTAATCAAGCAGGACGTAGGGTTTTACCTCCATCGAGAGGGCCCAAACCTGGGTAAAACTTCGTGTCCCTTGCCTCCTGTTACCATCCGGCCTAGACGCACAGTTCGGGACCCCCTACCCAAGATCCGCTAGTTTTGACACCGACATTGGTGCTTTCATTGAGAGTTCTTCTGTGTCGTCGCCGTCAGGCTTGATGGCTCCTATGATCATCAATAGCGCTGCAGTCCAGGGTGAGACCTTCCTCCCCAGACAGATCTTCGTCTTCGGCGGCTTCGTACTACGGGCCAATTCACTTGGCCATTTGGAGCAGATCGAAAGCTATGCCCCTGGCCGTCAGGTCAGATTTAGAAGCTTAAACTACACGGCTAACATCCGCGGGGACTTGATCTTCGACGGATTCGAGCCACTGCCGAGCGCGCCGCACTGTCACGACGAGCATGATCTAGCTCTGCCGCAGAACAGTGCCCTGGAGGCCGCACCCGCATCGGCTTCGACCCTTAATTTGGAGCCAACTACGCCGCCTCGGGGGCTGCGATCCCAGCGGCGATCGAGCCGAACATCAGCCCCGCACTCTGCGAGACTCGTTACTCCAAGGAGCCGGACTCCGAACCCTCCGCGCCCCTGCTGATCGAATCCGATTGGGCGCCGATCATGGAGTTTACTGCCGCGGACATCTTTCAGCACTCTCCCTTCGGCGATATTATGAAATCACGAAAGTCCCTCTCTTTATCAGGAGAGCCCTGGCCGGACCACGGTCAGCAAGGATGGGATACGGACGATGAAGAAATTCAAAGCCCGCCCACCACCCACTTTGTAGCCACTGTCGACGATTTAACCGAGATGCTCGACTTCGACTCCGAAGACATCGACAGTATGGATGCCGATGAAGGAGACGATGAAGAACCAGCGCCTATTGGGCCCTGGAACGCCACCTCGTCATATGACGTATACATGGTGGATGCACCAAAAGATGATGACGAGGAGCGGAAGGACACACCAAAGGCTTGTTCCCTCAAAAAGCAGTCAAAGCGGCGACGCAAGCGCCGCCCCAAATCCCGCCTCGACAGAAATAGCGATCACACAGACCCAACGCTGGAGCAGGGCGAACCGCTGCCGGACAACGGCAATCCAGATAATCAAACCGAACAAACAAATTCTATCAAGGATAATGGTCCGGACGACATAACGTCGGACAGGCACCCGGAGCAGCAGAATGCCCGTAAAAGCTTGTTGCCACCGCGAGGAGTCTTAAAAAGCAGAAGAAAAGGCTCAAGGCCGCAGAAGACACACTCCAAATCAGATGGAGTAAAATACTCAACACAGCAGCAAGGTACAGCGACAACCGCCCCTCCAAGAGCTACCCAAAGCGGAAGCTGCTAGCCGAATTCGATGAGGAGGCCTCAGACCCCCCACAACCAAATATCAAAGCAGCCACTTGGTCGGATAGACGACCCCTCTACCAACACAGAGCGGCATACAACGCCGCTCACAATACAACACGCGACCCATGCGAGGGCTCGCACCCAAAGGACGGTTCAACAAGATCCATCTATGGACCACGCAAGCGCGCCCCAGCATACAATGCAACACAACAAACATCCGAACAACGCGGTACACCCAGCTACAGGGGTGCCGCACACCCCCTATGTTTCACCGATGAGGTGCTGGACCATGAATTTCCAGAGGGATTCAAGCCCGTAAACATAGAGGCATACGACGGAACAACAGACCCTGGGGTCTAGATTGAGGACTACATCCTTCATATCCATATGGCTCGAGGAGATGATCTCCACGCCATCAAGTACTTACCCCTCAAGCTCAAAGGGCCAGCTCGTCACTGGCTCAAAGGCCTCCTCGAAGGCTCCATTGGAAGTTGGGAAGAGCTCGAAGACGCCTTTCGGGCAAATTTTCAAGGGACTTATGTACGACCTCCGGATGCGGACGATTTGAGTCATATAACTCAACAGCCCGGAGAGTCAGCCCGAAAGCTTTGGAACATGTTTCTTACTAAAAAGAACCAGATTGTCGACTGTCCGGACGCTGAAGCCTTGGCAGCTTTCAAGCATAGCATCCGTGACGAATGGCTCGCCAGACACCTCGGCCAAAATAAGCCGAGACGATGGCCACATTAACAAACCTCATGACCCGCTTTTGCGCGGGTGAGGACAGCTGGCTAGCTAGATGCAGCACCAGCGACCCCAGTACATCTGAAGTTAGAGATGGAAATGGGAAATCACGGCGCAACAGCAATAACAAATGGCGGAATAAAGAAGACATCATGAAGGGCATGACAGTAAATGCCAGATTCAAAAGCTCTCGGCCAGGTCAAAAGCCCTCCCTAAAGGCATCAGGGACGAACTGTCCAGCCTCAACAAAATTCTGGACCAAGTATGTCAGATCCATAGCACCCCTGGTAAACCTGCTAATCATACCCACAGAGAATGTTGGGTCTTCAAGCAGTCCAGCAAGCTCAATGCCGTACATAAGGGGGAGAATACACCAAGTGAAGACGAGGATGAGCCTCCCAAGCAAGACACGGCGGAACAAAAGAAATTTCCACCAGAAGTCAAAACAGTAAACGTATTACACATGATCAAGGGAAAAAACAACACGGCACTCCCAGGAAAATATACCCAAGTGCCTGTCACCGCGAAGTCCTGCCACTGGTCGTCTCAACCGATCACTTTCGACCATCGCGATTACTCAGCAAGTATCTGACACGCAGGATGGGCTGCCCTGGTATTAGACCCAGTAATTGGCGGATATCACTTCACACGAGTCTTGATGGACGGCGGCAGCAGCCTAAACTTAATATATCAGGACACAATCCGCGGGATGGGGCTAGACCCAACACAAATTTGCCATAGCAATACTACCTTTAAAGGAGTAACACCAGTCCCAGGGGCTCGCTATACGGGCTCCCTCCTACTACAGGTTATATTCGGCAACCCCGATAACTTCCTTCGCGAGCATTTAACCTTCCACATCGCTCCGTTTCAAAGTGGCTATCAAGCACTGCTCGGACGCGAAGCTTTCGCTCGCTTTAATGCAATACCACACTACGCCTCCCTCACACTCAAGATGCCCAGTCCACGTGGCATCATTTCAGTGAACGGAAATATCAAGCGATCTCTGCGTGCCGAAGAGAGTGCGGTTGCCTTGGCAGCCGCACAATAAAGGCGCCCGGACCAGTGAAAGCATCCAAATAGGTCGTCAAGACCTTAGACACAACTAATCAAGTCCGGCGCCGCTATTTATACCGAATAAGTGGACACACCCCTATTTGTCAATGCAAGGGGCTCAACGCGCACAGACAAGTGGCAATTTCTTATCATCTTGAATTATACATGGTTTCTTTAAAAACTATCTTTTTGCACGACAACTTTTTCACTTAACTTCCTCTCTTTTACAGACGATCATCATGCTACACCCGGCCAGGATACGGCAAAATGGAGACAGAGGCGCAGACGTGCAGTAGGGACCCGCTCCAAGGATTCTTTCTAGATTAAGACCCTGCGTAAACCTTTTTTACTGTCTCTTGTTGATACATATCCACCATTGAGAAGGATGCTGACGTCTTGGCATGTGGCCACGCTAGAACAATGCATGTACCTGGACACAAGGGGCTTCTTACAAAGGCCATTATTTAGGCCCGGTTTATACCACAAAGACCGAATACCTTAGGGAGTGTTTGGCGTCGCGAGTTTGGCCATATATGCATCAGCTCCGAATCATTGTCTTTGGTCAAATGTTGGGTTTGCCCGGCTCCTGTGTTTTGGTGCCTTACGTTCCGCTTTACCGGCTAAGGTAGCACCAGGAGAACTACTGCGATTGTGCCCTGGTTCATCCGGACGAGCACCTCAATAGAGAAAGCGGAAAACTGACTATCATGATATAGTGTGAGACTGGTCAACCACTCGATGACCTGTGGGAACGTTAGAATTCCTCCGCCTTAATGAAGGGCCGTTTTCCGGCCAGGCATGTACGCACCCCGGAATCGGGAGAGTGCGGAGCCACCAGGGGCTATCTAGTAGCCCCACTGTCAAACTCCTATGGCTAAGTGAAAGTGCTAAAGCATTATAGTCCGGTTGCCTCGCTCGCTCCGCTATCACCTCCTTAATAGGACCAAGACGTTGGGTTAAGTGTGAACGCGTGTTTTTGCGAGCACCTCCGCATTATATGCGTGGGGGTTGAAGCCGACGACTGCAATCTTTCAGGTTATACACATGTATACATAAACGGCCGCCCAGGAGGCATCATATTACTTTCAGGCAAAAGTATAAAAATAGCCTTATAAAAATTTATAAAATCATTTCACTTACAATGAGATTACATATCATTAAAAACATAATATTTTTTGAGCACTGGGTCTCTATCAAACGGGCACCCTCAAGAACTTCTTCAAAGTAGTGCTCAGCAGCCTTTCGACCTATGGCCAAATCCCGTGCTGCAACATTGGTAGCATCCATCTCCGCCCAGTATGCCTTAACACGGGCAAAGGCCATCCATGCGCCCTCTATGCATGCCAACCTCTTCATCGCATTAATGCGCGGCACCATGTCAAGGAACTGCTGCACCAAGCTGAAATAGCTGTTCGGTTTTGACCTTTCCGGCCATAGCTGATCCACAACAAACCTCATGGAGAGTCCGGACAACCTATTTAGTTTGGCCCATTCGGCTAATTGGTCAGTCAATGAAAGCGGACGCTTGGGAGAATGGAATTGTCTCCAAAACAGCTGGTCTACTTCACGGTCCGTCTGACCCTGGAAGTACTTGGCCGCATCGGCAGCGCTCGCCGCCAAATCCATATACACATCCTCCGAACTCCAAAGCCGATCCAGAGGGGCATACCATGGATCTCCGAACGTCCTCCGCAACATAAAGGATTTCCCAGCTACAATATCCCCGGCTTCCCGCAACTCCTCCTTCTTTGCCCTCATAGCAGAGCGGAGGTATTTTCTCGTCGCAGCAGCCTTCTCAAGGTCCGATGCCTTGGCTTGGTTTTCCTTTTCAAGAACCCGGCAACGTTCGGCAGCGGCTTTTAATTCTATGGACATCTTGGCCATCTTGTCTCGGCTCTCACCATGCGCGGCCCTCTCGGCTTGCAACTCTTCGGCCGCCTTCAAAGCAGCCGCATTACCCAACCTCGCTTGTTCCTTGGCTTGGGCAAGTTCTGCCCGCAAGGCTTCAACAGTGGCAGCTCCATCTGCAGTCACAACCTATTAAAGATACTGGCATCATGTTTCTCTTCCTATGTGATGTTTACCAGATAATGACACTTACCCTGTGCCTTGTCAACCTTTTGTTAACAAGCTCGATGTCGGCGTTTGCCGCATCCAACTGCCATTCTAAATGGGCAAACTCGCTAGTCCGGCTAGCCACCGGAGCTTCCATCACCTGCACATAGAGGCAGTATGGTTATTACCTGGGAATATGATCCTCTATTCATCGTCTTTTCCGACGACAACCAGAGTCTCAGGGGCTACTATCTACACAGGGCACGCCTAGCATGTGCAGGACTATCATACATTCTTTTGCGTACCTCAAAGCCTGTCAGTAGACTCATAAAAGCTTCATGCAATCCGCTTTCCGCGGATGAGATTCTCTCCATCACCGTATTCATCAGCACACGGTGTTCATCTGAGATGGCCGCTCTCCCCACCAACTCCCTCAGAACATCCGATCGCACTCTAGACGGTGTCGGACTGTTTTGTCTGCTCTCTTCGGGAGCCGGACACTGGGAGCTTCGGGGGTCAATGAGATTATCTTCTGGCCTCATTAGACTCGGAGAGGCCCTCCGCGACGACACTTCAGGGTCGCCCACTTCTGGAGCGGAAGAGTCTGGAGGAGGCGTTTCGCTCTCCATCATCTTTGGAAGAAGATCCCCCGAAGACGAGCTCATTTGAGAGGGGCTAAGGCCCGAACTGCAAAGATATATGCGGTGGTTATTTTCTCAGAGGAAAAAGATGGCATATCTGTACTATTAAAGTATTTCGGGTCACTTACGACTCGCGGGAGAATTGATCCCCCCGCGGACTTTGTGCGGCAACAACGCCCCCCAAGGTAGGACCCTCTGTGGGAGACTTCTTCTCCCGTTTGGAAGCTTCAGCTTCCGAATCCCCAGGCGCAGTCCTTTTCCTCTTCTGGTCGTCTTCCTTCATGGAGACGTTCGCTCCCTCGGTTAGAATGGGCAGCGTTGGGGGCCCGTGTCCTCCCGTATAATCCCCCAGAGTATCTTCCTTCAAGGGCTTCGGGCAAGGTGTGGTATGGAGCATATTTTCCAATACCGGATTTTCCAAACCCTCAGGGAGGGGGGCCGAACACCGAATCAACTTCGCCTTTGTTAGCCAGTCCTGGTCAAAAAGCGAACTCTCAGAAATAACTTCATAACAAAGGAGAGATAGTATGTTCGGCCGGAAGATGCCTTACCTGTTCGGCGGTGCGGTTACTACTCAGGCCCACGTCCTCGGTGATTTCCAGACACTCCACCTGAGGTCCGAAGAATGACTTGTACATCTCCTCATGCATCAGGCCGAGAAAATTTTGAATAACACGCGGTCCTTCGGGATTGAACTACCACAGGCAAAGAGGCCGGCGTTTGCAAGGCTGGACTTGACGAACTAGCATAACTTGTATTACTGCAACCAAACTGAAATCTCCATTGAAGAGATCTCGAGTGCGGCTTTGCAGTATAGGCACGTCCTTGGCTGGACCCCAGATCAGACCTCTGCTGATCCATGACATCAGTTGTGGTGGAGGGCCTGATCGGAAAACAGGGGCGGCTGCCCACTTGGCACTTCTAGGGGACGTGATGTAGAACCACTCCTGTTGCCACAATTCAGACACCTCTGGGATGGAACCTTTGGGCCACGGAGCTCCCGTCATCTTGCGTATTGAGGCACCTCCACACGCTGCATGTTGCCCCTCGATCATCTTCGGCTTTACTTCAAAGGTCTTGAGCCATAGGCCAAAGTGAGGGGTAACCCGGAGGAAGGCCTCGCACACGACAATAAATGTCGTGATATGAAGAAAGGAGTTTGGAGCTAGATCATGGAAGTCTAGCCCGTAATAAAACATCAAACCCCTGACGAAAGGATCCAGAGCAAGGCCTAGAGCTCGGAGGAAGTGGGAGACGAACACGACGTTCTCGTTGGGTTCGGGGGTGGGGATGGCCTGCCCTCGGGGAGGCAGCCGATGCAAATCTCGGCGGTCAGATATCTGGCCTCCCTCAACTTTTTGATGTCTTCTTCCGTGACGGAGGAAGGCACCCATCGGCCTTGAAGGCTAGATCTGGACATGACTGAAGGTTCGGAGCACCTGACCTGAACATTGGGCGTTTGAGCTTGAGGTGGGGGAAGGATTCGATTGAGCACGTGAGGGAAAAATGAAAGCCTTGTCCCTTTATAAAGAGGGTGAATATCAAGCGTCCTCTTCGTGTCCGTTTGGACTTGCCTATAATCTAGGATTCCTAGAAGTGGTTGCGTTACCCACGCCCGTATTGATGAGAATCCCAGAATAAGGGGACACGATCTCTGCTTTAACAAGACGTGCCAAGGAAACTGCCTCGCATGACACGCTGAGGTGGGATAATAGAATGATTTGGATAAAGGCTTGGCCGTGGTGTGTCGCACTATAGAATACGTCAGTAGATTAGATTTGTGTAAATATTATTCTCTCTATGGCAATGTGGAAACTTATTTTGCAGAGTCGGACACTATCTTTGTGTTCAAAATCTTCTATGAAGTACTTGGAGGAGGAACACGCCTTGCAATGTCGAAGACAATCTGCGTGCCGGACTCGTCATCATTGAAGCCTGGTTCAGGGGCTACTGAGGGAGTCCTGGATTAGGGGGTGTTCGGGTAGCCAGACTATACCTTCAGCCGGACTCCTGGACTACGAAGATACAAGATTGAAGACTTCGTCCCATGTCCGGAAGGGACTTTCCTTGGCGTGGAAGGCAAGCTTGGCAATACGGATATGCAGATCTCCTATCATTGTAACCGACTTTGTGTAACCCTAACCCTCTCCGGTGTCTATATAAACCGGAGGGTTTTAGTCTGTAGGACAACATACACAACAACAATCATACCATAGGCTAGCTTCTAGGGTTTAGCCTCTCCGATCTCGTGGTAGATCTACTCTTGTGCTACCCATATCATCAATATTAATCAAGCAGGACGTAGGGTTTTACCTCCATCGAGAGGGCCCGAACCTGGGTAAAACTTCGTGTCCCTTGCCTCATGTTACCATCCGGCCTAGACGCACAGTTCTTGACCCCCTACCCGAGATCCGCCGGTTTTGACACCGACAAGGGGCCATGGTGAGCAAACTATCCAACATCCTGGCCCAAAGGCACCTTTGTGGAGACAGTAAAGGAATGGCAGAAGCAGTGGTTCTACATTACATAGCCTCGCGGCGCCACTTGGGCCGCAGCTACCGAATTCCGCTCCAGTGCCCCCATGCGACTCACCTCCTGGGTCGAGAAGAGTCCGGACTGGTGTTCACTTAACGAGCCGATAGTGCTGCAGACGCGCATTCAAAGCATGGTGACCAAGGACATCAAGCTTGTTGATGTTATCCAGGTGATGCTAATCCGCCGGATTCTTCCGTGCCAGCGCCAAAGACACCCTTTATGGGAGTTCAATTCGAAGAAGCACCAGACCCTAAAAAGGCTCTTCGATACTTCTCACGAAGTGGCCTGGAAGTTGCTCTTTAAGGGCAATGAGAAGCCACCCGACCGTGGTCACAATTCTAACCGCCCCGCCGACAAGGTATGTTACTTTTGACGTATTCCCAACTTTAATGTTTCGAGGATGACATCTAAGATCTTAGTATTGCTCTCTCGGGACTGGGTGGAGAGGGCGAAGCGGATCCAGTGTCTGGCTCCATTGCCCGAAGAGACTGTCATCCCGCGCTTGGCGAAGATGCTAGTACCGGCGCCATATACGGCGCTGGAGAAGAAAGCCAAGGGGGCCAAGAGTGGCCCCCGTCGCAAGGGCACTTCAAACGCGACGTCCGAAGACGACGAGGCCCATTCCTTTGTCCCCGAGGACAACGATGAGGAAGAGGAGGAGGATGAGGAAAACAACCCTCTTCCCGAGGAGGAGGAGAAGAAGAAGAGGGTGGCATCGGCACATTTGGAGGCGAAAGTGCCCAAAAAGGGGAAGGGCGCCCCAGCGGTCGACACCGCGTGGGACGTTGACAGTAGCCCAGAACGTCGCCCCCGTACTAGGCCCCAGGCCGCATCGTAAGTGACATGGTGTGACGCCCTGACACCATTGCGCCAGGTGTCTTCCAGCTATTCGCCGATGTTGCCATGTCATGTGCTTGCATGTTGCATTTCATCATGTCATCATGGGCATTGCATCATCATATTTTCAACACTTGCATCCATTCGGATCTCCCAGTTCTTTCCGTTGTCCGTTCTGAGCCCAGACACACTTGCACGCGCCCGCGACATGTCCGAAATATTATTTTATAAGTGGCCGCAAAGTGTTCTCGAAATGGGTTGAAAGTTGGTGTGCGGTGTTGTTTTGTTGTCAGTAGACCGCCTGCCAAGTTTCATTGCATTCGGAGTCCGTTTGATGCCCCCAACGGATAACTATAGCGACAATATAGTCGGTCAATCGTCGGACGTTTTCGGTCTCCGGAAACAATGCCGGGCTGCATCTCTCCCCTCTTCTCTCAGACCAACCCGCTCTCCACAGTCCACCTAGGCCCAGCCTACCCCTCTTTGCATCGTGCATCAACCCCTCGCGTGTGTCTGAAACTTACCCGAACCCGACCCAGACAGTCGTCACCGTTGGATCCGGATCATCCCCAAACATCCCTAAAACATCTCTGTTTTATTAATTGGACTTCCCAACCTAGTTATCTCGGCCCGTCCGGTTTTGATTGGAGGGACCAAATCGCGCTACACCTAGTTCCCCAATTATCTTCGGTTTAGTTTTGCACTCACCTAGTCTAATTTTCTCAACCGCCCGATTTCGATTGAAGGGTCCGAATCTACCCTAAACTTCCCCCCTCTTTCCATATATAAAAGACTCCTAGTCTAAATCTGGACAAAACCCTAAAATCTAGGACTTGTCCCTCCACCCGCCGCCACACTCTCCACCAAATCCCCTCTCGGGATCCATCCCTCCCCAACCATCGCTCGCCACCTACAGCCTCCAGATCCCGAGCCGCGCTGCCGCATCGTCCTCGCCATTCCTTCGCGTGTGCCAAGCCACCGAGCCACCCGAGCTCCCCTGTTTGAGGCCGACATCTTCAACCGGCCTCGACCGAGACCCGTCTTCCTCGACGACCCCTTCCTGCAGGACCCCTTCGTGCCGCCCCTCTCTTTTCCTTCCTTTCTCCTCTGGTCCTTCTCCCTCCGCTCCTCGCTCTCACCTCGTTTCCCTGCAGGAACAAAACAGAGCTGCCTCCTCTTAAACCACCATGGCGTCCGAGGCCTCCTTGCAAGACCACCACCGCCACCAAGGACAGCCGCCGTCCAGGGCCCTTGCCGGTGTGCCCTGCTTCTTCCTCCTCCTCAAGGAGATGCCCTCGCCTTGAGCATCAGCGCGCTAAGGCCCGCCTTCTGAAGTCCGTCATCACCGGAGCTCCCCACCACCAGTAGGTCGTCGCACCTTCTCCTCCTTCCCCTCCTTCCTATCGATCTCTCTCACCGGACTCCCTCTGTCTTCTCTATAACAGAGAACATCACAAGCCGCCGCTAGTTCCGACTGGGTCCGAGGCCCTCCGACCTTTCGCCAGTGTTCCCCTTCGGATCACGTCGCCAGAGCCCCGTCCCTGCTGCTCCTCGCGGTCGTCTTCTTCCTACGCGCCGCCAATGACAGGTCCAGCCTCTACTTTGAGCAGAGGAGGAGGACGCTCGTGTCTCGCCGCCCGAGCACCGCCGCCTGCCCTCGTCCCCGACGCCGACAAGCTCGCCGCCGCCGGATTCATGTCTCCATCCTGCCCATGCTCGTGAACGCTCGCCTCCACCGGCTGTCTGCAAGCAGCAGCGCCGTCGCGGACAAGGTGAGTGCTACATCTTGAGCTTGCATTCGTTTTCGCCGAAGAGTAAGGGATGATGCAACAGAGTAGCGTAAGTATTTCCCTTAGTTTTTGAGAACCAAGGTATCAATCCAGTAGGAGCCCACGCTCAGGTCCCTCGTACCTGCACAAAGCGATAGCTACTCGCAACCAACGCGATTAGGGGTTGTCAAGCCCTTCACGGTCACTTACGAGAGTGAGATCTGATAGATATAATATTTTTGGTATTTTTGGTATAAAGATGCAAAGTAAAAAGTAAAAGCAAAGTAAAAAAGCAAAGCAAGATTAAAGTAATGAAGATTGATATGATGAGAATAGACCCGGGGGCCATAGGTTTCACTAGTGGCTTCTCTCAAGAGCATAAGTATTCTACAGTGGGTGAACAAATTACTGTTGAGCAATTGACAGAATTGAGCATAGTTATGAGTATCTAGGCATGATCATGTATATAGGCATCACGTCCGTGACAAGTAGATCCAAACGATTCTGCATCTTTACTCCACTCATCGACCGCTATCCAGCATGCATCTAGAGTATTAAGTTAAAAACAGAGTAACGCCTTAAGCAAGATGAAATGATGTAGAGAGATAAATTCATGCAATATGAAATAAACCCCATCTTGTTATCCGATGGCAACGATACAATATGTGCCTTGCTGCCCCTTCTGTCACTGGGTAAAGACACCGCAAGATCGAACCCAAAGCTAAGCACTTCTCCCACGGCAAGAACTACCATTCTAGTTGGCCAAACCAAACAGATAATTCAAAGAGACTTGCAAAGATAACTAATCATACATAAAAGAATTCATAGAAGATTCAAATATTATTCATAGATAGACTTGATCATAAACCCACAATTCATCGGTCTCAACAAACACACCGCAAAAAAAAGATTACATCGAATAGATCTTCACAACAGAGGGGGAGAACTTTGTATTGAGATTCAAAGAGAGAGAAGAAGCCATCTAGCTACTAACTATGGACCTGAAGGTCTGGGGTAAACTACTCACACTTCATCGGAGAGGCTATGATGATGTAGAAGCCCTCCGTGATGACGGCCCTCTTCCGGCGGAGCTCCGGAACAGGCCCCAATATGGGATCTCGTGGAATTAGATTTTTGGCTCCTGTTCTGATAGTTTGGGGGTACGTGGGTATATATAGGAGGAAGAAGTACGCCGGAGGAGCAACAAGGGGCCCACGAGGCGGGGGCGCGCCCCCCACCCTCGTGACCGCCTCTTTTGTTCCTTGGAGCAGGGTCCAAGTCTCCTGGATCACGTTCTATGAGAAAATCACATTCCCGAAGATTTTATTCCGTTTGGACTCCGTTTGATATTCCGTTTATCTATAACACTGAAATAGACAAAAAACATCAATTCTGGGCTGGGCCTCCGGTTAATAGGTTAGTCCCAAAAATAATATAAAAGTAGAAAATAAAGCCCAATATAGTCCAAAACAGTAGATAATATAGCATGGAGCAATCAAAAATTATAGATACATTGGAGACGTATCAGGCATCCCCAAGCTTAATTCCTGCTCTTCCTCGAGTAGGTAAATGATAAAAAGAGAATTTTTGATGCAGAGTGCTACTTGGCATAATTTCAATGTAAATCTGCTTAATTGTGGTATGAATATTCAGATTAGAAAGATTCAAGACAAAAGTTTATATTGACATAAAAAAATAATACTTCAAGCATACTAATAAAGCAATTATGTCTTCTCAAAATAACATGGGCAAAGAAAGTTATCCATACAAAATCATATAGTCTGGCTATGCTCCATCTTCACCACACAAAGTATTTAAATCATGCACAACCCCGATGACAAGCCAAGCAATTGTTTCATACTCTAACTTTTTTCAAAACTTTTTCAATCTTCATGCAATACATGAGCGTGAGCCATGGATATAGCACTATAGGTGGAATAGAATGGTGGTTGTGGAGAAGAAAAAAAGGAGAAGATGGTCTCACATCAACTAGGCGTACCAACGGGCTATGGAAATGCCCATCAATAGATATCAATGTGAGTGAGTAGGGATTGCCATGCAACGGATGCACTAGAGCTATAAGTGTATGAAAGCTCAAAAAGAAACTAAGTGGGTGTGCATCCAACTTGCTTGCTCATTAAGACCTAGGGAAATTTTAAGGAAGCCCATCATTGGAATATACAAGCCAAGTTCTATAATGTAAAATACCCACTAGTATATGAAAGTGATAACATGAGAGACTCTCTACTATGAAGATCATGGTGCTACTTTGAAGCACAAGTGTGGTAAAAGGATAGTAACATTGTCCCTTCTCTCTTTTTCTCTCATTTTTTAATTTGGGCCTTTTCCTTCTTTTTTTGTGGCCTCTTTTTATTTGGGCTTCTTTGGACTCTCTTTTTTTGGCCGGAGTCTCATCCCGACTTATGGGGGAATCATAGTCTCCATCATTCTTTCCTCACTGGGACAATGCTCTAATAATGATGATCATCACATTTTTATTTTTCTTATAACTCAACAATTACAACTGGATACTTAGAACAAAATATGACTCTATGTGAATGCATCCGGCGGTGTATCGGGATATGCAATATGACAATGATGAATGTGTCATGAACGGAATGGTGGAAAGTTGCATGGCAATATATCTCGGAATGGATATGGAAATGCCATAATAGGTAGGTATGGTGGCTGTTTTGAGGAAGGTATATGGTAGGTGTATGATACCGGCGAAAGGTGTGCGGTATTAGAGAGGATAGCAAAGGTGGAAGGGTGAGAGTGCATATAATCCATGGACTCAACATTAGTCAGAAAGAACTCATATACTGATTGCAAAAATCTAGAAGTTATCAAAGCGAAGTATTACGCGCATGCTCCTAGGGGGATATATTGGTAGGAAAAGACCATCGCTCGTCCCTGACCGCCACTCATAAGGAAGACAATCAATAAATATATCATGCTCCGACTTCATCACATAACGGTTCACCATACGTGCATGCTACGGGAATTACAAACCTTAACACAAGTATTCTTTAAATTCACAACTACTCAACTAGCATGACTTTAATATTATCACCTCCATATCTCAAAACAATTATCATGCTTCAATCTTTTCTTAGTATTCAACACACTCAAAAGAAAGTTTCACAAATCTTGAATACCAAGCATATTATTATTAAGCAAATTACCATGCTATTAAGAGACTCTAAAAATAATTTAAGTGAAGCATGAGAGATCAATAGTTTCTTTAAAACGAATCCACCACCGTGCTCTAAAAGATCTAAGGGAAGCACATAGAGCAAAATATTAATGCTCAAAAGATATAAGTGAAGCACATAGAGCAAAACTACTTAGCTCAAAAGATATAAGTGAAGCACATAGAGTATTCTATCAAATTTTAATTCATGTATGGCTCTCTCAAAAGGTGTGTACAGCTAGGATGATTGTGTCATACTAAGACACAAAGACACAAATAATACAAGACGCTCCAAGCAAAGCACATATCATGTTGGTGAATAAAAATATAGCTCCAAGTAAATTACCGATGGAAGTGGACGAAAGAGGGGATGCCTACCGGGGCATCCCCAAGCTTTGACTTCTTGGTGTACTTGGATTATCTTGGGGGTTCCATGGGCATCCCCAAGCTTATGCTCTTGCCACTCCTTGTTCCATGATCCATCAAAAGAATTTACCCAAAACATGAAAACTTCACAACACAAAACTCAAAATAGAAAACTCGTGAGCTCCGTTAGCGAAAGAAAACAAAAGACCACTTCAAGGTACTGTAATGAACTCATTCTTTATTTATATTGGTGTTAAACCTACTGTATTCCAACTTCTCTATGTATTATAAACTACTTTACTAGCCATAGATTCATCAAAATAAGCAAACAACACACGAAAAACAGAATCTGTCAAAAACAGAACAGACTGTAGTAATCTGTAGCTAGCGCAAGATCTGGAACCCCAAAAATTCTAAAATAAATTGCTGGACGTGTGGAATGTATCTATTAATCATCTTCAAAAATAATTAACTAAATAGCACTCTTCAAATAAATATTACAGCAGTTCTCGTGAGCGCTAAAGTTTCTGTTTTTTTACAGCAAGTTCAACAAGACTTTCCCCAAGTCTTCCCAACGGTTCTACTTGGCACAAACACTAATTAAACACAAAAAACACAACCAAAACAGAGGCTACATAATTTATTTATTAAATAACAGCAAGGAAAAATATTGGGATGTCTCCCAACAAGCGCTTTTCTTTAAAGCCTTATAGCTAGGCATTGATAATTTTAATGATGCTCACATGAAAGACAAGAATTGAAGCACAAAAGGAGCATCATAAAGCATGTGACAAACACACCTAAGTCTAACATACTTCCTATGCATAGGCATCTTATAGGCAAAAAATTATCAAGGCAAGCAAAAACTAGCATATGCAAGGAAGAGGAAAGAAACAATAGCAATCTCAACATAACGAGAGGTAATTTAGTAACATGAAAATTTCTACCACCATCTCTCATAGTAATTACATGTAGGGTCATAAGAAAATTCAACAATATAGCTATCACATAAAATATTCTCAACATGATCCACATGCATGCAAAGTTGGCACTTTTCCGAAATAGTGGGATTAACATTAACTAAAGTCATGACCTTCCCAAACGCACTTTTCTCAAAAACTTCATAAGATTGAACATTCTATAAATACGTGGGATCTAAATTTGACATTCTTCCAAACCCACTTTCAATATTATTGCAAACATTATAATCAATCTCATATTCATCATGGGGTTTAAATAAATTTTCAAGATCAAAAGAAGAATCACCCCAATCATGATCATTGCAACAAGTAGAGGACATAACAAAACTAGCATCCCCAAGCTTAGGGTTTTACATATTATTAGCACAATTGTCATTAATAGAATTTATAATAACATCATTGCAATCATGCTTTTTATTCAAAGATCTAGCATGAATCACTTCATAACATACTTCATTGCAATTTTCAGATTCACGAATTTCAAGCAAAACTTCATAAAGATAATCTAGTGCATAAAACTCACTAGCAATTGGTTCAACATAACTGGATCTCTTAAAAAGATTAGCAAGCGGATGAGGATCCATAAATCTTAGGTTCTCTGTTTAGTAATAAATAAATGACTATTCCAACCGTACGAGCAAACAAAAAGCAAACAGGCCAGAAGAGGCAAATAGAGAGGGAGGATAGAGAGAGAGAGGGCGAATAAAATGGCAAGGGTGAAGTGGGGGAGAGGAAAACGAGAGGCAAATGGCAACTAATGTAATGCGAGAGATAGGGATTGTGATGGGTACTTGGTATGTTGACTTTTTGCATAGACTCCCCGGCAACGGTGCCAGAAATCCTTCTTGCTACGTCTTGAGCTTGCGTTGGTTTTCCCCGAAGAGTAAGGGATGATGCAGCACAGTAGCGTAAGTATTTCCCTCAGTTTTTGAGAACCAAGGTATCAATCCAGTAGGAGCCCACGCTCAAGTCCCTCGTACCTGCACAAAGCGATAGCTACTCGCAACCAACGCGATTAGGGGTTGTCAAGCCCTTCACGGTCACTTACGAGAGTGAGATCTGATAGATATAATATTTTTGGTATTTTTGGTATAAAGATGCAAAGTAAAAAGTAAAAGAAAAGTAAAAGCAAAGTAAAAAAGCAAAGCAAAATGTAGCGACTAGACCTCAAACGGTCTGATCTCTGTGCTCCGGTGTCATCCCTGGATCAGTAATGCTGACACCACACAGTACTCGAAGGATTTATAGCAGAGTAGCAATCACACATTTATTACATCGAGTGTCTCATAAGAGAACTTATTACAATAAATATGGCTTAAGGCCATCTACTAACGATAACAGCGGAAGGCTTGGAAGATAAGTGAGTCCATCAACTCCAACGGCATCACTGAGTATAGAACCACGACCTAAAAACTCCTTAATCGTCGTCTGAAAAGTCTGCAACATTAACGTTGCAGCCCGAAAATGGGTCAGCACATGGAATATGCTGGCAAGGTAACACACAGAGAGTAATGGAATGAAACAGCTATACTATATGCATATTTGGCTGGTGGAAAGCTCTATGGTTACAGTTTTGCGTAAAGCCAATTTTTCCCTACTTCAAAGGAAGAAATTTAATTACTATCATGGTAGTTGTTAAACATTGAGAATGGTTGACAGCATTCTCAATCCCAATTAAGCATCATCATTAAACATAACCCAACAAAATTAATTTAGAGTAACATGTTGAGATTCACATGAAAATCCAAGTACTAGATACTCAAGATGTCCATAACTGGGGACACGGCTAACCATGATTAGTTTATTACACTCTGCAGAGGTTTGCGCACTTTTCCCCACAAGACTCGATCGCCTCCGTTTGGTTTCTCGCACTACATGGTGTTTGAGAAGACGGATGACCGAGACATAGTCTTTCAGAAGCGCTAGCACCTTACGATCGGGTAGACCGTACCACCTACATCCCCTACATCTGCTAGTCTACCACTGTAAGAGCTCGCACAACTTAGTCAACTATGCTAGAGCCCATAATAGCTTGTGGCTGCACACGGAAGTTTCTAGTATGAATAGTCTCATGATCCCTTTGAGCCTGGGTGGCGGTCCAAAAGAAAACAGGCAAGTCCTGGAATACCCAGGTCCCTCAATCCACCCAGATGTGTGTTTAAGTTGCCACCTTAGATAAACCATTAATTAACAATCTCACATCTGTCATGGATATCACTCACCCAATCCACGTCTACTAGCATAGCACGGCATAATAAGCAAACGTAGAAGTAACTCCCAAAGGTTTGATAATAAACAGGTAATAGGTACTACCTCATCTACTTCCCATCCCACAATTTAATTAGATCCTAATCATGCAATGTGCGAGGATTGATCTAATGCAATAAAACTGGGTAGTAGAAAAGGTATGATCAAAGTGTTACTTGCCTTGCTGATGATCCGCGAAACCTAACGATTCGAAGTAACAGGCGGCGCACTCTGGGTACTCTATCGCAGACAAACAAACAAGCATACAATAAGTACTCATCTAATGCACAGGTAAAACTCAAATAAGAGATCTAACCAGAAGGTTCAACTTAAGAACTCCGGTTGGCAAAAAGAATCAAATCGAACGAAGCAACGAAAGTCAAACGGCGAAAGAAACAACTTCGTTCTAGTAATCTGGATCTAGGGCAAATTTTACAGTCGAAAAATCTTGTTTAAGTTGATTAAACGAATAGAGGGTTTCGAGACGAATCCCTAGGCGCTTGAATCACCTGATTCCGATAAACGAGCAAAAAGTTATACTAAAACGAAAATCGGATCAGGAATCGCGATCAGAAAAATCATGGATTTAATCCGAGAAAAAGAAAAACGACGAACGCCGATTTTTTTTCTTTTTTTTCGGCACAGAAAATGAGGTGCGACGAACCTCGGCGGTGGAATCCGGCGGCGGCGGCGGCGGACGTCGGCGGCGGCTAGGGCGGGGCTGGCTAGGGTTTCTCCCCGGGACCGGGCCTCAGCTTATATAGGCCTCCCGGGTCGGTGTCCAGGTCGGACACGGCCCGTTAAGTTGGTTCGTTTTTTTAATTATTCCTCTCGGAAGAAAAATAAAAAGAAATACTAAACGGACTCCAAAAATTCCGAAATAAATTTTCACGGGCTTCTAAAATCAAGCCGCACAAGGTGAACATTTATTTGGGCCCTAAATGCAATTTTGAAATACACACTTTTTTCCTAAATTCAAATAAAACACCGAAAAACTCCGAAATAAAATCTTATTTGATTCTATTATTAAATCCTCAATATTTCTTTATTTTGGGAAATTCATTTTATTCCCTCTCTCATATTTTTATAATAAAAATAATTGATGATAAAATAAATAAAATCAAATGATCCTATTCTCAAAATTTGAGAAAACTCAAATATGAAAATAACGAAATCCCCAACTCTCTCCGTGGGTCATTGAGTTGCGTAGAATTTCTAGGATCAACCAAAATGCAAAATAAAATATGATATGCATGATGCTCTAATGTATAACATTCCAAATTGAAAATTTGGCATGTTACACAAGATTAAAGTAATGAAGATTGATATGATGAGAATAGACCCGGGGGCCATAGGTTTCACTAGTGGCTTCTCTCAAGAGCATAAGTATTCTACGATGGGTGAACAAATTACTGTTGAGCAATTGACAGAATTGAGCATAGTTATGAGAATATCTAGGCATGATCATGTATATAGGCATCACATCCGTGACAAGTAGATCGAAACGATTCTGCATCTACTACTATTACTCCACTCATCGACCGCTATCCAGCATGCATCTAGAGTATTAAGTTAAAAACAGAGTAGCACCTTAAGCAAGATGACATGATGTAGAGAGATAAATTCATGCAATATGAAATAAACCCCATCTTGTTATCCTCGATGGCAACGATACAATACGTGCCTTGCTGCCCTTCTATCACTGGGTAAGGACACCGCAAGATCGAACTCAAAGCTAAGCACTTCTCCCATGGCAAGAACTACCAATATAGTTGGCCAAACCAAACGCACAATTCGAAGAGACTTGCAAAGATAACCAATCATACATAAAAGAATTCAGAGAAGATTCAAATATTATTCATAGATAGACTTGATCATAAACCCACCATTCATCGGTCTCAACAAACACAACGCAAAAAAAAGATTACATCGAATAGATCTCCACAAGAGAGGGGGAGAACTTTGTATTGAGATTCAAAGAGAGAGAAGAAGCCATCTAGCTACTAACTATGGACTCGAAGGTCTGAGGTAAACTACTCACACTTCATCGGAGAGGCTATGATGATGTAGAAGCCCTCCGTGATGACGGCCCTCTTCCGGCGAAGCTCTGGAACAGGCCCCAAGATTGGATCTCATGGATACAGAAAGTTGCGGCGGTGGAATTAGGTTTTTGGCTCCTGTTCTGATAGTTTGGGGGTATGTGGGTATATATAGGAGGAAGAAGTACGACGGAGGAGCAACGAGGGGTCCATGAGGCAGGGGGCGCGCCCCCACCCTCGTGACTGCCTCTTTTGTTCCTTGGAGCAGGGTCCAAGTCTCCTGGATCACGTTCAGTGAGAAAATCACGTTCCCGAAGATTTTATTCCGTTTGGACTCTGTTTGATATTCCGTTTATGTGAAACTCTGAAATAGGCAAAAAAAAATAGCAATTCTGGGCTGGGCCTCCTGTTAATAGGTTAGTCCCAAAAATAATATAAAAGTGGAAAATAAAGCCCAATATAGTCCAAAACAGTAGATAATATAGCATGGAGCAATCAAAAATTATAGATACGTTGGAGACGTATCAATGAGGCACGCAGTTGCCTCACGCGTCACTGCTTTTCCTCTCTGTTCTTCTCTCATCTCGCCATATCTCTCTATGTTGCCTCAGACCGAAGCCGCTCGAGAGCCGCCTTGGCTGCATCCCCTTCGACCCTGTGCATGAATGCCTCACTGCTGTTCGCGTTGACCCGCATCGATTGAGCAGCCACGGTTATAGAGCAAGCTATCGCTGTTTCAGTTTTCAGTTTCATCAGACTTGCACCAGGGTATGGTTCATGTTGCGTATAAATGATTTGTTTATCAAACTTCCATCGTAGCCCACTAGTCACTCGTGCATGCATCCATCCAGGAGGTCCTGGGTTCGAGTCCCAGGCACCCCAATTTTTGCCTCATATTTATCTTTTTTGCACACCACACAGCCAGCCGCTTGGGCTTGGCCCGATTCTGCTGCTGCTGTTGCCTTGCGCACAAAGCGCTCTATATCTATCTATAGCTGGCCTGTGTAGCCCGTGCAGCTCCAGATTCAGCACATTTAGATTTTTTTTTCATGTTCTGTTTCCCCCCCCCCCCCTAAATTTCCAGTGCATGCATATTTACAGTAAATGTCATCATTTTAAAATGCTCATAACTAAATGTCCATGCATCCAAATAAAACATGTTATATATGTAAAATGCTCAGAGTTTTATCTACATTCATAATCTGCCACTTTCATCTATGTTTAAAATGTTCAAACTGCTGTTTGCATTAATTTGCTTAAATAACTTGTTAAATGATTTATTTCATAACTAAATAACCGTAGCTCCAAACTTAACAAACTTTATATGTAAATGGGGTAGAAAAATGCCTAATAGTTTAACATGGTGACTTTACTTTGCATGTTTAATAACTATAAAATTGTGTATAGGGCAGAAAAGTACCAAACCTAAAAATATGCACATGAGGAGTTTCCGGAATTGTTGTTTGTTATTTTCGGCCTCATTTAAACTTGCCTAGATAGGTAGTTTTCTTTTGCTTCACCCCTTGCCATGGTAAGAACATTTAATATTGTTGGGTACATAAACGGTATTGAACTAAATAATCAAATGTGGTGTTCCGGCAATATGTAACTCGTTGCACATTGAGCTCCACTTAACTTGTAGTTTTGCTTGTGCACTTTGTCATGCCATGCCTCATTAAACCGGACATGCATCATACTTGGTTGTGCATCATGCCATGTTTATGTGATGGTTGTTTACTAGGTTGTTTTCTCCTTTCTGGTGTTGCTTCTTCGGGTTGGTTCCGATAACGCCGCGTTTGTGAGGATACGTTCGACTATGTCTGTTTGTCTTCTTCATGGACTCGTTCTTCTTCCTTGCGCGATCTCAGGCAAGTTGACCATACCCTCGAAATCACTTCTATCTTTGCTTGCTAGTTGCTCGCTCTTTTTGCTATGCCGCGATACCTACCACTTGCTTTATCATGCCTCCCATATTTCCATGTCAAGCCTCTAACCCTTCTTTCCTAGCAAACCGTTGTTTGGCTATGTTACCGCTTTGCTCAGCCCCTCTTATAGCGTTTCTAGTTGCAGGTGAACATGGAGTTTGTTCCTTGTTGGAACATGGTTATGTTCGGATATCACAAATATCTCTTATTTTAATTAATGCATCTATATACTTGATAATGGTGGAAGGCTCGGCCTTATGCCTGGTGTTTTTTTCCACTCTTGCTGCCCTAGTTTCCGTCATACCGGTGTTATGTTCCTTGATTTTGCGTTCCTTACACGGTTGGGTGTTATGGGGACCCCTTGACAGTTCGCTTTGAATAATACTCCTCCAGCAAGGACCAACCTTGGTTTTACCATTTGCCTCACCACCACCAACTTTTCCCTTGGGAGTCGCTCTCTAGAGGGTCATCTTTATTTTAAGCCCCCCAGGCCAGTGCTTGTCTAAGTGTTGGTCCGAACTAGAATCCTTTGCAGCGCCACCTCGGGGAAACTTGAGGCTGGTTTTAGTTGTACGGAGCGCTCATCCGGTGTTGCCCTGAGAACGATATATGTGCAGCTCCTATCAGGATGTCGGCGCATCGGGCGGTCTTGCTGGTCTTGTTTTACCATTATCGAAATAACTTGTAACCGGGATTCCGAGTCTGATCGGGTCTTCCTGGGAGAAGGAATATCCTTCGTTGACCATGAGAGCTTGTGATGGGCCAAGTTGGGACACCCCTGCAGAGTTTTTGAACTTTCGAAAGCCATGCTCGCGGTTATGGGCAGATGGGAATTTGTTAATATCCGGTTGTAGAGAACTTGAAACTTAACTTAATTAAAATGCATCAACCGCGTGTGTAGCCGCGATGGTCTCTTTTCGGCGGAGTCCGGGAAGTGAACGCGGTTCTTGTGTTATGCTTGAACGTAAAGTAGTTTCAGGACCACTTCTTGATCACTTCTAGTTCACGATCGTGCTTTGCTCCTCTTCTCGCTCTCATTTGCGTAAGTTAGCCACCATATATGCTAGTGCTTGCTGCAGCTCCACCTCACTACCCTTTCCTACCCATAAGCTTAAATAGTCTTGATCTCGCGGGTGTGAGATTGTTAAGTCCTCGTGGCTCACAGATACTTCCAAACAGTTGCAGGTGCCGATGATACTAGTGCAGGTGCCGCAACCCAGCTCAAGTGGGAGCTCGATGAAGATCGTGTTTGTTGTGTTGTTTCGTTTCCTTTCGATCAGTAGTGGAGCCCAGTTGGGGCGATCGGGGACCTATGCATTTGGGGTTGTCTTTATTTTGGTTCTGTAGTCGGACCTTGATTGTATTATGGATGATGTAATGCTATATTTATGTATTGTGTGAAGTGGCGATTGTAAGCCAACTCTTTATCTCTTTCTTATTCAGTACATGGGATGTGTAAAGATTACCCCTCTTGCGACATGCCTACAATGCGGTTATGCCTCTAAGTCATGCTCCGACACATGGGAGATATAGCCGCATCGTGGGTGTGACACATGGCTTATTTATGCGCACATCCAGCCCTTTCTTTTTATTATTCTAACATGGTTAATCCACACTATTGCAATCCGGCCCATGACCTTATCCAGCAATCCTCATCTGGAGGTTCGTTGGCTTCGTCGGAGATGGCGAGCATGTCGCCACCGCCTGCTTACTCCTCCGGGGCCAGGGACGCCACCGAAGTGTTATCCCGGAGGACCGCTCTGAGGGGAGGAACCCAGGACATTGTCCGGGAGGTGCCACAAGGCGGGGCCTCCACTGCCGGACACATGGGGGGGTCAATCCCCATGGAGACTAGCCAAGAGGGCCGTATCCCATTCGGCCCTCGGCCGAATATGATTCCGGAGACCAATATGGCTCCGGAGTCGGGCGAGCAGCCCCATTTAAAGGAGGGGGTGCGTCGCCTCCGTCGGTGGCTCCTGTCCATCTAGGAGCGCCAGATGACCTGATGGGGGTGCTACGAAGCGCCTCCGTCATGAACGAGCACCCTATCCTTATGGGTGCGGTGATCGAGAGGGTTCAGTCCGCCAAGAGCGAACTGAATGAAGCCTGCAGCAGCCTATTAACAGGTTTCGAGGTAAGAAAGAGAAAAGCCCCATATAGTCCATAGCCCCTGAGATGTTGTCCGGTGTTCGGTGAGGAGAATCTGGATAGGGGATCCATCCTTAATTATAAGAGGCTGACTGAATATGTATCGATAAGCAGGCGTCCCTGTTGGCCGCGACCTCGCATGCTACCGAGGTCTCCGAGCTGAAGCGGAGGCTGGAGCGGACCGAGAACGAGCTCGGTGAGGTTAAGGTTCGGCTCCAGGAGAAGCAAGGTGAGAAACGACTTGCTATATGTTCGGGAAAGGGTAAGCGTTGTATGTTGACAGCGGTATTGTGATGTGTGCAGAAGCCGCGACCGAGGTCGAGGCCCTGAGGAAGGCCCTGGGCAAGGCCAAGGAGCAGGATGTCCAGCAGCAAGCCACCCATAAGAAGCTAAAGGCCCGGGTCAAAGAAGTCCACTAGGAGCTACAGGATGCGGTGAAAAATGCGAGGCCTTGGAGCATGATGCGTTGGTTCGAGGGACCAAACTCGCTAAGGCTCATCAGAGCATGGAGACCGCACGGAATGAGGCCCAGGCTGCCCTTCAGGAGATCCAGAAGGCCAAGAAGATAACAGCGGGTAAGGCATGTAAGATGCAAAGCAAGTATGCGGAGAAGCAGTACCTTTTACTAACCCGGGTTCGGAGTTCCCCAGGGGCTTTCTCGGATTTGCCACGTAGTGTACCAAACGCCGTGGAGTTTTATCGAGCCGGAGGAGGGGTTCTTCGAAGAGGCTCTTCTAGTCGCAGTATGCAGCACCAGAGCATCTTGTGTCCTTCACCGATTAGCTGAAACAGCTGGTGGAGCTGCATAGGGTGGCCGAACTAGCCATTAAGGATTTGATAATCCGGCTGTGGCCAGCCAAAGCTATGCCTAGCAGCTACTTTGGACTCGTGAGGCGGATGGTGAACGCCTGTCCTCGGCTGGATGTTATCAAGCGCTCCGTCTGTATTGAAGGTGCCCGTATGGCCTTCGCTCGCTGCAAGATGTGGTGGGCGAAGATGAACGTTGTTGAAGTCACCAGCGGGGCGCCGGAGGGCAAGGAGCATCGCACACCCGAGCGATATTTCGAGGATGTCGTAGAAGGGTCTCGACTTGTAGCGGCCCAATGTTCGCAGGACATTGTATTTGAATAAATGTATTCATGTTGCCTTTGTCTTGTATTATGGGAACAAAGCCAGTTTTTGTAAAGTAGTTTTATTATGCTTTGAATTGTTTCCTCTTGTGCGGCCGTGTTGTGTGTAACATGAGGGTTGGCCAGTCCTCGGCTTCTGCCCTCACGTAGATAGTACGGAGGTGTTCAGGATGGAATCTAAACAATCTTGATCCAATTACATGGTCCTTGAAGGAGTTGTTTAGCGCAACGAACAAGGCAATCAGACTTTATGGCTTTAACGCCCTCACTTAGCCATAGGAGTTTTATAATAAAGCATGGGCGCAGCCCCTGGTTTAAGCCAGAGTACTGTCATCATCTGATCGGGAAGTGCCAATCTCTCGCGTAACGTCGAAAAAATCTCCAACGATTTGTAACCCTCGATTAGCTGACCGGATCTCACCACATCATGACAGTCAGTTTTCGGCTTTCTCTACTGAGGTGCTCGTCTGGTCAAAGCCAGGGCACAATCGCAGTAGTTCTCCCTTTACTACCCTAGCCGATGAAGCGGAACGTAGGGTAGCAAGCACAGGAGCCGGGCAACCCAACTATTGACCAAAGACACGAATCGGAGCCAATGCATATAATGCTAAACTTGGGATGCCGAACTTATATAAGAAGTGTTCGGACTGTGCTGCCGTATTGTGGGGCGATAGGTAGCCGTGGAGAACATTAAACATAAAAGAGTGTCGATGCAGCAAATAAGCAGATCGAGGTAAAAACGAAGTAAGAAGCGAAAACCACAGTAACTGGGCCACGAACCATTTTTATTATAACTGGATGGATACGTCAAGTCCTATCTTGTACACATGGTGCGATAAGTATCTGGCCGTTTAACATGCCGGAATCAATAGGGCGCAATGTGCGGGTCCTGAGGAATAAGTATGAATACCATCAGGAAGAATGTGTAAAGGTTACCCTATACACCTGTGTTGCTTGCCTCTGGTGTATTCCAGTCCTTCTAGAGGACTTGATATCGGGCCCGCGGAAAAAAGGGTGCCTGAAACAAGAAAAGGAAGTAAAAGTATGTGTGTCCAGGATCGGTCTGGCCGAATTGTAGACCCCGGGTTATCTCTTGCCTCCGTCGATGTCCATGGAACTTTGAGCGCGTAATTGTGTACACGTGGTACGAATGGCACTACCTCATTGGGCTTGGGACGGAGGCCGGATTGCTAAACGAGCTCTTGACGAGCCGCGTTGTCCTATTGCAGTGTAGTCCGGACCCTCTTGATGGTGTCCAGGGGCTCGGCAGCTGTATTATAATGCTGCTTGAGAAGGCCGCTATGTACTTCTGCTACTAGGGCGGCGGTTTGCTCCTCTGTTCGGAGGGAGCATTCCATATTGCCATTGACTGTAATGACGCCGCGTGGACCGGGCATCTTGAGCTTGAGATAAGCATAGTGTGGCACTGCGTTAAATCTAGCAAACATGGTTCGTCCGAACAGTGCGTGGTAGCCGCTGCGGAAGGGGACAATATCGAAGATTAACTCTTCGCTTCGGAAGTTGTCTAGAGAACCGAAGACTACCTCCAGCGTGATTGAGCCCGTACAACGGGCCTCTATACCTGGAATGACTCCTTTAAAGGTAGTCTTTGTTGGTTTGATTCGTGAGGGATTAATGCCCATCTTCTGTATTGTATCCTGGTATAGCAGGTCGAGGCTGCTTCCGCCATCCATCAGGACTCGAGTTAGGTGGAATTCATCGATGATTGGGTCAAGGACCAGTGTGGCCGAACCGCCATGGCGGATACTAGTCGGATGATCTCGTCGATCGAAGGTGATTGGAAATGACGACCACGGATTGAACTTTGGGGCGACTGGCTCTACCGCGTAGACGTCCCTGAGTGCTCGTTTGTGCTCCTTTCTGGGGATGTGCATGGCATATATCATGTTCACCGTTTTGACTGAGGGGGATTTCTTCTGTCCCCCGGTGTTCGGCTGCCGGGGCTCTTCATCTCCGTCCTCACTTTGTGATCCCTTTTCTTTGTTTCCGGCATTTAACTTACCAGCCTGTTTGAAGACCCAACAATCCCTATTGGTATGATTGGCTTGCTTATCCGGGGTGCCGTGAATTTGGCACGGACGGTCGAGTATGCGGTCCAGGCTGGAAGGTCCTTCGTTATTTCTTTTGTAGGGTTTCTTCCATTGGCCAGACTTGGAGCCACTGAATCCGGCATTGACTGTGGTGTCCTCGGTGTTGTCGCCATTGCTTCTGTGTTTGTGTCTATTGCGTCGGAACTTGTCGGTGCTATTCTTGGCCTCGGTGGGGCCTGCCTCGCTGGCTGTGTTTTTGCTATGACCCAGCCAGCTGTCCTCGCCTGCGCAAAAGCGGGTCATGAGTGTTGTAAGGTCTGCCATTGACTTCGGCTTTTCGTGTCCGAGGTGGCGTGCTAGATATACGTCATGGATGCTGTGTTTGAAGGCTGCTAGGGCCTCGGCATCCGGACAGTCAACGATCTGGTTCTTTTTCGTTAGGAACCTAGTCCAGAATTTTCTGGTTGATTCCCCGGGTTGTTGAACTATGTGGCTTAGGTCATCGGCATCTGGTGGCCGGACATAAGTTCCTTGGAAGTTGTCGAGGAAAGCCTCTTCCAAGTCCTCCAAACTGCCGATAGAATTCTCAGGCGGGCTATTTAACCAGTGCCGAGCTGGTACTTTGAGTTTTAATGGGAAGAATTTGATGGCGTGGAGGTCATCTCCTCGGGCTATGTGGATGTGGAGAATGAAATCCTTGATCCATACTGCAGGATCGGTTGTGTTGTCGTATGATTCGATATTGACGGGCTTGAACCCCTCGGGGAATTCATGGTCCAGTACTTCATCTGTGAAGCAGAGAGGGTGTGCGGCGCCTCTATATCGTGCCGCATCATGGCGGAGCTCTGAAGGAGTCCGTCTGTGGCATTCGGCCCGAGCGTGGTTAGGTTTGTCACGTCCGAATAGGTAGCTGTCATCGTCGTGCCTCGAGGCATGTCCTCGTGATCCGTAGATCGATCTTGTGTGTCCTGCGCTAATATCCAGGGTCTATCGGAGGTCGTACATATGACTCCAGACTCTTCCGTCCCTATTTTGACGGGGTGGTGGAGCGGTCTGCTATTCGGCCTGAATTGCCGCTTTATCCCGATCGCGGGGTGGCTGTTCCGCCGCCCTGTCTCGACCACGTGGTGGTCGATCCGCTTTACGCGAGGGAGATATGTGCTCCGATGCCTCCTCCTCGAATTGAGGTAGCAGTCTGCGTTTCGGGTAGCTCTTGGCTGGGCGATTGAGGTCGTATTCCTCGGCTGTCATGACATCAGTCCATCTGTCGACGAGCAGGTCTTGTTCAGCTTGAAGCTGTTGTTGTTTCTTTTTCAGGCTCCTTGCGGTGGCTATGAGCTGAAACTTAAAGCGCTCCTGCTCGAGAGGATTCTCAGGAACGATGAAGTCTTCATTGCCAAGGCTTGTCTCCTCCTCGGAGGGTGGACGGTAACTATCATCCTCCGAGTCATCTTCTATGGCCTATTCATCAGGGTTGTCTTGCCTGCTGCCGTGTTCCTGTTCGGATGTAGCCCCGACAGGGCCTTCATTGTTTTCGGCGTCGCCCGGAGTATTATTTTCTCATGTGCCAGTGTTGCCGTCCTTTGAGCGGCGGGGCTTGGGGCGGCGCTTGGGCCGCCGGCGCTTGGACTGTGTCTCGGGGGTTTTATTCGCATCTGGCTCTTCTTTGTCGTCGCCAGATCCTTTGGGTGTATCAACCATGTACAGGTCGTACGAAGAGGTAGCCGTCCAACGTCCAGTGAATGGCAGGTCTTGGCCTTGCTCCTTGTCGGCATCGTCGTCCATACCGTCGATGTCTTTGGAGCCATAGTCAAGCACGTCGGTTAAGTCATCAACGGTGGCTATGAAGTGGGTGGCGGGTGGGAAGCAACATTCCTCATCATCCGTCTCTAGCTCGAACCGGACATAGTTCGGCTATGATTCCTTCTCCAAGGACAAATTCTTTAAAGATTTTAGCACGTCACGCAAAGGCGAGTGCTGGAAAACGTCAGCGGCACTAAACTCGAAGATCGATAACCGATCTAGCTCGGTGTCCGCGGGCGTACACAATCCGAAACTTATAACCGGAGACGAGTCCGAAGTTCCGTTAAAGCGAATGTTGCAGGGCATCGAGTCCATGTGCGGCTCCAACGCCGCAGACTCTGCAGCCTCGGATGGCTCGATCTGCTTCGACTCTAAGGTCGTTGCAGCCGCAGGGACCATCTCATGATGGCCAGGGGCGTAGCTACCAATCTACTCCAGATGGCCAAGCAAGTTGGCCTGCAGTGCGAAGCCGCCGAATACGAAGATCTGTCCGGGGAGGAAGGTTCCTCTTTGGACAGCGTCATTATTGACGATTGAAGGGGCCATCGAACCTTTTGTCGATGGCACAGTGGAACTCTCAATGAAAGCACCAATGTCGGTGTCAAAACCAACAAGTGTGATCAAACATCACAGGTATGATATATTTTTTCATATATGATTATTATTTCGACCGACATTGGTTATAAATCATGATAAACTCAGGTTGGGGCAGTATAACCCGTCCAGCGGTAAACCACCTGGACACTTTTTATCTGTTGTATGAAGGAACAAATTCCAGATTGGTAAAATCATCAGGCATATATAGCATGTCCTCGCATGATGGATAACGAAGTATCATAAACAGCACAATATGCACGATGGCATAGCAGAACAAGAAGTTTTGAAGATAGCCTATTACAAGGCATTTGGAGCCCAAAAGGATAACTGTTTTTTAGTCTATGATAAACCGGCCCTGGTTCATGAATCTTGACCCGGCTGAACTAAAGATCGCGGCTCATCCCTTGCTGGTTCGTCCTCCTCCACCGTCTGGAAGTTGGGTTTGGACCAGTCAAAGCCATGAAGGGCGACAAATTCAGCCTCGTTGTCAATCAGACCAGACGGATTGATATCAGGGGCGAAAGTGTGCTTACGAATCGGCGGGATTAAATCCATCACTTTGTATGAAGGAGTCGCCATCTTCTGGTTGTCTGCATCGTAACCCGGCTGATATTTGGTGAGGTTGGTCTCGTCGGCAATTATTGTTGCATGAGGACGAATCTCCTTGACAGAAGCAGCGAAGTCATGTTGATCAAAAAGCGATCCATCTTCCTTGAGGCTGGGATACTGATACGTCCATTTTGCATCATGCTTTTATATCGATATTTATTGCATTATGGGCTGTTATTACACATTATGTCACAATACTTATGTCTATTCTCTCTTATTTTACAAGGTTTACATGAAGAGGGAGAATGTCGGCAGGTGGGATTCTGGGCTGAAAAACGAGCAAATATTAGAGACCTATTCTGCACAGCTCCAAAAGTCCTGAAACTTCACGGAAGTTATTTCCAGAATATATAAAAAATATTGGGCGAGAGAAGTTCCAAAGGGGGCCCACACCCTGGCCATGAGGGTGGGGGCGCGCCCTACCCCCCTGGGCGCACCCCCTCCCTCGTGGGCTCCCTAGTGGCCCTCCTATGCCCATCTTCTCCTATATGAGGTCTTTCATCCGAGAAAAAATCATAAGCAAGCTTTCGGGACGGAAACTCTGCCGCCACGAGGCGGAACCAATATAGGGCTCCGGCAGAGCTGTTCTGCCGGGGAAACTTTCCTCCGGGAGGGGGAAATCATCACCATCATCATCACCAACGATCCTCCCATCGGGAGGGGGTCAATCTCCATCAACATCTTCACCAGCACCATCTCATCTCAAACCCTAGTTCATCTCTTGTATCCAATCTTTGTATCCAAACCTCAGATTGGTACATGTGGGTTGCTAGTAGTGTTGATTACTCCTTGTAGTTGATGCTAGTTGGTTTATTTGGTGGAAGATTGTGACGCCCCAAGACCGAAGCTTCAGGTGCCTTCCATGATTTCCGGGTTTCATCGTGTGATTTGTTTGGTCCGTTGCATTTCATCTTTGAATCATGTGCATTGCATCATGTGCATTGTATCATGTCATCATGTATCATATCATTAATTCTTTTGCAACTCAACTAAATAAATCATATGGATCTTTGGTCCATTTAAATTGAGGGAACTCACATGGTGATTTCTCTATATAACATATCCTCCCAATATGTTAGGGAGCTATAATAAATATTCTAACACACTTGCAAATTATCCCAATGCCTTTGTTCTCTTAAGTCTTGGACTCCAACCTTGCCATATATTCGTTCATCTTATTCCGGTGCTCCACCAAAAGTCCGAACATTTTTGGACCTTCGTTTAACCAACTCCTAGTTCAAACCCAATTGAATTAAATTCTAATGAGTTTGAATTTACATCTTTCAATCATGCCTTTTTTTCTTTTTCTTTCTATTTTTCTTGGAACCAATGCATTTTTGCGAGTCCGGGAAAAAATCAACTTCTGCCCAAATTCCTTTCCCTAACCCCCTCTTCATTTTATTTATCTCTAGTGCTATTCTGTTAAAGAAAATTTGAGAGAGAGGGAGAGGAGAGTCCAGCCCAACTGGGCCTCTCACCGTCCCAACCTTCCCCAGCCAAGTCGGCCAATAGGCCCATCCCCACAAGCCCACCTGCCCCCGCTCTAAACCTAGCACATCTCACCTCTCTCCCTCGACCCTTTTCCTCTGCTGCCACCTCCTATCGATCCCCACATCGCCCCCGCAGCCAGCGCCAGGAGCCCGCGTCCCGACCCCCTCGCTCTTCCTCCCCTTGTCTCCCTCTCCTCTTTTCCACCTCGAGCCAGGGGAGGAGCCCCCGCGCCCAATCCCCTCCAGCGCCGCCGGCAAAGATCAAGCCTTCCCCGGCGCACCCTTTCTTCTCCTCCGCCTCTCTGAGCCTCCTCGCGGACGCCGAGGAACGATGAGGACCTCCTTCTCGGCTCCACCCTGCCGGCTCACAGCGCCGTCGTCCTCGCTCTGCCGAGCGCCGCCGCCCTTCTCCTCCTACAGCCGGTCCCTCCATCGCGCATCCCTGCTTCGTCCGGCCGCCGTGTCGCCATACTCCAGCGCCGCTTCGTTCTCGTCATCCCCGACCTCCTCCGTTCGGGATATCGTTGTTCCTCATCGTCCCGTCGCCAGAGTTCACGCCCAAGGCCTGCTGCAACCTCACCATCGGCCATGTTGTTGCCTTCTGATGACCCACAAGTATAGGGGATCTATCGTAGTCCTTTCGATAAGTAAGAGTGTCGAACCCACGAGGAGCAGAAGGAAATGATAAGCGGTTTTCAGCAAGGTATTCTCTGCAAGTACTGAAATAAGTGGTAACAGATAGTTTTGTGATAAGATAGGTTGTAACGAGAAACAAGTAACAAAAGTAAATAAAGTGCAGCAAGGTGGCCCAATCCTTTTGTATCAAAGGACAAGCCAGAACAAACTCTTATAATAGGAAAAGCGCTCCCGAGGACACATGGGAATATCCTCAAGCTAGTTTTCATCACGTTCATATGATTCGTGTTTGATACTTTGATAATTTGATATGTGGGTGGACCGGTGCTGGGTGTTGTTCTTACTTGAACAAGCATCCCAGTTATGATTAACCTCTGTTGCAAACATCCGCAACTACAAAAAAATTATTTAAGGTAAACCTAACCATAGCATGAAACATATGGATCCAAATCAGCCCCTTACGAAGCAATGCATAAACTAGGGTTTAAGCTTCTGTCACTCTAGCAACCCAACATCTACTTATTACTTCCCAATGCCTTCCTCTAGGCCCAAATAATGGTGAAGTGTTATGTAGTCGACGTTCACATACCACCACTATAGGCTAGACAACATACATCTTATCAAAATATCAAACGAATACCAAATTCACATGACTACTCATAGCAAAACTTCTCCCTTGTCCTCAGGAACGAACGTAATTACTCACAAAGCATATTCATGTTCATAATCAGAGGGGTAAAAATATGCATATAGGATCTGAACATATGATCTTCCACCAATTAAACCAACTAGCATCAACTACAAAGAGTAATCAACACTACTAGCAACCTACTAGCACCAATCCTGGACTTTGAGACAAGAATTGGATACAAGAGATGAACTAGGGTTTGGAGATGAGATGGTGCTGGTGAAGATGTTGATGAAGATTGCCCTCTCCCGATGAGAGGAGCGTTGGTGATGACGATGGTGATGATTTCCCCCTCCGGGAGGGAAGTTTCCCTGGCAGAACAGCTGAGCTCTAGATTGGATCCGCCAAGGTTCCGCCCCGTGGCGGCGGAGTTTCGTCCCGAATAGTTCTTTCTTATTTTTTTCTCATCGAAATACCTCATATAGGAGAAGATGGGCGTCGGAGAGCCACCAGGGGGGCCACGAGGTAGGGGGCGCGCCCTAGGGGGGCGCCCCCCACCCTTGTGAGCAGGGTGTGGGCCCCCTGGCCTTCATCTTTTGCGTGGATTTTTCTTTATTTCTTTTAAGATGTTCCATGGAGTTTCAGGACTTTTGGAGTTGCATGGAATAGGTCTCTAATATTTGCTCCTTTTCCAGACCAGAATTCTAGCTGTCGGCATTCTCCCTCTTTATATAAACCTTGTAAAATAAGAGAGAATAGCCATAAGTATTGTGATATAAAGTGAAATAACAGTCCATAATGCGATAAATATCGATATAAAAGCATGATGCAAAATGGACGTATCAACTCCCCCAAGCTTAGACCTCGCTTGTCCTCAAGCGAAAAGCCGATAACAATAAATATGTCCTCATGTTTAGAGGTAGAGGCATCGATAAAAATAAAATACGGACATGAAGGCATCATGAGTATTCTCATAACAGCAACATATATAGATTTTGTCATATGATTACTTATGTTCAAGTGATGATCTATTCACAATGCAAAAGTATAAATCATAAACCTTATTAGGCTCCGACAAACTATAATCTCAGTCATTGAAGCAATTGCAATTTATCATAACATCGGAAAGAGTCTATGTCAGAGCTAAGAAGCAAGTCCACATACTCAACTATCATTTAGTCCTCTATAATTGCTAACACTCACGCGATACTTGTGGTTACGGAATTTTAATCGGACACAGAGAAAGATAGGAGCTTATAGTTTTGCCCCACAACCTTTTACCTCAAAGGGTAATGTCAACAATAATGGTTCATGCTCCCCTACATCCAATTAGATATATATATCATGTTCTTTCCAACATGCTGAGCTTGCCAAAGGATAAAATGAAAAAGAAAAGGTGAAGATCACCATGACCCTTGCATGAGGTAGAAGATAATAATAAAGGATAGGCCCTTCGCAGAGGGAAGCAGAGGTTGCCATGCGCTTTTATGGTTGGATATATAAAATCTCAATGCGAAAGAACGTCACTCTATATTGCCCCTTGTGATATGAACCTTTATTATGCAGTCCGTCACTTTTATTACTAACACATCACAAGATCGCATCAAGCTTATTTCGCCCACACCAATCAATCATACATATTTAGAGCTATTTTTATTGCTTTGCACCGATGACAACTTACTTGACGGATCTTACTCAATCCATAGGTAGATATGGTGGACTCTCATGGCAAAACTGGTTTAAGGGTATTTGGAAGCACAAGTAGTATTTCTACTTGGTGCTGAGAATTTGGCTAGCATGAGGGGGAAAGGCAAGCTCAACAAGTTAGAGGATCCATGACAACATACTTTATCTCAGATATAAGAAATACATAACTCATTGCGTTGTCTTCCTTGTCCAACATCAACTCTTTAGCATGACATATTTTAATGAGTGCTCCCAATCATAAAAGGTGTCAATGATAATATATCTATATGTGAAAAACTCTCTTTCCTTATTACTTCCTATTAATTGCAACAATGACCAAAGCTATGTCTGTCAACTCCCAACAACTTTTAATCATCATACTCTTTCTATGTGAAGTCATTACTCTCAATAAGATCAATATGAACTTTTTGTTTCTTTTTATTCTTTTTCTCTTTTCCTTTATTCACCCAAGATCATGGCAAAATAATCAAGACCTTGACTCAACACTAATATTTATTATATATAGCTCATGGACTCGATTACATAGAGAGATCATAAAGCAAAACTCAAAACTAGATCATGCCATAAAATTTATTCTACTGGATCAAGATACTACTAATAGGATCGAACTAAGAAAAAACGGTAAAGATAAGAGTTGTGATTGTGATACGATACCAGGGCACCTCCCCCAAGCTTGGCAGTTGCCAAGGGGAGTGCCCATACCCAGATACTCAATTCTTCTTTGTTGGCGGAGACGGCGGAGATGTTGTTGATGATGCGGGCTTGTCATCCATCTTCCAAGGCATAGGTTCACCATCGTAGAAAGATGATTGAGTCTCCGGAATCCTCAAATCTGCAGCCAAACTCATTCTTTTGAATCTATATTCATACTCACGGTTTTGGTTATGAAGGTCATAGACTTGGCCTTGGAGGTGCTCGATCTTCTCTTATAGCTTAAAGATGGCTTCCTCAGTGTTCTGGGCATCCGGCTTGTAATTGTTAGTGAACTCCGCGAGCATCGTGTGGCTAGCATTGATTCCATGCTCCACCATCCCCTGGCACTTGTAAAATTGTTGCTCCAATGCTTCGAGCCTCGTCTCTATGCTTCCGGTCCCCTTTGGTCCCTCTTCATCGCGGATGTGCAGCAACCCATCACGCAACTCATTGGTTTTGAGGGTGTCGCAGCACCTCTGCGAGGTAAGGGTTGATGACCTTCTCGAAGAACTTGTCCTTGGAGGCGCTTGGGGCCGTCATGATAACCTAGATCTGTCAAAAAAATAGCTCGAAACAAAAACAGGAGATTTTTGCGTGATACGGGAGTCAAAACCTCCGGGAGATTATATAATGAATTTTACCGACCAAAATACGTAGTGTGCAAGAAAACAGAGTCCGGAAGGCACACGAGGTTCTCACGAGGTAGGGGGACGCGCCCACCACCCTCGTGGGGCCCTCGTGTCCTTCCCGGGCTGCTACTTATTTTTCTATTTTTCTAAATATTCCAAAACGGAGAGATATTGCCTTAAAAATTGTTTTGGAGTCGGTTTACTTACCGTACCACATACATATTCCTTTTCGGAGTCTGAAACATTCTGGAAAGTGTCCTTTATGTATTCTTCCGGGGTTACGGTTTCAATAATATTGGTTTCAACATTTATGGGATTACCTGAGATATGATGTTTAATTCTTTGACCGTTTACCACCTTCGGATTCGTGCCCTCGAAATTGTTGATCTTTATGGCACCGGAACGATAGACCTCTTCGATAACAAAGGGGCCTTCCCATTTAGAGAGAAGTTTTCCTGCAAAAAATCTTAAACGAGAGTTGTATAGCAATACATAATCACCTACATTAAAATCACGCTTTTGTATCCTTTTGTCATGCCATCTTTTAACTTTTTCTTTAAACAACTTGGCATTCTCATAAGCTTGGGTTCTCCATTCATCAAGTGAGCTAATGTCAAATAACCTCTTCTCACCGACAAGTTTAAAATCATAGTTAAGCTCTTTAATAGCCCAATATGCCTTATGTTCTAGTTCGAGAGGTAAGTGACATGCTTTTCCATAAACCATTTTATACGGAGACATACCCATAGGATTTTTGTATGCAGTTCTATAAGCCCATAATGCATCATCAAGTTTCTTAGACCAATTCTTTCTAGACCTATTAATAGTCTTTTGCAAAATTAATTTGAGCTCTCTATTGCTCAACTCTACTTGACCACTAGACTATGGGTGATAAGGAGATGCAATTCTATGATTAACATCATATTTAGCAAGCATTTTACGAAAAGCACCATGAATAAAGTGTGAACCACCATCAGTCATTAAATATCTAGGGACTCCAAACTCGGGAAAATAACTTCCTTAAGCATTTTAATAGAAGTGTTATGATCAGCACTACTAGTTGGAATAGCTTCTACCCACTTAGTAACGTAATCAACAGCAACTAAAATATGTGTGTATCCATTAGAGGCAGGAAAAGGTCCCATATAATCAAAGCCCCAAACATCAAATGGTTCAATAACAAGTGAATAATTCATAGGCATTTCTTGACGTCTACTAGTATTACCAATTCTTTGACATTCATCACAAGACAAACTTACGAGCATCCTTGAAGAGAGTAGGCCATAAAAACCAGATTGCAATACATTATGTGCAGTTCTATCTCCAGCGTAATGTCCTCCATAAGATTCGGAATGACACTTGCGTAGGATCTGTTCCTGTTCATGCTCAGGTACACAACGTCTAATAACACCATCTACTCCTTCTTTATAAAGATGTGGGTCATCCCAAAAGTAATGTCTTAAATCATAGAACAACTTTTTCTTTTCCTGGTATGTGAAGCTAGGTGGTATAAATTTAGCAACAATATAATTAGCATAATCAGCACACCATGGAGTACTTCGAGAAGTACTTATAACATTTAATTGTTCATCAGGAAAGCTATCATTAATAGGTAGTGGGTCATCAAGAATATTTTCTAACCTAGACAGGTTGTCTGTAACGGGGTTCTCAGCTGTAATACCCCGAGACCGTTGTGCCAGGTGTCCTCCGCTTATTTGTTGTTGTTGGCTTGTCATTTGCTTGCGTGTTGCATCTTGTCATGTCATCATCCGCATTTCATCATCATGTTTTCAAAACTTGCATCCGTCTCGGTCTCCTCGTTCTTTCTGTTGTCCGTTCTGAGCCCAGACACACTTGCACGCGCCCGCGGCATGTCCGAAATAATATTTTATAAGTGGCCAGAAAATGTTCTCGGAATGAGATGAGAGTTGACGTGTGGTCTTATTATAGTGTAGGTAGGTTGCCTGCCAAGTTTCATCGCATTCGGAGTTTGTTTAATAGCCCAACCGTTAAACTATAGCGGCATTATAGCCGGTCTTTTCGTCGGTCATTTTCGGTCTCCGGAAACAGTCGCCGGGTCTCTCTCTTCTGTTCTCTCAGCTCGAGACTGTCTACACAGCCCACTACTCACCGCCAGGCCCTACCTAACCTCTCTCGTCAGCCCGCGACCATCCTCGCGCACGCCCGAAAGCTGTCCCGGACCCGACTCGGGCTGTCGCTATCGTTGTGTCCGGATCATCCCCTAACATCAACAAAACGTCACCATTTTCTTATTTGGACTCCTCTAACCTTTTATTCTCGATCGTCTGATTTAATCGGAGGGTCCAAGATCTATCCCCCTACCTATTTAAATAGATCAACCCCTAACCCTAGCCTTAGCCCGTCCAATCCTCCTAGCGCCGCCACCCACTGATTTCTCCAACTGGTCTCCCCCCTTCCTCGGGATCTGTCTGATCCTTCCACCCATCCCTCCTCGATTTCAGTCCCCGGCCAGTCGCCTTCGAACCTACCAAACCGGTGCCTCCCCTGGATCCCGTCGTCCACCACCGAAGCTACCAGGACCGGCCGCGTCCCTCTCCTTCCCTTCGTTCTCCTCCTCCTGTCGTATCTCTGTCTCTCTCGCTCAATATTGCTCTCTCTCTCCCAGGTACGTCCGTGCAGGAACCGCAAGGAGGAAGCCGCCATCGCCAAGTTCTTGCCATAAGCGTCTGGATTCGCCATGCCCGGCTCCTCCGCGCTCGATTTCCGCCGTTCTCTGGCCATTCCCGCTGCTCCTCGTCGCTAGCGCGTCTGCTCCGGCCATGGGTTACCAGCGCGGTACCTCGCCATGGACGCCAGGTCCCAAGGTCTCCGCTGCCTTCGCTTTGATCCGGCAGGAAACGAGACCCGAAGGTTTCTCGCGCTTGGATCCGGATGCCACCGAGCTCCCGCGCCGACCCGTCCTCATCCTGCTGCTCGCCGGAGTCCTCAGCGCCGCCGTGCCTGTTGTTTGCTTCACCGAACCGGCCGCCAAGTCCCACGCCGCTGCTGCTCTTTTTCCTGTCGAGAAGAGGAGGACGCCGCATCTGCCCCGAGTCATCCGAGCGACCCCATTGACCAGCCCCCGCGAGCACTAGCCAGCAGCGCAGCTTGGGCTCATCCTTGCCTCGCCAAGACCCAGAGTCTTGCCGGCCTGCCTTGGCC
>NC_041384.1:399181362-399239896 GCF_002162155.2 Triticum dicoccoides | reverse complement strand
CTATTTAATCAGAGCACTGTAGTTTTACAGTATAACCCCTAAGCTTCATGCATATAATAACTTATTAACCGTGCATCGGATTAAAACAGTTTATATATGAAACTTGCTTAGAATTTTGTGCAGATTAATAATTTGCCACTTTCATCTATGTTTAAAATGTTTAAACTTGTTGTTTGTTTAATTTTGCTTAAATGCCATGTTAAGATGATTTAATTCATAACTAATTAACCGTAGCTCCAAATTTAATAAACTTTATATGTAAATGGGGTAGAAAAATGCCTAGATTTACATGTTGTACTCACTTTGCATGTTTAACAACTCTAAAATAATGTTTAGGGCAGAACAGTACCATAACCAAAATATGCACATGAGGAGTTTCCGGACTTGTTGTTTGTCGTTCCGGCCTCATTTAAACTTGCCTAGATAGGTAGTTTTCCTATGCTCCACCTCTTGCCTTGTTTAAAAACATTTAATATTGATGGGTACATAAACGAGATCGAACTAAATAACTTGTTGTGGTGTTTCGTCAATATGCAACTCGTTGCATAGTGAGCTCCACTTAATTTGTAGAATTGCTTGTGCACTTCGCCATGCCATGCTTCATTAAACCGGACATGCATCATACTTGGTTGTGCATCATGCCATGGTCATGTGGTGGTTGTTTACTATGTTGTCTGCTTCTTTCCGGTGTGCTTCTTCGGGTTGTTTCCGGTAACGTTGCGTTTGTGAGGATCCGTTCGGCTACGTTCGTCTGTCTTCCTCATGGACTCGTTCTTCTTCCTTGCGGGATTTCAGGCAAGATGATCATACCCTCGAAATCACTTCTATCTTTGCTTGCTAGTTGCTCGCTCTTTTGCTATGCCTACACTGCGATACCTACCACTTGCTTATCATACCTCCCATATTGTTGAGCCAAGCCTCTAACCCATCTTGTCCTAGCAAACCTTTGTTTAGCTATGTTACCGCTTTGCTCAGCCCCTCTTATAGCGTTGTTAGTTGCAGGTGAAGATTGAAGTTTGTTCCTTGTTGGAACATGGAGATGTTGTTCCTTGTTGGAACATGTTTACTTGTTGGGATATCACAATATATCTTATTTAATTAATGCATCTATATACTTGGTAAAGGGTGGAAGGCTCGGCCTTATGCCTGGTGTTTTGTTCCACTCTTGCCGCCCTAGTTTCCGTCATATCGGTGTTATGTTCCCGGATTTTGCGTTCCTTACGCGGTTGGGCTATTATGGGAACCCCTTGACAGTTCGCCTTGAGTAAAACTCCTCCAGCAATGCCCAACATTGGTTTTACCATTCGCCACCTAGCCTTTTCTTTCCCTTGGGTTCTGCAGACTCAAGGGTCATCATTATTTTAACCCCCCCCCCAGGCCAGTGCTCCTCTGAGTGTTGGTCCAACCTGTCAGCTGCCGGTGGCCACCAGGGGCAACTCTGGGCTGGCCTACCCGTACCTAGGACAATCTGAGTGTGCCCTGAGAAAGAGATATGTGCAGCTCCTATCAGGATTTGTCGGCACATTCGGGCGGTGTTGCTGGTTTAGTTTTACCTTGTTGAAATGTCTTGTAACCGGGATTCCGAGTCTGATCGGGTCTTCCGGCTAGAAGGTATATCCTTCGTTGACCGTGAGAGCTTGTCATGGGCTAAGTTGGGACACCCCTGCAGGGATTTGAACTTTCGAAAGCCATGCCCGCGGTTATGGGAAGATGGGAATTTGTTAATGTCCGGTTGTAGAAAACCTGAAGTTGACCTTAATTAAAATACATCAACCGCGTGTGTAACCGTGATGGTCTCTTTCCGGCGGAGTCTGGGAAGTGAACACGGTGTTGGAGTTATGATTGATGTAGGTTGTTCTAGGATCACTTCTTGATCATAGTTTCACGATCGTGCTTTGCCTTCTCTTCTCGCTCTCATTTGCGTATGTTTAGCCACCATATATGCTAGTCGCTTGATGCAGCTCCACCTCATACTTTTTCCCTACCTATAAGCTTAAATAGTCTTGATCGCGAGGGTGTGAGATTGCTGAGTCCCCGTGACTCACAGATACTTCCAAGACCAGTTTGCAGGTGTCGATGTTACCGAGCAGGTGACGCAACCAAGCTCAGGAGGAGCTCGATGAAGATCTTGTCCTTTGTGTCGTTTCGTTCTAGTTGATTGGTAGTGGAGCCCAGTTGGGGTAGATCGGGGACCTTGTCGCATTTGGGGTTCTTCTTTTATTTTGGTTCTGTAGTCAGACCTTGATTGTATTTGGATGATGTAATGCTTTATTCATGTAATTGTGTGAAGTGGCAATTGTAAGCCAAATATGTATCTCGTTCCCTTATGTATTACATGGGTTGTGTGAATATTACCTCACTTGCGACATTGCTTTCAATGCGGTTATGCCTCTAAGTCGTGCTTCGACACGTGGGAGATATAGCCGCATTGAGGGCGTTACATCAGCTCCCTTTCTATCAACAATATGCAAATCAAATTCTTGTAGCAAGAGAACCCATCTAATAAGTCTAGGTTTAGCATCTTTCTTTTCCATAAGATATTTAATAGCAGCATGATCAGTTTGAATAGTTACTTTAGAATCAACAATATAAGATCTGAACTTATCACAAGCAAATACAACTGCTAAGAGTTCTTTTTCAGTAGTAGCATAATTTCTTTGAGCATTGTCTAGAGTCTTACTAGCATAATGAATAACATTTAATTTCTTGTCCACTCTTTGCCCTAGAACAGCACCTACAGCATAATCACTAGCATCACACGTAATTTCAAAGGGTAGGTTCCAATCAGGTGGCTGAACAACTGGTGCAGACACTAATGCTTTCTTAAGTATTTCATATGCTTCTACACAATCATCATCAAAAACAAATGGTATATCTTTTTGCAATAAATTAGTCAGAGGCCGAGAAATTTTTTAGAAGTCCTTTATGAACCTCCTGTAAAATCCGGTGTGACCAAGGAAACTTCTTATACCTTTGATGTCCTTGGGACATGGCATCTTTTCAATAGCATCAACCTTGGCTTTATCAACTTCAATACCTCTTTCAGAAACTTTGTCCCCCAAGACAATACCTTCATTAACCATAAAGTTGCACTTTTCCCAATTCAGGACAAGATTAGTTTCTTCACATCTCTGCAAAACTCGATCAAGTTTGCTCAAGCAATCATCAAAAGAGGAACCATAGACGGAAAAGTCGTCCATGAAAACCTCACAAATCTTTTCACAAAAGTCAGAGAATATAGCCATCATGCATCTTTGAAAGGTAGCAGGTGCATTACATAAACCAAAAGCCATACGTCTATAAGCAAAAGTACCAAAAGGGCATGTAAAAGTAGTCTTTGATTGATCTCTAGCCAACACAGGTATGTGAGAGAAACCAGAATAACCATCTAGAAAGCAATAGTGTGTATGTTTGCATAATCTTTCTAGCATTTGATCAATAAAAGGTAAGGGGTAATGATCTTTCTTAGTAGCTTTATTTAATTTGCGAAAATCAATTACCATCCTATAACCTGTGATAATTCTTTGTGGGATCAATTCATCTTTATCATTAGGAACAAAAGTACTACCTCCCTTCTTAGGGACACAATGGACAGGACTTACCCACTCACTATCAGCAACGGGATAGATTATACCTGCCTCCAGAAGCTTTAGTATTTCTTTTCTTACCACTTCTTTCATTTTAGGATTCAGACGGTGTTGAGGATCACGAACTGGTTTGGCATCTGCTTCCAAATTTATTTTATGTTGACATAGAGTGGGACTAATGCCCTTAAGATCATCAAGAGTATATCCAATAGCAGCACAGTGCTTCTTCAGAGTTTTCAATAATCTTTCTTCTTCATGCTCTGAAAGGTTAGCACTAATAATAACAGGATATATCTTATTTTCATCAAGATAAGCATATTTAAGATTATCAGGAAAAGGTTTAAGCTCAAACACGGGATCACCCTTGGGTGGAGGAGGATCCCCTAAAATTTCAACATGCAAATTGTGATGCAGAATAGGTTCCTGTTTAAAGAATACTTCACCTATTTCCCTTCTTTCATTCATGAACATATCATTTTCATGGTCTAGCAAATAGTGTTCTAAAGGATCACTAGGAGGTACGGCAATAGAAGCAAGACCTATAATTTCATCCTTACTAGGTAATTCTTCCTCACGATGTTGTTTACTAAATTTAGAGAAATTAAACTCATGAACCATATCATCCAAGCCAACATTAACAACATTCTTTTTGCAGTCTATGGTAGCATTGACAGTATTTAAGAAGGGTCTACCAAATATAATTGGACAAAATCTATCTTGCGGAGAAGTAAGAATAAGAAAATCAGCAGGATATTTAGTTTTCCCACACAAGACTTCAACATCTCTAACAATTCCAATTGGTGCAATAGTATCTCTATTGGCAAGTTTAATAGTAACATCAATATCTTCTAACTCAACAGGTGTAATTTCATTCTTAATTTCTTCATATAAAGTATGCGGTATAACACTAGCACCTGCACCCATATCACATAAGCCATGATAACAATGATCTCCTATTTTAATAGAAATAACAGGCACGCCTACCACAGGTCTATGTTTATCTTTAGCACAAGGTTTAGCAATTCTAGCAATTTCACCTTCGAACTGAATAACATGCACATCAATATTATCAGACAAGAGATCTTTAACAATAGCAATATTAGGTTCTACTTTAACTTGTTCAGGAGGTGTATAAGTTCTAATATTGCTTTTACGAACAACAGTTGAAGCTTTAGCATGATCCATTATTCTAACAGGGAAAGGTGGTTTCTCAATATAAGAAGTAGGAACAATAGGATCATTATAAGTGACAATCTTTTCATCAACTTTAATAGGTGCAGCTACTTTTACTTCTATGGGAGGATGATATTTAAACCACTTCTCCTTAGGGAGATCAACATAAGTAGCAAAAGATTCACAGAAAGAAGCTACTATCTCAGAGTCAAGTCCATATTTAGTGATAAACTTACAGAAAATATCGGTATCCATAAAAGATTTAACACAATCAAACTTAGGTGTCATACCTGACTCCTTACCTTCGTCGAGGTCCCAATCTTCAGAGTTGCGTTTAATTCTATCCAATAAATTCCATCTGAATTCAATAGTCTTCATCATAAAAGAGCCAGCACAAAGAAGTATCGAGCATGGTGCGATTGTTTTCAGAAAGCCGAGCATAAAAACTTTGCATGATTATTTCTCTTGAGAGCTCATGATTGGGGCATGAATATAACATTGATTTAAGCCTCCCCCAAGCTTGAGCGATGCTTTCTCCTTCGTGAGGCCAAAAATTATATATATAATTGCGATCACGATGAACAAGATGCATATGGTAATACTTTTGATGAAATTCCAGCTTCAATCTTTTATAGTCCCATGATCTCATATCATCACATAGCCTATACCATATCAATGTGTCTCCCTTCAAAGATAAAGGGAAGACCTTCTTCTTAGCAACATCATCGGGTATACCTGCAAGCTTAAATAATCCACAAACTTCATCCACATATATTAAGTGCTCATCAGGATGCTTTGTTCCATCTCCTGTAAAAGGGTTATCTAGCAGTTTTTCTATCATACCCAAAGGATACTCATAAGGAATTTCATTTTCAATAGGTTCAGTAGGTTGAGGAGCAACTCTTTGCTCTACTGGACGGGGTGAAGATACCCCGAACAAGCCCCTCAGAGAATTACTTTCCATAGTAACAAGTGACAGTAAATTTCAGCACACTATATAAATTTTTCCTTACCAAATTCCACCTACCAAAGGTGCTACACTCTCGGCAACGGCGCCAGAAAAGAGTCTTGATGACCCACAAGTATAGGGGATCTATCGTAGTCCTTTCGATAAGTAAGAGTGTCGAACCCACGAGGAGCAGAAGGAAATGATAAGCGGTTTTCAGCAAGGTATTCTCTGCAAGTACTGAAATAAGTGGTAACAGATAGTTTTGTGATAAGATAGGTTGTAACGAGCAACAAGTAACAAAAGTAAATAAAGTGCAGCAAGGTGGCCCAATCCTTTTGTAGCAAAGGACAAGCCGGAACAAACTCTTATAATAGGAAAAGCGCTCCCGAGGACACATGGGAATATCGTCAAGCTAGTTTTCATCATGTTCATGTGATTCGCGTTCGATACTTTGATAATTTGATTTGTGGGTGGACCGGTGCTTGTGCGTTGTTCTTACTTGAACAAGCATCCCACTTATGATTAACCTCTGTTGCAAGCATCCGCAACTACAACAAAAGTATTAAGGTAAACCTAACCATAGCATGAAACATATGGATCCAAATCAGCCCCTTATGAAGCAACGCATAAACTAGGGTTTAAGCTTCTGTCACTCTAGCAACCCATCATCTACTTATTACTTCCCAATGCTTTCGTCTAGGCCCAAATAATGGTGAAGTGTTACGTAGTCGACGTTCACATAACACCACTAGAGGCTAGACAACATACATCTTATCAAAATATCAAACGAATACCAAATTCACATGACTACTCATAGCAAAACTTCTCCCTTGTCCTCAGGAATGAACGTAATTACTCACAAAGCATATTCATGTTCATAATCAGAGGGGTAATAATATGCATATAGGATCTGAACATATGATCTTCCACCAATTAAACCAACTAGCATCAACTACAAGGAGTAATCAACACTACTAGCAACCTACTAGCACCAATCCCGGACTTTGAGACAAGAATTTGATACAAGAGATGAACTAGGGTTTGGAGATGAGATGGTGCTGGTGAAGATGTTGATGAGGATTGCCCTCTCCCGATGAGAGGAGCGTTGGTGATGACAATGGTGATGATTTCCCCCTCCGGGAGGGAAGTTTCCCCGGCAGAACAGCTCTGCCGGAGCTCTAGATTGGATCCGCCAAGGTTCCACCTTGTGGCGGCGGAGTTTCATCCCGAAAAGTTCCTTCTTATTTTTTCTCATCGAAAGACCTCATATAAGAGAAGATGGGTATCAGAGAGCCACCAGGGGGCCCACGAGGTAGGGGGCGCGCCCTAGGGGGCGCCCCCACCCTCGTGAGCAGGGTGTGGGCCCCCTGGCCTTCATCTTTTGCGTGGATTTTTCTTTATTTCTTTTAAGACGTTTTGTGGAGTTTTAGGACTTTTGGAGTTGCGCAGAATAGGTCTCTAATATTTGCTCCTTTTCCAGACCAGAATTCCAGCTACCGGCATTCTCCCTCTTTATACAAACCTTGTAAAATAAGAGAGAACTACCGTCGCAAACACCTCTCCGAACGTCAGGGAAGGGCTCGGAGTCAGCAAGCACCTCTCCGAACGAACGGGAACAATTACCGTCACTAAGATCAAGAGTACCTTTACGAAAAACACCAAGTACCCCTTGATGTCGGCAAGACCCGCAAGTCGGACCCCGAACGATCGACGACTCGTGGACCATGTACAACTACCGTCGCCTTGGGTTTTGTCAAGTTCCTCGCCATGACTATGAACGTCTATGAACCGTGTACCACTGCCGGCGAGGACCGATAGTACCACTACTTCTACTACCATCGCGGAACGACTACTTCCTCTACTTCCCTCGACGAACCCGAACCATCTCGTTTGCACGCTTCGAAGGTATAACCGCCGAGAACGACCGCCCGTGGACGAATGCATATGTTGTATGAAATGCTCGTGTTTGCATCGTGCCCGACGTGTTTCTTGCATGTTCCCCATTGCCATGTCGTCGTCTCATGGGAACCCGGTTACCGGGATCACCCCACCTTCTATAGCATGTCACGCCCGCGTCACTTTTCCTTTTGCACTGGTATCTCTGTGAGCTATCGGAACCGGAATGTTGCCGTGGCACCATTTCTGGTGTCATTGTCATGGCACCCCTTTTGTTTCCGCCATGATGACAAATGCTTCATATCATGCTCTTGTCAACTTTTCCAAATTGCATAAAACTTGCACATGTCATCCGCATCATGTTAAGAACATCAAGAATGGTTTAAATTGTTGTTTGCATTAATTTGCTAAATGCATATGCGGATTTACCGGATTTGTTGTTTGTTATTCCGGCCCATTTAAATTGTTTAGATAGTATAGTTTTGTTATGCTTCACCTCTTGCCATGTTAACCAACATTTAATATTGTTGAGTACCTAACCGGGAGTGAACTAAATAATTGATGTGCTGTTCTCGTTGCATATTGGGCTCCACTTAACTTGTAGTTTTGTTTGTGCACTTTGCCATGCCATGCATATTTAATCCGGACATGCATCATGCTTGGTTGTGCATCATGCCATGTTTATGTGATGGTTGTTTACCTATGTTGTTTGCTTCTTTCCGGTGTTGCTTCTTTGGGTTAGTTCTGGTAACGTCGCGTTTCTGAGGATCCGCTTGACTACGTCCGTTTGTCTTCTTCATGGACTCATTCTTCTTCTTTGCGGGATCTCAGGCAAGATGACCATACCCTCGAAATCACTTCTATCTTTGCTTGCTAGCTTCTCGCTCTTTTGCTATGCCGTGACACCTACCACTTGCTATATCATGCCTTCCATATTGCCTTGCCAGCCTCTAACCCACCTTTTCTAGCAAACCATTGTTTGGCTATGTTACCGCTTTGCTCGGCCCCTCTTATAGCGTTGCTAGTTGCAGGTGAAGATGAAGTTTGTTCCTTGTTGGAACATGATTATTGTTGGGATATCATTATCATATCTTGTTTACTTTAATGCACCTATATACTTGGTAAAGGGTGGAAGGCTCGGCCTTATGCCTGGTGTTTTGTTCCACTCTTGCCGCCCTAGTTTCTGTCATTCCGGTGTTATGTTCCTTGATTTTGCATTCCTTACACGGTTGGGTTATAATGGGAAACCCTTGACAGTTCGCCTTGAATAAAACTCCTCCAGCAAGGCCCAACCTTGGTTTTACCATTTGCCACCTAAGCCTTTTTCCCTTGGGTTCTGCAGACTCAAGGGTCATCTTTATTTTAAACCCCCGGGCCAGTGCTCCTCTGAGTGTTGGTCCAAACTAGAGCACCGTGCGGGGCCATCCCTTGGCAACTTGGGTTACATCGGCTCCTGTACGCTTAGCTTATCCGGTGTGCCCTGAGAACGAGATATGTGCATCTCCTATCAGGATTTGTCGGCACAGCGGGTGGTCTTGCTGGTCTTGTTTTACCATTGTCGAAATGTCTTGTAACCAGGATTCCGAGTCTGACCGGGTCTTCCTGGGAGAAGGAATATCCTTCGTTGACCGTGAGAGCTTGTGATGGGCTAAGTTGGGACACCCCTGCAGGGTTTTGAACTTTCGAAAGCCGTGCCCGCGGTTATGGGCAGATGGGAATTTGTTAATGTCTGGTTGTGGAGAACTTGACACTTCACTTAATTAAAATGCATCAACCGCGTGTGTAGCCGTGATGGTCTCTTTTCGGCGGAGTCCAGGAAGTGAACACGGTTTTGGTGTTATGCTTGATCGTAAGTAGATTCAGGATCACTTCTTGATCACTTCTAGTTCACGATCGTGCTTTGCTTCTCTTCTCACTCTCATTTCCGTAAGTTAGCCACCATATATGCTAGTGCTTGCTGCAGCTCCACCTCACTACCTTTTCCTAACCATAAGCTTAAATAGTCTTGATCACGAGGGTGTGAGATTGCTGAGTCCCCGTGACTCACAGATTACTTCAAACAGCTGCAGGTGCCGATGGTAACCGTGCAGGTGACGCAACCGAGCTCAAGGAGGAGCTCGATGAAGATCGTGTTCGTTGTATTGTTTCGTTTCCAGTTGATCAGTAGTGGAGCCCAGTTGGGGCGATCGGGGATCTAGCATTAGGGGTTTCTTTCTTTATTTTGGTTCCGTAGTCGGACATTGTTTGTATTCTTGATGATGTATGTTAACTTGTATTTGTGTGAAGTGGCGATTGTAAGCCAACTCTTTATCCCTTTCTTATTAAGTACATGGCATGTGCAAAGATTACCCCTCTGGCGACATGCCTACAATGCGGTTATGCCTCTAAGTCGTCCTCCGACACGTGGGAGATATAGCCGCATCGTGGTTGTTACAAAGATCATATGTTCAGATCCATTATGCATATTGATACCCCTCTGATTATGAACATGAATATGCTTTGTGAGTAGTTACGTTTGTTCCTGAGGACATGGGAGAAGTCTTGCTATAAGTAGTCATGTGAATTTGGTATTCGTTCGATATTTTGATGAGATGTATGTTGTCATCCCTCTAGTGGTGTCATGTGAACGTCGACTACATGACACTTCACCATTGTTTGGGTCTAGAGGGAGGCATTGGGAAGTAATAAGTAGATGATGGGTTGCTAGAGTGACAGAAGCTTAAACCCTAGTCTATGTGTTGCTTCGTAAGGGGCTGATTTGGATCCATTTGTTTCATGCTATGGTTAGGTTTACCTTAATACTTTTGTTGTAGTTGCAGATGCTTGCAATGGGGGTTAATCATAAGTGGGATGCTTGTCCAATTAAGGACAGCACCCAAGCACCGGTCCACCCACATATCAGATTATCAAAGTACCGAACGCAAATCATATGAGCGTGATGAAAATTAGCTTGACGATAATTCCCATGTGTCCTCGGGAGCGCTTTCCTTCATATAAGAGTTTGTCTAGGCTTGTCCTTTGCTACAAAAAGGATTGGGCCATCTTGCTACACCTTATTTACTTTTATTACTTGCTACTCGTTATAAATTACCTTATCAGAAAACTATCTGTTCTCGATAATTTCAGTGCTTGCAGAGAATACCTTACTGAAAACTGCTTATCATTTCCTTCTGCTCCTCATTGGGTTCGACACTCTTACTTATCAAAAAGCTACGACATATCCCCTACACTTGTGGGTCATCAGATACCCACTAGCTACATCCGCCGGGTCTAACTCTGATACCCAGGCTTTGGCACGGCTTAAAGCTGTCACAACTCTGGCTCTAGCACAGGATCGCTTGATTTCTTGGAACCTAGCGGACAAGATGGACAGCTTCTTCAAGACATCACTTAATATGTTTGGTTCTTGATTTGCGGGAGAGATAGTGGCAAGAGTCCGCTGAGCCCTAGTGTATAATTGCTCAACAAGCGTGTAAACCGCCTTGAGCTTGACCAACGTGTCTCGGCTCAGATTGCTACTCCTGGGACCTCCAAAGTTTACACAATTGGTTAAGTGGTGGCTCATATTATGATGAAAAATATTTACTTTGAGTAAACAACAAGTGACTTACCGAAGATTGCAGAAACCATCCGAGACACACGGTTCTTTAAACCGGTGAGTTCAGTGGTAACCTCTTCTAGAGCCGCCTCAGCCTTCTCAGCACGTTGTGTCAAGGCGGTATTCTCATTGGCCCAAGCTTCTTTCTCCGCAGTGAAGCTGGTCTTCAGTTTTTCTGCTTCAGACACACTCAACTGGAATTTGGATTCAGCTTTCTTTGTTTCAATCTCTTGAGCCGCCAGTCGGGTCTTGGCCTCAGACAATTGAGTTTCCACTTCTATGGTCGCAGCCTGCATATAGCATAAGTTCGTTCAGTTTCATGGCGGATTACAAAATACAAAGTCCCAAGTGCTTTGCAAGCAAACAACACTTGGTACTTGGGGGCTAATGTTTATCAAACGAAATTTTTCAAAGGAATTGACTCTTTCTAACAAGTCCCAAGTGATTTGCAAGAAATAACACTTGGCACTTGGGGGCTAATGCATATTGCTTCTTTCTTATTAAAGATGAGCTGGGTGTGACAGTTCTAGCCGACTCATGAGAGATATGCAGTTAAATTTTGGTCTTTACATAAGGACTAGTAGGACCGACTCATTCATGCTGATTAAATCGGCCCTTGATGACTACACATACAAATTGAAATACTATCAGCATCCGGTTTAGTTGTAAACCGTACTTGGAGGGAATCTACGACAGAAGCTTATAAGTCTTTTAAGTCTACATGTCATTCTATCTTATCATAATCAGAAGACTTGGAGGTTGGCAGAGTATATAACTTATATAAGCCGGAGAACATACCTCATATTTTGGTGCATCTGTTTGACCATCTCAATTTCTGAATCACGGCTGGAGTGCACTTGACTGAGATAACCAGATAGCACTTCACAAATACTCAGATGAGCATAGTGGGAGACGTCAAATCCCACTTTCTGCATTTCCATAACTTCCTGTTTGGCAGAGTGTCTCGCCAAAATAGTTGGGTTCCCTGGTTCAATGAATCCGGTGCTAGTGATTAAAACATCATCGCCGTGAGTCTCTGGCGGGTTAGCTGAGCTTCAAGGTTCAACAGTTGATGGATCAAGAATGGTTGCGTCAATAGACGTCTCGAGCAAATCCGGTCGAGCATTGACAGCAGGATCTTCTGGTGGTTCAGAGTGTTCCGGTACAAGGGGTGGCTGCTCTGGTTCAGCAATCTTCGGATCCTCGGCCGGCTTTGTCACCTTTGCTTTTTTGTGCTTTGCTTGGCCGCTGAAAGGAATTTGGGCAAAGTCAGTATAATGATGCGTATATAAAGGTTCAGAAGAAGGATAATTATCTTTACCTGGGGGCGGTCTTGGAAGCTGGCAATTGAGTTTGGGATGAATCACCAGAGGAGGAACGAGAAATCTCCTGCAAGGATGGAATCAAAATTAAGTGATTAATAAAGGTAACTCGTTCGTAAATACAAGGGTTCAAGTTAAAAAAGAACCTCATTCTGGCGTTTCCGAGGGGTATCCGGTAAGCCGGAGGGTAAATCGTCATCTCCACCGGTTCGGGTTTGGCGGCGGCTCTCATGTTGCTGTCGTTTCAAAAGAAAATAAGGATCTAAATAAGCCAAGGGGTGTGAAAACCTTACTTTCCGGGTTACCCGCCAAAGTTTCTGCCTTGGTAAATGTTCTATTTCGGAGGAAATATTAGTTACCTCTTCTTCGACTACCTGGCTGGTCCCCGTGTCATCCTGGAAATAGTCAGTGTTAATAAGGTGGTTAAAAACAGGCCAAGAGAGTCAAGGGCTACCTCCGACTCAGAGGTGTCGTCCAGCTTGAGTAAATCAGAGGCAGTTGGTTTCTTCTTAGACTTTCTGATGGTCTTCTTGGCGGCTCTCGCAGCAGCTCTAGCTTTTTTAGCAGCTTCATGATCATATTTGGCTTTCCAGGAGTCAGATTTGTCCTATGGAAAGATAACATGTTGAAGTTCATGCGATTTTTAAACTGCTGGAGGAAAAAATAAGTCAAAAAGATTTACCTCTGGCGCCGGGTTAAGCTTGCAGAAGGGATTCAAACCCACCAAGCTGCAGTCTTCATATTTGCTATTGACAAGGGTGGTTGCCATTTCAACGATGGCCTCTTCAGTCAGACGCAGGGATCTATAACACAGGGGATCATCAATTCCTCCAGTGTATGAATACATTAAGCCGGGTCGGAAGCTTAAAGGTATAATCCACCATGCGACCCAGCAGCAGAGCAAATCAACTCCGGACAAGCCATTTCCTAGCAAGGCTTGAACTCTTCGGATTGTAGGGACAAGTTTCTTGCGTTTGGCAGGGGTAAGCTTATTAGGGAGTTGGTATTTGGCGTCGGCGATCAACGCGATAACCCGGCATTGGATTTTCATCAGACGGTGAGATATCTTTGCAGTAGAACCATGTTTGATTCAGTCCTTGGCATGGCTGGGCAGGACTACTAGAGGGAAGACGACATCTCGTCTGTGTTGAATTGAAATCCTGCCAAGTTATAAGTTGCGACCATTGGTGTACTCGTTATGGCGGTTCAGGTAGAAGTATTCCCTGAAGAGTTCAACAGTAGGTTCTTCTTGAAGGTAAACTACGCAAAAAAACTTGGAACTAACAGATATTAGGGAATTGGTTCCAATATCTTGCAGATGGAGTTTTAAAAAGTATAGAACATCCCTGAAGAATTTTGAGCCGGGCGGTGAGAAGCCCCGGGTAATATGGTCAGTAAAGACAATGATTTCACCATCTTTGGGCTGAGGTCTCTCTTCAACCGGGTCAGGAGCACGATAATGCATGACACTTTTCTCTGGTAAGAATCCCATAGTGAGAAAATCCTTCAAAGTACTCTCGGTGACTGTGGAAGGAACCCAGTTGCAAGTGGTCATCGTCTTTGACGGGATGGTGAAAGGACAGTCTAAAAAGAAATAATTGGTCGGCTCAAATCAGTTGATGGGATTGCAAGTTGAAAATTACAGTGCATGTTTATAATGGCGGCTTAAGCAAGGGCTAATGATATATGAAGAAAAGATAAGTCGGCAGGGTAAGCTGCCATGACTAAGATATTCAAGAGTTGTCGAAAGCAAAATTGACTAAGTACTGGGACAAACCAGTTCCGCGGATAGGAGGTTACAAATTTGGATCTACCGTTGTTTAGAAAAAGGAAATGAATTCATCTACAAAAGGTGGCAGTGAAAAAGCCGAGGAGCCCTAGAGGAGATCTGTCGCTGTGGGGATTTAATCTAGTATTAACGCAAGTGCTAAAACTACTACCGCACAAAATTCCTATGGTTTTTGGATCTAATACATGGATCTAAACAAAGAAAAAGAAGGATGGTGACGAACACGGATGAACACCGATGAACAGCGACAAACCCTAATGGCAGATTGGTGACGAAGAAAGAAAGGCTTACTGGTGCTGTTAGAACAGTGGAATGGCGCCGCGGTTCTCTGGTCCACTCAGGGCGATGCAATGGTCGGAGTCTAGGACGAGGACGGAGGTCGACGGCGACAAGGTTCGTGCGGGACGATGCGCTGTGAGGAGGAAGAAAGGAGAAGGAGAAGAATGCAAGATGACCTTACGGTCCTATTTATAAGGAGGCAGGAAAACAGGTAGGCACGAAAGACGAGGAGGCCGAATGATAGTTATCCATCTAATTGGACGCCTCGATTTTTGGGAAGACATTAAGATAAAGATCCGTTGAAGATGACGTCGTAGCAGGTTTCCAAAATTCTTAGAAATGACGTCACGGCGGGTTACAAAGTTTGTGCAGCGGATATGGAAGGATTTTTCTAGGTCTTGGAGATTGACATGAACAAGTTCAAAATCAATCTAGGGCCTAATGTTGGGGATATAACTATTAGGTATGACCCGCCCAGGAGGGGCCGGGTCATCCCTTTGATGATTCATCACAATGAAGCCCAAGATCGTATGGTGGTTCATAAGTAGGCTTAGTAAAGGGCCCAGACCCTAAAGGCGGCTTAAGGCCCATAGATATAAACTGCTATGTGTGTAAAGCTTGTGTTGTAAGGTATGAGAAAGTTTACCGAGCCGGATACATTGTATAAGCCGGCCGGGACTCTAAGGGCCGCAGGGCGTCAGCCCGTGTATATAAGGGGGTGACCTAGCGGCGGCTTAGGGTAAGAAAGAACAGATCGAGAGACGGGTCAAGCATATTCGCTCCCTGCTCATCAAAACCCTAGCAATACCAACTACAAACTGGACTAGGCTTTTACCTTCATCGTAACGGGCCGAACTAGTATAAACTCCTCGTGTCCTTTGTCCTAATTAACCCCTTTAAGCTAACCTCAACGTGATGGCTCCACGACTAAGTCCTCACACTAGGACACCTATCGTGACAATTCCATGACACAAACCATACGCAATACATCACTAATAAAACGACAATCGTCATCATCGTCTCTTGACAAACATGAGCTAAAATAGTAGTAGATAGCGCTAATAAGCAGTTCATTTAGCATCGACGGCCCTGCCACACACATACTTCTAAATGAGGTTAATGACGGTCATCAACCTCAAGTCATGGCGCCGGGTGTTCCTGATGGTGACTAAGATGGCCTGTCCAACCTGGAGATTCTTGCCAGCAAGGAAGTTGTTCCACCACGCGGCGCTGAAGACAGTGCGACCGTCCGTGTCCACTGCGTAAACATAGTTGATGATGGAGCTCCTTGTGGTAAGGTGTAGTCCAGCAATGCCTGCTTCATCCGGCTCGATGCCACAGCACGAGCTTAGTCTCTTAGGTAATTTCTAGAAAAAACATATATGATAAATGAGCATGTCACATTACTACACTAAACGCATATCACATTACTAAGCATATCATATTACTACACTAAGTATATCATCAAATTCTACACTAAGCATATCATAACATTACTACACACTAATAAGCATATGATGCATCACACATTACTACACTAATTGAGCATATCATCAAATTCTACTCCAAGCATATATCATCACATTACTACACTAAGAATATCATCAAATTCTACACTAAGTGTCGGTGTCAAAACCGGCAGATCTCGGGTAGGGGGTCCCGAACTGTGCGTCTAAGGTTGATGGTAACAGGAGGCAGGGGACATGATGTTTTACCCAGGTTCGGGCCCTCTTGATGGAGGTAAAACCCTACGTCCTGCTTGATTTATTCTTGATGATATGAGTATTACAATAGTTGATCTACCACGAGATCGGAGAGGCTGAACCCTAGAAGCTAGCCTATGGTATGATTGTATATTGTCCTACGGACTAAAACCCTCCGGTTTATATAGACACCGGAGGGGGCTAGGGTTACACAAGGTCGGTTACAAAGGAGGAGATATCCATATCGGTACTGCCTAGCTTGCCTTCCACGCCAAGTAGAGTCCCATCCGGACACGAAACGAAGTCTTCAATCTTGTATCTTCATAGTCCAACAGTCCGGCCAAAGGATATAATCCGGCTGTCCGGGGACCCCCTAATCCAGGACTCCCTCAGTAGCCCCTGAACCAGGCTTCAATGACGATGAGTCCGGCGCACAGTATTGTCTTCGGCATTGCAAGGCGGGTTCCTCCTCCGAATATACCACGGAAAATTTTGAATACAAGGATAGTGTCCGACCCTGCAAAATAAGTTCCACATACCACCGTAGAGAGAATAATATTTCCACAAATCTAATTTGCTAACTTGTTTTGGCAACATGACATTAAGCCATGCCCGGTGATTATTCGAACCGTGTTTCTTCAACCAGGTCCACACATAACGCGAGGCGGTTTCTTGACACGTCTTGTCAAAGCAGAGATTGTGTTCCCCTAATTACGGGATTCTCATCAATACGGTTGTGGGTAACTCAACCATGCCTAGGACTCCTAGATTTTAAGCAAGTCCCAAACGGCCACTGGGAGGACGCTTGATATTCACCCTCTTTATAAAGGGACAAGGCTTTTACTTTTTTCCCTCCCGTGCTCAATCAAATCCTTCCCCCGCCTCGAGTTCTAACACCCAAAGCCCAGTTCAGGTGCTTTCGACCTTCAATCATGTCCGGATCTAGCCTTCAAGGCCGGTGGATGCCCTCCTTCGTTACGGAAGAGGATATCAAGAAGTTGAGGGAGGCCAGATACCTGACCACCGAGGTTTCGCATCGGCTGCCTGCTCGAGGGCAGGTCGTCCCTACTCCCGAACCCAACGAGAACATTGTGTTCGTCTCCCACTTCCTTCGAGGTCTAGGCCTCACTCTGGATCCCTTCGTTAGGGGTTTGATGTTCTATTACGGGCTAGATTTCCACGATCTAGCCCCGAACTCCTTTCTCCACATCTCTGTTAGGGAAAGTAGTAATTTCAAAAATTTCCTACGCACACGCAAGATCATGGTGATGCATAGCAACGAGAGGGGAGACTAATGTCTACGTACCCTCGTAGACCGAAAGCGGAAGCGTTAGCACAACGCGGTTGATGTAGTCGTACGTCTTCACGATCCGACCGATCAAGTACCAAACGTACGGCACCTCCGAGTTCAGCACACGTTCAGCCTGATGATGTCCCTCGAACTCCGATCCAGCCGAGTGTTGAGGGAGAGTTTCGTCAGCACGACGGCGTGGTGACGATGTTGATGTTCTACCGACGCAGGGCTTCGCCTAAGCACCGCTACAGTATTATCGAGGTGGACTATGGTGGAGGGGGGCACCGCACATGGCTAAGAGACGATCAACTTGATCAACTTGTGTGTCTAGAGGTGCCCCCTGCCCCTGTATATAAAGGAGCAAGGGGGGAGGCAGCCGGCCTAGGAGGAGGGCGCGCCAAGGGGGGAGTCCTACTCCCACCGGGAGTAGGACTCCTCCTTTCCTTGTTGGAGTAGGAGTGAAGGAAAGAGGAGGAGAGGGAGAAGGAAAAGGGGGCTGCACCCCTTGTCCAATTCAGACCAGAGGGGGGCGCAGGCCTCCTTCCTTTTGGCCTATCTCCTCTATTCCCGTATGGCCCAATAAGGCCCATATACTCCTCGGCGAATTCCCATAACTCTCCGGTACTCCGAAAAATACCCGAATCACTCGGAACCTTTCCGAAGTCCGAATATAGTCATCCAATATATCGATCTTTACGTCTTGACCATTTCGAGACTCCTTGTCATGTCCCCGATCTCATCCGGGACTCCGAACTCCTTCAGTACATCAAAACATATAAACTCATAATATAATTGTCATCGTAGCGTTAAGCGTGCGGACCCTATGGGTTCGAGAACTATGTAGACATGACCGAGACACGTCTCCGGTCAATAACTAATAGCGGAACCTGGATGCTCATATTGGCTCCTACATATTCTACGAAGATCTTTATCGACCAGACCGCATAACAACATACGTTGTTCCCTTTGTCATCGGTATGTTACTTGCCCGAGATTCGATCGTCGGCATCTCAATACCTAGTTCAATCTCGTTACCAGCAAGTCTCTTTACTCATTCCGTAATACATCATCCCGCAACTAACTCATTAGTTGCAAGGGAGATTTACATTTTTTTCCCTAACTTTGTCCAGACCTCATCTTTACCCCTAAATAAAAACAGTGCTCAACTTTACCTCTCTTCCGTTAAGTGCGTTTATAGAAATACCCTTCGGTACATTTTCCATCCAGTCAAAGGCCTTTTACCGTTAAGTCCATGTGTAGAAAAATCTAACGGTCAAAGGCCTTTGACTGGACGGAAAATGTACGGAAGGGCATTCCTATAAGCGCGCCTAATGGAAGAGGGGAAAAGTTGAGCACTCTTTTTATTTAGGGGTAAAGATGAGTCAGGACAAAGTTAGGGGGGGAAATGGAATTGGCCCTAGTTGCAATGCTTGCAAGGCTTAGGTGATGTGCATTACCGAGAGGGCCCAGAGATACCTCTTCGACAATCGGAATGACAAATCCTAATCTCGAAATACGCCAACCCAACAAGTACCTTCGGAGACACCTGTAGAGCACCTTTATAATCACCCAGTTATGTTGTGATGTTTGGTAGCACACAAAGTGTTCCTCCGGTAAACGAGAGTTGCATAATCTCATAGTCATAGGAACATGTATAAGTCATGAAGAAAGCAATAGCAACAAACTAAACGATCAAGTGCTAAGCTAATGGAATGGGTCAAGTCAATCACATCATTCTCCTAATGATGTGATCCCGTTAATCAAATGACAACTCATGTCTATGGTTAGGAAACATAACCATCTTTGATCAATGAGCTAGTCAAGTAGAGGCATACTAGTGACACTCTGTTTGTCTATGTATTCACACATGTATTGTGTTTCCGGTTAATACAATTCTAGCATGAATAATAAACATTTATCATGATATAAGGAAATAAATAATAACTTTATTATTGCCTCTAGGGCATGTTTCCTTCAGTCTCCCACTTGCACTAGAGTCAATAATCTAGTTCACATCGCCATGTGATTTAACATCAATAGTTCACATCACCATGTGATTAACACCCATAGTTCACATCGTCATGTGACCAACACTCAAAGGGTTTACTAGAGTCAATAATCTAGTTCACATCGCTATGTGATTAATACCCAAAGAGTACTAAGGTGTGATCATGTTTTGCTTGTGAGGGAAGTTTAGTCAACGGGTCTGCCACATTCAGATTCGTACGTATTTTGCAAATTTCTATGTCAACAATGCTCTGCACGAAGCTACTCTAGCTAAATGCTCCCACTTTCAATATGTATCCAGATTGAGACTTAGAGTCATCTGTATCCGTGTCAAAACTTGCATCGATGTAACCCTTTACGACGAACCTTTTGTCACCTCCATAATCGAGAAACATATCCTTACTCCACTAAGGATAATTTTGACCAATGTCCAGTGATCTACTCCTAGATCACTATTGTACTCCCTTGCCAAACTCAGGGCAGGGTATACAATAGGTCTGGTACACAGCATGGCATACTTTATAGAACCTATGGCTAAGGCATAGGGAATGACTTTCATTCTCTTTCTATCTTCTGTCGTGGTCGGGTTTTGAGTCTTACTCAACTTCACACCTTGTAACACAGGCAAGAACTCCTTCCTTGACTGTTCCATTTTGAACTATTTCAAAATCTTGTCAAGGTATGTACTCATTGAAAAACTTATCAAGCATCTTGATCTATCTCTATAGATCTTGGTGCTCAATATGTAAGCAGCTTCACCGAGGTCTTCCTTTTAAAAACTCCTTTCAAACATTCCTTTATGCTTTGCAGAATAATTCTACATTATCTCCGATCAACCATATGTCATTCACATATACTTATCAGAAATGTTGTAGTGCTCCCACTCACTTTCTTGTAAATAGAGGCTTCACCGCAAGTCTGTATAAAACTATATGCTTTGATCAACTTATCAAAGCGTATATTCCAACTCCGAGATGCTTGCACTAGTCCATAGATGGATCACTGGAGCTTGCATATTTTGTTAGTACCATTAGGATTGACAAAACCTTCTGGTTGCATCATATACAACTCTTCTTTAATAAATCCATTAAGGAATGCAGTTTTGTTTATCCATTTGCCAGATTTCATAAAATGCGGCAATTGCTAACATGATTCGGACAGACTTAAGCATAGATACGAGTGAGAAACTCTCATCGTAGTCAACACCTTAAACTTGTCGAAAACCTTTTTGCGACAATTCTAGCTTTGTAGATAGTAACACTACTATCAGTGTACGTCTTCCTCTTGAAGATCCATTTAATCTCAATGGCTCACCGATCAATGGGCAAGTCAATCAAAGTCCATACTTTGTTCTTATACATGGATCTCATCTCAGATTTCATGGCCTCAAGCCATTTCACGGAATCTGGGCTCATCATCGCTTCCTCATAGTTCGTAGGTTCGTTATGGTCAAGTAACATGACCTCCAGAACAGGATTACCATACCACTCTGGTGCGGATCTCACTCTGGTTTACCTATGAGGTTCGGTAGTAACTTGATCTGAAGTTACATGATCATCATCATTAGCTTCCTCACTAATTGGTGTAGTAGTCACAGAAACAGATTTCTGTGATGAACTACTTTCCAATAAGGGAGCAGGTACAGTTACCTCATCAAGTTCTACTTTTCTCCCACTCACTTCTTTCGAGAGAAACTCCTTCTCTAGAAAGGATCCATTCTCAGCAATGAATATCTTGCCTTCGGATCTGTGATAGAAGGTGTACCCAACATTTTCTTTTGGGTATCCTATGAAGACGCACTTCTCCGATTTGGGTTTGAGCTTATCAGGTTGAAACTTTTTCGCATAAGCATTGCAACCTCAAACTTTAAGAAACGACAACTTTGGTTTCTTGCCAAACCATAGTTCATACGGTGTCGTCTCAACGGATTTAGATGGTGCCCTATTTAACGTGAATGTAATTGTCTCTAATGCATAACCTCAAAACTATAGTGGTTAATCGGTAAGAAACATCATTGATTGCACTATATCCAATAATAGTACGGTAATGACGTTCGGACACACCATTATGCTGTGGTGTTCCAGGTAGCACAATTTTGTGAAACTATTCCACATTGTTTTAATTGAAGACCAAACTCGTAACTCAAATATTTGTCTCTGCGATCAGATCGTAGAAACTTTATTTTCTTGTCACGATGATTTTCCACTTCACTCTGAAGTTTTTGAACTTTTCAAATGTTTCAGACTTATGTTTCATCAAGTAGATATACCCATATCTGCTTAAATCATCTGTGAAGGTGATAAAATAACGATATCCGCCACGAGCCTCAATATTCATCGGACCACATACATCTGTATGTATGATTTCCAACAAATCCGTTGCTCTATCCATAGTACCGGAGAACGGTGTTTTAGTCATCTTGCCCATGAGGCACGGTTCGCAAGTACCAAGTGATTCATAATCAAGTGATTCCAAAAGTCCATCAGTATGGAGTTTCTTCATGCGCTTTACACCAATATGACCTAAACGGCAGTGCCACAAATAAGTTGCACTATCATTATTAACTTTGCATCTTTTGGCTTCAATATTATGAGAATGTGTATCACCACAATCGAGATCCAACAAACCATTTTCATTGGGTGTATGACCATAGAAGGTTTTATTCATGTAAACAGAACAACAATTATTCTCTAACTTACATGAATAACCGTATTGCAATAAAACATGATCCAATCATATTCATGCTCAATGCAAACACTAAATAACATTTATTTTAGGTTTAACACTAATCCCGAAAGTATAGGGAGTGTGCGATGATGATCATATCAATCTTGGAACCATTTCCGATACACATCGTCACTTCACCCTTAACTAGTCTCTGTTCATTCTGCAACTCCTGTTTCGAGTTACTATACTTAGCAACTGAACTAGTATCAAATACTGAGGGGTTGCTATAAACACTAGTAAAGTACACATCAATAACATGTATATCAAATATACCTATGTTCACTTTGCCATCCTTCTTATCCGCCAATTACTTGGGGTAGTTCCGCTTATAGTGACCAGTCCCTTTGCAGTAGAAGCACTTAGTCTCAGGCTTAGGTCCAGACTTGGGATTCTTCACTTGAGCAGCAACTTGCTTGCCATTCTTCTTGAAGTTCCCCTTCTTTCCTTTTCCCCTTTTCTTGAAACTAGTGGTCTTGTCAACCATCAACACTTGATGGTTTTCTTGATTTCTACCTTCGTTGATTTTAGTATCACGAAGAGCTTGGGAATCGTTTCCGTTATCCCTTGCATATTATAGTTCATCACGAAGTTCTAGTAACTTGGTGATGGTGACTAGAGAATTCTGTCAATCACTATTTTATCTGTAAGATTAACTCCCACTTGATTCAAGCGATTGTAGTACCCAGACAATCTGAGCACATGCTCACTGCTTGAGCTATTCTCCTCCATCTTTTAGCTATAGAACTTCTTGGAGACTTCATATCTCTCAACTCGGGTATTTGCTTGAAATATTAACTTCAACTCCTGGAACATCTCATATGATCCATGACGTTCAAAACGTCTTTGAAGTCCCGATTCTAAGCTGTTAAGCATGGTGCACTAAACTATCAAGTAGTCATCACATTGAGCTAGCCAAACGTTCATAACGTCTGCATCTGCTCCTGCAATAGGTCAGTCACCTAGCGGTGCATCAAGGACATAATTCTTCTGTGCAGCAATGAGGGTAATCCTCAGATCACGGATCCAATCCGCATCATTGCTACTAACATTTTTCAAATTAGTTTTCTCTAGGAACATATAAAAATTAAACGAGGAGCAACATCACGAGCTGTTGATCTACAACATAGATATGCTAATACTACCAGGACTAAGTTCATCATAAATTAAAGTTCAATTAATCATATTACTTAAGAACTCCCACTTAGATAGACATCCCTCTAATCATCTAAGTGATCACGTGATCCAAATCAACTAAACCATAACCGATCATCACGTGAAATGGAGTAGCTTTCAATGGTGACATCATTATGTTGATCATATCTACTATATGATTCACGCTCGACCTTTCGGTCTCAGTGTTCCGAGGCCATATCCGCATATGCTAGGCTCGTCAAGTTTAACCTGAGTATTCTGCGTGTGCAAAACTGGCTTGCACCCATTGTAGATGGACGTAGAGCTTATCACACCCGATCATCACGTGGTGTCTGGGCACGACGAACTTTGGCAACGGTGCATACTTAGGGAGAACACTTTTATCTTGAAATTTAGTGAGAGATCATCTTATAATGCTACTGTCAATCAAAGCAAGATAAGATGCATAAAAGATAAACATCACATGCAATCAATATAAGTGATATGATATGGCCATCATCATTTTGTGCTTGTGATCTCCATCTCCGAAGCACCGTCATGATCACCATCGTCACCAGCACGACACCTTGATCACCATCGTAGCATCATTGTCGTCTCGCCAATCTTATGCTTCCACGACTATCGCTACCGCTTAGTGATAAAGTACAGCATTACAGCGCAATTGCATTGCATACAATAAAGAGACAACCATATGGCTCCTGCCAGTTGCCAATAACTCGGTTACAAAACGTGATCATCTCATACAATAAAATTTAGCATCATGTCTTGACCATATCACATCACAACATGCCCTGCAAAAACAAGTTAGACGTCCTCTACTTTGTTGTTGCAAGTTTTACGTGGCTGCTACGGGCTTTAGCAAGAACCGTTCTTACCTACGCATCAAAAACCACAACGATAGTTTGTCAAGTTGGTGTTGTTTTAACCTTCGCAAGGACCGGGAGTAGCCACACTCAGTTCAACTAAAGTTGGAGAAACTGACACCCACCAGCCACCTGTGTGCAAAGCACGTCGGTAGAACCAGTCCCGCGTAAGCGTACGCGTAATGTCGGTCCGGGCCGCTACATCCAACAATACCGCCGAACCAAAGTATGACATGCTGGTAAGCAGTATGACTTATATCACCCACAACTCACTTGTGTTCTACTCGTGCATATAACATCAACGCATAAAACCTGGCTCAGATGCCACTGTTGGGGAACATAGTAATTTCAAAATTTTCCTACGCACACGGAAGATCATGGTGATGCATAGCAACGATAGGGGAGAGTAATGTCTATGTACCCTCGTAGACCGAAAGCGGAAGCGTTAGCACAACGCGGTTGATGTAGTCGTACGTCTTCATGATCCGACCGATCAAGTACCGAACGTGCAGCACCTCCGAGTTCAGCACACGTTCATCCCGATGACGTCCCTCGAACTCCGATCCAGTCGAGTGTTGAGGGAGAGTTTCGTCATCACGGCGGCGTGGTGACGATGTTGATGTTCTACCGACGCAGGGCTTCGCCTAAGCACCGCTACAGTATTATCGAGGTGGACTATGGTGGAGGGGGGCACCGCACATGGCTAAGAGACGATCAACTTGATCAACTTGTGTGTCTAGAGGTGCCCCCTGCCCCTGTATATAAAGGAGCAAGGGGGGAGGTGGCCGGCCTAGGAGGAGGGCGCGCCAAGGGGGGAGTCCTACTCCCACCGGGAGTAGGACTCCTCCTTTCCTTGTTGGAGTAGGAGTGAAGGAAAGAGGAGGAGAGGGAGAAGGAAAAGGGGGCTGCACCCCTTGTCCAATTTGGACCAGAGGGGGGGCGCAGGCCTCCTTCCTTTTGGCCTATCTCCTCTATTCCCGTATGGCCCAATAAGGCCCATATACTCCCCGGCGAATTCCCCTAACTCTCCGGTACTCCGAAAAATACCCGAATCACTCGGAACCTTTCCGAAGTCCGAATATAGTCGTCCAATATATCGATCTTTACATCTCAACCATTTCGAGACTCCTTGTATGTCCCCGATCTCATCCGGGACTCCGAACTCCTTCGGTACATCAAAACATATAAACTCATAATATAACTGTCATCATAGCGTTAAGCGTGCGGACCCTACGGGTTCGAGAACTATGTAGACATGACCGAGACACGTCTCCGGTCAATAACCAATAGCGGAACCTGGATGCTCATATTGGCTCCTACATATTCTACGAAGATCTTTATCGGTCAGACCGCATAACAACATACGTTGTTCCCTTTGTCATCGGTATGTTACTTGCCCGAGATTCTATCGTCGGCATCTCAATACCTAGTTCAATCTCGTTACCAGCAAGTCTCTTTACTCGTTCCGTAATACATCATCCCGCAACTAACTCATTAGTTGCAATGCTTGCAAGGCTTAGGTGATGTGCATTACCGAGAGGGCCCAGAGATACCTCTCCGACAATTGGAGTGACAAATCCTAATCTCGAAATACGCCAACCCAACAAGTACCTTCGGAGACACCTGTAGAGCACCTTTATAATCACCCAGTTACATTGTGACGTTTGGTAGCACACAAAGTGTTCCTCCGGTAAACGGGAGTTGCATAAGCTCATAGTCATAGGAACATGTATAAGTCATGAAGAAAGCAATAGCAACAAACTAAACGATCAAGTGCTAAGCTAACGGAATGGGTCAAGTCAATCACATCATTCTCCTAATGATGTGATCCCGTTAATCAAATGACAACTCATGTCTATGGTTAGGAAACATAACCATCTTTGATCAACAAGCTAGTCAAGTAGAGGCATATTAGTGACACTCTGTTTGTCTATGTATTCACACATGTATTGTGTTTCCGGTTAATACAATTCTAGCATGAATAATAAACATTTATCATGATATAAGGAAATAAATAATAACTTTATTATTGCCTCTAGGGCATATTTCCTTCAATCTCGGCATTTATTGTCGTATGTGAGGCCTTCCTCCGCATTACCCCTCACTTCGGCCTGTGGCTCAAGACCTTTGACGTGAAGCCGAAGATGGTCGAGGGGCAGCATGTAGCGTGCGGAGGCGCATTAATAAGCAAGATCGCTGCAGCTCCGTGGCCAAAGGGTTCCTTTTCAGAGGTGTCCGGATTATGGCAATGGGAGTGGTTTTACATCACAGCTCCCAGAAGTGCCAAGTGGGTGGCTGCCCCTGCTTTCCGCTCGGGCCCTCCACCACAACTGATGTCATGGATTAGCAGAGGGCTGAGCTGGGGTCCAGCCAAGGACGTGCCTACACTGCAGAGCCGCATTCAAGATCTCTTCGAAGGAGATTTCAGTCCGGTTATGGTGGTGCAAGTCATGCTGGTTCCTCGAGTCCAGCCTTGCAAACGCCGGCCCCTCCGCACGTGGGAGTTCAACCCAGAAGGGCCGCGCACTATTCAGAATTTCCTCGGCCTGACGCACGAGGAGATGTATAAATCATTCTTCGGACCCCAAATAGAGTGTCCGGATACTACCGAGGACGTGGGCCTGAGCAGCAACCGCACCACCGACTAAGTAAGTAATCCTCTAGCCGAACACACTGTCTTACATTTATCATGATGTCATTCTGAGAAATCGCTCTTTGACCAGGACTGGCTAACAAAGGCAAAGATGATTCAGTGTTCGGCCCCCCTTCCTGAGGGTTTGGACAATCCGGTACTGGAGAAGATGCTCGAGCCAGCACCTTGCCCGGAGCCCTCAAAGGAAGATAAAGGGGGGAATAATGAGGGCGAAAGCGGGCCCCCATCGCTACCAATTCCAACCGAGGGAATGAGCGCCTTCGCGAGGGAGGATAACAAAGGGGAAGAATCCGACATTCTCTTGCCCCGGGGAAGGAAGAGGACCACCTCTGAAGATCAGAAAGCCAAGGCTTCCAAACGGGAGAAGAAATCTCCACCAGAGGGTCCGGCCCCGGAGGGTGCTCTTGCCACAAAAAGTCCGTGCGGAGATCATCCCTCTAACGAGCTGTAAGTTATCGAAAAATACTTGATAGTAAAGATATTCTACCTTTCTTCCAAGGAAAATAACCGAAGCATTTATCTTGCAGTTCGGATCTCAGCCCTTCTCAGCAAAGCTCCTCTTCGGGGGATCTTCTTCCAGAGATGATGGAGAGCGAAACGCCTCCCCCGGACTCCTCCTCTCAAGAAGCGGGCGACCTTGAAGTGTCGTCTCGGAGGGCCTCCCCAGATCCGGTGAGGCCAGAAGATAATCCTATGGTCACCCGAAGTCCCCAGTATCCGGCTCTTGAAGAGAGCAAACAGAAGAGTCCGGCACCGTCTGTTATGCGGTCGGACGTACTGAGGGAGCTGTTGGAGCGAGTGGCCATCTCAGAAGAACACCGTATGTTGATGGGTACGGTGATGGAAAGAATTTCGTCCGCCGAAAGCGGATTGCATGAGGCCTTTATGAGTCTATTGACGGGCTTTGAGGTACATGAAATGATATACTTTGTGATTGTACCGCACATTTTTAGGTGTGCCCTGTGTAGATAGTAGCCCCTGAGACTCTGGTTGTCGTCGAGAATGGCGGCGAACAGAGGATCGTAGTCCCAGGTAATAACCAAACCGCCTTTATGTGCAGATGGATGGAGCTCCGGTGGCTGGTCGGACTCATGAGATTGCCAAACTAAAGTGGCAACTGGATGCGGCGGATGCCAACATCGAGCTTGTTAATAAGTGGCTTGACGAGGCACAGGGTAAGTGATATTTTCTGGTGAATGTCACATAGTAAGAGCAGCGTAATGCCAGTATCTTTAATATGTTGTGACTGCAGATGGAGCTGCCACCGTGGAGACCCTTCGGGCGGAGCTTGCCCGAGCCAAAGAACAAGCAAGGATTAGTAATGCGGCCGCTTTAAAGGCGGCCGAAGAGTTAAGAGCCGAAAAGGCTGCACATTGCGAGAGCAAAGATAAAATGGCCAAGATGGCTGTAAAGTTAAAAGACACTGCCGACCGTTGCCAGTTCCTTGAAGAAGAAAACCAGGCGAGGGCGACGGACCTCGAGAAGGCCACAATGGCAACCAAGGACACCCGCTCTGCCATGAGAGCGAAGAAGGAGGAACTGCGTGAAGCCAGGGATATTGCAGCTGGGAAGCCCTTTATGCTGCGGAGGAAGTTCGGAAATCCGCGGTATGCCCCTCTGGATCGGTTGTGGAGTTCGGCAGACGCATATATGGACTTGGCGGCGAGCGCTGTCGATGCGGCCGAATACTTCCGAGATCAAACAGATCGTGAAGTGGACAAGCTATTCTGGTCGCAGTTTAACGTTCCAGAGCATCCGCTTCCGTTGACTGATCAGCTTGCCGAATGGGCCGAACTCAATAGATTGTCCGGACTTGCCATGAGGTCCGTCGTAGATCATCTGTGGCCGGAAAAGCCGAAGTCGAACAGCTATTTCAGCTTAGTGCAGCAGTTCCTTGGTGCGGTGCCGCGCATCAATGCGATGAAGAGGTCGGCATGCATAGAAGGCTCGCGGATGGCCCTTGCCCGTGTCAAAGCATACTGGGCAGAGATGGATGCTACCACTGTTGCGGCGCAGGGTTCGGCCATAGGCCGAGTGGCTGCCGAGCACTATTTTGAAGAAGTTCTTGAGGGTGCTCGTTTGATAGAGGCCCAGTGCTCGAAGAATATTATGTTTGAGTGACATGTATTCCTATTGTAGAAACAATGTTTATGAAATTTATTAAGGCTATATTTATACATTTGCCTGAAAGTAATATGATGCCTCTGTCAGCGCTCTGGGAACGGGGGTCCCCAGACTTGCCTGCCTGCGGCCTGCGGCGTGGCTCAAAGGGGGGGCCCAGCGCGGCCCATCTTCACCAACACAAACCCAAGACCCTCGCGAGGGGCCAAGCCTCGCGGGGCGGACGACGCGGAGCTTCCTCAGGCACGGCCTCGTCAGGCTGGCTCACGAGGAGGCAGAGAGATCAAGGCGGGGTACCTCACGAGGTGCCCGTGACGCAAGCCATGACGACCGGGGGCGCCAGGCGGGTGCCAGCCCGCGCATCGTCCCCCTTCCTCTTTGGTGCAAAGGGGGCAAGCGCAGCCGCGGAGTACCGAGGCATCAGGCAAAGGTTGCATTTCGGTGCAACGAGACCAAGACCAGGAGGACTACGAGATAGAGGTCACCATGGAGCCCAAAACGGCGTCGTCACCAGAGCTTTGCGCAGGCAAAGACTACTTTTGTCAGGATAGTTGATACAAACTGTCCCCCTTCAAATTAGCCCGCCATTGTTGGCTCCCTTCCCGCTCGATATTTGGGAAGAGGACCATGGCCTCTATAAATAGGACCAGCCACCCACAGAGACACGGGGGGACAGAGAGACGGAGCAAGGAGAGGTAGGGCAAGAGAGAGAAAGAGAAGATCAAAGAGAGAGAGAGAGAGAGAGAGAGAGAGAAAGGTGACTGAGCTCCTCCCAGCAGTTCATCACCCCAGCCAAGAACAGACCCTCGCGAGGCTGTTCTTCCTTGTATTGTTCATCATCATCAACCCAAGAGGCAATCCACCAAACCACACACTGGAGTAGGGTATTACACCACAACGGTGGCCCGAACCAGTATAAACCATGTGTCTCTTGCGTTGTTCTTTCCTTAGTTCAGATCCTAGCAAGGCGGAGGGGTGCAAGTAGGTAGGAGGCGAAATCTCCACGCGCACCCCAGTGTTCGAACCTCAAGGGTCTGCCGGAACCTGAAATCCGACATCTGGCGCGCCAGGTAGGGGTATGCAGGGATTCGTCTTCCACCACCCCGTTCTCCTCCGACCATCACGCCCATGTCTGACGCTCGTCGGGCCCGCGCCGAGCGCCGGGCCGTGCTCGCTTCCCGCGTCGCCCAGACGGCCCCTGTCGGCGGGCGTCCTTGCCGTTCCCCGTCGCCTGTCGTCAACGCCGCCACCGGCCCGGCGGGGGACGAGCAATGAGCATCGTCCCAGCATCCGTCCGTGCGGCAAGACGGCCGCACCGCAACTCCCTCGCTCACCCCAGCTGGTTCTTCGTCCCGCGCGCTCCGCACGCCCATGGAGCCCCGCAACCTCTTCCCCGCCCATCGCGCTGCACCAACACCCCCGGTCGTCGCGGCCCTCTTGGGCGGCTCGCAGGCGCCGCCTGCAAGTCACCATGTCAAGCCGTTCATCCGCCGGGTCAGCGCCGCTTCCACGCGGCAGGGGGCTCCCCTGGACCGGGCGGCGCCCGAGACCGGCCTGACCTTCAGCTCGGAGGACCACCCCTCCAACTCGGCCTGCTCGGGTGCGCTCCCCATGCTGTGCACCCCCACCATATGCCAGGTGGCCTTCACCAGAACCCTCATTGATGGCGGCGCGGGCCTCAGCATGCTCTCGGTCGAGGCCTTCAACCTCCTCTGCATACCCCTGGAACGGCTGCAACCCAGCCGGCCCTTCTCAGACGTAGGGGGCGAGTCGTCCAGCTCCTTGGGACAAATCCGGCTCCCAGTAACCTTCGGCACCTACGACAACTTCCGCACGGAGCTGGTTGACTTCGACATCACCCCCATCGGCCTCCCCTACAACGCCATCCTCGGCTACCCAGCGCTGGCCCAGTTCATGGCCGCGACGCACCCGGCGTACAACCTCATGAAGATGCCCGGGAGTAGCGGTGTCCTCACTGTGCACGGGGACACCGGGGACGCGCTGCGGGTGCTCAAGCTCGCCTTCAAGACGGCGGCGGCGGCACAGCCCACCAACTTGGAGACCCCCGGGCCCAAGGGGGCTGCACCCGCCAAGAAGAAACAGTTGTTCACCCAAGACAAGGCAGAAACCAAGCAGATACCCGTCGATGAGGACGGATCCACCAACGCCACTTTCACCATAGGCGCCCACCTCAAACCCGAGCAGGAGAAGGCCCTGGTCGGGTTCCTGCGTGCAAACAAGAAGGTATTCGCTTGGGAGCCTGACCAGTTGGCAGGGATCCCTAGAGTGTAATCGAGCATCACCTCAACATGCGCCCTGTGAAACAGAAGGCCAGGTGACAGTCCACAGAAAAGCAGGCCTTCATCATCCAAGAGACCCGCAAATTAGAAGCCACTAGGGTCATTCGCGAGGTCCGATACCCGGACTGGTTGGCCAACCCTGTCGTTGTGCCAAAGAAGGGAGGGAAGGAGCGCATGTGTGTCGACTTCACCAACCTCAACAAAGCATGCCCGCAAGATCCCTTCCCGCTCCCCCGCATCGACCAGATCGTCGATTCCACTGCGGAATGCGACCTGTTGTGCTTCTTGGATGCCTTCTCTGGGTATCACCAGATCAAGATGGCGGTAGAAGACGTCGAGAAGACAGCCTTCCTAACCCCGTGTGGGGTGTACTACTACACATGCATGCCATTCGGGCTGCGTAACGCAGGGGCGACCTTCCAGCGGCTGATGCACATCACCTTGGGCCCGCAGCTCGGGAAGAATGTTGAAGCTTACGTCAATGACATTGTGGTAAAGTCTCGGGAGGCCAAGACCTTGATACAAGACTTGGAGGAAACCTTCGCGAGCCTCAACGCAGTGAACCTATGGCTCAACCCAAAGAAGTGTGTGTTCGGAGTCCCCTCGGGCAAGCTCTTGGGTTTCCTCGTGTCCCACCGAGGCATCGAGGCTAACCCGGAGAAGGTCAAGGCGGTGGAAGACATGAGCCCGCCAAAGACCCTCAGAGAAATGCAGAAGCTCACGGGGCGCGTGACCGCACTAGGGCGCTTCATCTCCAAGTTGGGGGAATGAGCACTGCCCTTCTTCCAGCTAATGAAGAAAAAGGGGCCCTTCGAGTGGACTGAAGAGGCCAACAAGGCGTTCCAGGATCCCAAGAGATACCTGACCAGCCCACCGGTCATGGTGGCTCCACGCCCTCAAGAGCCCCTGGTGCTTTACCTCGCCGCCACTCCTTACTCCGCCAGCGCGGCCTTAGTGGTAGTTAGAGAGGAGCGCCGAATCAAAACCGCGGCAGCAGCCCGGGACAAGGCAGAACAGGGACAAGGAAGGCCTACAGAAACCGCCACCGCGGCTGAGGAGGATCAGCCGCCCCAGAGGGGCGCACCAGAGGCGTAAGAGGCCCCTCTTCCAGATGGCCAGCCTCAGGAGGCCTCATTGCCTCAAGAGGTGCCACGGTCTCCGAAGGGAGCCACCAGCACTGACGCACTCCACCTCGTTGAGCACCCGGTGTACTTCGTCAACACGGTGCTGCGGGATGCCAGGGCACGGTACCCCATGCCTCAGAAACTCCTCCTCGCGCTACTGATGGCCTCGCGCAAGCTGCGGCACTATTTTCAGGGTCACCCCATCAAGGTCGTCTCGTTGTACCCCCTGGAGAGAGTACTCAGGAGCCCTAATTTAGCTGGAAGGGTCACTGAGTGGAATATAGAACTGCAAGCGTTTCAGCTCGAATTCAGCATGACTAGAGTCATCAAGGGAGCAGCGTTGGCGGATTTTGTGGCGGAATGGACGGAGGCGCCAGGCCTCAAGGCCGACGACGATTGGTCCCTGTCCCCGGGAAGCGAGGCGCCAGAAGGCTAGGTCATGTACTTCGATGGGGCGTTCTCCAGGCATGGCGCTGGGGCTGGGGCGGTGCTTATATCGCCCGCTCAGGACAAGCTCTATTACGCCGTGCAGCTCTGTTTCCAGCAAGGTGAAAATGTCTCCAACAACATAGCAGAGTATGAAGGTTTAATAGCGGGCTTGAAGGCCGCGGCTGCCCTGGGGGTGAAACGCCTCACCATCAAGGGCGATTCGCAGCTCCTTGTCAATTTCTCCAACAAAGTGTACGAGCCGAAGGATGAGCACATGGAAGCCTACCTAGCGGAGGTTCGCAAGATGGAGAAGCAGTTCTAGGGGTTGGAGTTGCAGCATGTGCCCCGTGGCACCAATCAGGAGGCCGACGACATCGCCAAACGGGCATCCAGGCGGTTACCTCAGGAGCCTGGTGTTTTCGAGGAACGGCTCTTCAAGCCATCAGCCCTGCCGTCATTATCGAACACGGCTCAGCCCCGGGAGGAGCTCCCTCAGCCACCTGCCTCAGGGGCTCCGGCCTATGGCCCGGCCTCAGGAGCACATCTGCTCCTGACGATGGAACCTCAGGAGGGATGTTGGATTGCGAAGCTCCGGAGTTACCTAACGCAAGGGACCCTGCCGGAGAAGGAGGAGGAAGCGGAGCGAGTGGCACGCCAGGCCACGGCATACTGCATCAAGGATGGAGAGCTCTACCGGAAGCGGCCAAACGATGTATCCCTGCGCTGCATCTCCAGGGAGCAAGGGAAGGAACTGCTGGAAGATATACACGGCGGAGATTGTGGACATCATTCATCATCGCGGACCCTCGTCGGCAAGGTGTTCCGCAGTGGGTTTTATTGGCCCACCGCGCTCAATGACGCCGTTGAACTAGTAAAAGCTTGTGAGGCCTGCCAGTTCCACGCCAAGCAGATCCATCAGCCAGCAGGAGGCTTGCAGACTATACCCCTTTCATGGCCATTCACAGTCTGGGGGCTGGATATCTTGGGCCCGTTTCCTTGGGCGCCTGGGGGCTACCGCTACCTCTATGTCGCCGTGGACAAGTTCACCAAGTGAGCTAAAGTAGAGGCTGTCTGCACCATTCCCGCGGGTTCCGCGGTCAAGTTCATCAAGGGCATCGTGAGTCGGTTTGGGGTGCCGAATCGCATCATCATGGACAACGGTTCGCAGTTCACCAGTAACCTCTTCAAAACATACTGTGCTAACCTTTGAACACAGATATGCTACGCTTCGGTGGCGCACCCCCGAAGCAACGGCCAGGCCGAGCGGGCCAACGCGGAGGTCCTGAGGGGCCTCAAGACCAGGACGTTCAAGAAGAAGCTGGAGGCCTGCGGCAGAGGTTGGTACGACGAGCTTCGGTCCGTGTTGTGGTCCATCCGCACAACCGTGACCAAGCCGACTGGAGAGACCCCGTTCTTCCTGGTCTACGGAGCCGAAGCGGTCCTCCCTCACGAGGTCAGATGTCGCTCTGCGCGGGTCCTGGCGTTTGACGAGGCGCAGCAGGACGCCATGCGGGGGATGGACCTCGTGCTAGGGGAGGAACGTCGCCAAGAAGCCATGCTACAAGCAGCGAGATACCAACAAGCACTGCGGCGATATCACTGCCGCAACATCCGCCCCAGAACTCTCGAGGTAGGAGACCTCGTGCTCAGGCGGGTCCTCTCCAGGGAGGGGCTGCACAAGCTCTCTCCCATGTGGGAGGGCCCGTTCAAAGTTGTTCATGTTTCCAGGCCCGGCTCCGCGTGCTTGGAGACTCAGGAGGGGGTGCCAGTCCAGAATGCGTGGAACATCCAGCACCTCCAGAGGTTCTACCCCTAAAAAAGGCCCGGAGCCTGTGAAGAAGGCGAATGCCTATGAAGCTATCGCATTTCGGAAAAGGCCCAGAGCCTGTGAAGAAGGCGAATGCCTGTGAAGCTATCGCGTTTTGGAAAAGGCCCAGAGCCTGTGAAGAAGGCGAATGCCTGTGAAGCTATCGCGTGTTGGAAAAGGCCCAGAGCTATGAAGAAGGCGAATGCCTGTGCAGCTATCGCATATGGGAAAAAGCCCGGAGCCTGTGAAGAAGGCGAATGCCTGTGAAGCTATCGCGTTTGGGAAAAGGCCCGGAGCCTGTGAATAAGGTGAATGCCTGTGAAGCCATCGTGTTTGGGAAAAGGCCCGGAGCCTGTGAAGAAGGCCAACGCCTGTGAAGCTCGCCGCCCGTGACACTCTCACGTCATAATGAGTTGGGGCTGTACACGCCCTGGAGTCTCAGGAGCGCCAGCCTCAGGCCCTGGGGCTCCCTCCCATGCCCAGTGGCAGCACTTAGCTCCGCGCTGGTGAGAAGACATCGAAGACTAGATTGGGTGCCAGACGCGGCTTTTCATTTGCTTTCCGCAGTTGGCTTGTTCCTTCTCATTCGAAGTTTTATTGAAGTTGTTGCCGTCTTTGGCTTGTGGTTCTCCGACTTTTCACTCTCCTGCCTCGATTTCTCTTGTGCAAGGCCTCGCGAGGGGGGCAGCTGAGCGCCCTCGCGAGTGTTCCTATCCTAGTCATTCAAAGAGTTCACGAGCTGGGCCCCTTACAGGAGCACCCCTCCAGTCTGTGCCCCACGGGCACCGTGACACAAACAAAGGGCCTGGGTTGGTTGCCCCCCCATGGCCGGGGCCGGAAACTATCCACGCTCGGACACGTAGCCGGAAGGTACGGTAACGAAAGCAAAATGATGATTAACAACAATAACCCAAACACGCCCCCGCGGGGCTCCACACTATTGTCTTTGTTATGCAGGGAAAAGGAAAAAGAAAGAACAAATCTGGTACAGCTCACCTCACACCGGCCCGCAGGGAAGGCCCGAGCTGCCTCCGAAGCTCAGGCGGACTCCCTCTCGCGCTTCACCAGGGCGCGACAGCGGGCGGACACGTTGCCACCTCCCAAGCAGATACGGTGGCGCGGGGGCTGACCGCGGCCACCGCTAGAGGAGTCGCCGCCTGAAGAAGAACCGAAGAAGCTTGAGGAACCCTGAGCGCCGCTGGTTGCGCGAGCGCTGCCCTCTCCATCATCGCTGGAGCTAGGTTCCCAGCCACGGTCGTCACCCTCAGGGCAACACCCTGCGCGGCGACCATCTTCCCCAAACACCCTCACATAGAGGGTGGCATCGCCGTCGAACTTGAAGTGTAGGGTGCACCGATGACTCGGGCCACGCGCGCGGGCAAACGTCTGCCAACCGCGGGCCAGGAACAGGCTCCCGGCCGCGGAGACCTCCAGTGAGACCCATGAGGCTCGGCTACAGCAGCCGTCGGCCTGAAGCCAGAGGCCGCCCGGGGCGCCGGCCAGGAGCTCGCCAAGGAGGAAGCGAGGAAGCGGAAGCCGAGTGCTGGTCGGCCCCACCGACCACACGACGAACTCCGGCAGCACTTCAGCAGCGTGAAAGCGCGGCCTAGGGGGACGCGCAGCCGAAGCACGCCCCCCGGCCGCAGTAATCTGCCCGTCGCTGTGCTGAAGTTCGCCTCCACGGCCGCAGGGAGCCACCGTGGTGGCCACAGGATGTTTACGAGGGCGCCCTTGGCCGCGCTTGGGTGGGGTAGAGGCGGGCTCAACCTGGTGAGCCTTCCCCTTCTCTGCGGCCGAGAACCTCCTTGACGGGGCCATGAAGAAAGGGAGGAGCAAGGAGGGATGAACTGGAAGGGCGCGCGCCGGGACTTGTCCAATCCATGCAGTTGCCGAGGCGCCATGGGGAAGTGGAGATGCCCACGTCCAATCAACCGCCACGCGGCGCCCAAGGCCGCAGGCTGTTAGGGCCCGCGACGCTTTGCTCTTGCCCTTCCGCCTCCCTGCACGGCCAAGTCCGGGCGCGCCTTGGGCCCGGGGGCTACTGTCAGCGTTCTGGGAACAGGGGTCCCCAGACTTGCCTGCCTGCGGCCTGCGGCGTGGCTCAAAGGGGGGCCCAGCGCGGCCCATCTTCACCAACACAAACCCAAGACCCTCGCGAGGGGCCAAGCCTCGCGGGGCGGACGACGCGGAGCTTCCTCGGGCACGGCCTCGTCAGGCTGGCTCACGAGAAGGCGGAGAGATCAAGGCGGGGTACCTCACGAGGTGCCCGTGACGCAAGCCATGACGACCGGGGGCGCCAGGCGGGTGCCAGCCCGTGCAGCATCCCCCCTTCCTCTTTGGTGCAAAGGGGGCAAGCGCAGCCACGGAGTACCAAGGCATCAGGCAAAGGTTGCCATTTCGATGCAACGAGACCAAGACTAGGAGGACTATGAGACAGAGGTCACCGTGGAGCCCAAAACGGCGTCGTCACCAGAGCTTTGCGCAGGCGAAGACTACTTTTGTTAGGATAGTTGATACTAGCTGTCCCCCTTTAAATTAGCCCGCCATCGTTGGCTCCCTTCCCGCTCGATATTTGGGAAGAGGACCAGGGCCTCTATAAATAGGACCAGCCACCCACAGAGACACGGGGGTACAGAGAGACGGAGCAAGGAGAGGTAGGGAAAGAGAGAGAGAGAGAAGATCAGAAAGAGAAAGAGAGAGAGAAAGGTAACTAAGCTCCTCCCAGCAGTTCATCACCCCAGCCAAGAACAGACCCTCGCGAGGCTGTTCTTCCTTGTATTGTTCATCATCATCAGCCCAAGAAGCAATCCACCACACCACACACTGGAGTAGGGTATTACACCACAACGGTGGCCCGAACCAGTATAAACCATGTGTCTCTTGTGTTGTTCTTTCCTTAGTTCAGATCCTAGCAAGGCGGAGGGGTGCAGGTAGGTAGGAGGCGAAATCTCCATGCGCACACCAGTGTTCGAACCTCAAGGGTCTGCCGAAACCCGAAATCCGACAGCCTCCTGTGCGGCCGTTTATATATATATGTATATAACCTGAAAGATTGCAGTCGTCGGCTTCAGCCCCCACGCATATAATGCGGGGGTGTTCGCAGAAGACGCGTATTCACACTTAATACAACGTCTTGGTCCTAATAAGGAGGTGGTGGCGCAGTGAACTAGGCAACCGGACTATAAATCTTTAACACTTTCACTTAGCCATAGGAGTTTGACAGTGGGGCTACTATATAGCCCCTGGTGGCTCCACACTCTCCCGAATTCGGGGTGCGTACATGCCTAACCGGGAAACGGCCCTTCGTTAAGGCGGAGGAATTCTAACATTCCGATAGGTCATCGAGTGGTTGACCAGTCTCATGCCATATCATGACAGTCAGTTTTCGGCTTTCTCTACTAAGGTGCTCGTCCGAATGACCCGGGGCACAATCGGAGTAGTTCTCCTGGTGCCGCCTTAGCCGATAGAGCGGAACATAAGGCAGCAAAACACAGGAGCCGGGCAAACCCAACATTTGACCAAAGACATGATTCGAAGTTGATGCATATAAGGCCAAGCTCGCGACGCCGAACACTCCCTAAGGTATTCAGTCTTTATGGTATAAACAGGGCCTAAACAGTGCCCTTTGTAAGAAGCCCCTGGTGTCCAGGTACGTGCATTATTCTAACGTGGCCACATGCCAAGATGTCAGCATCCTTCTCAATGGTACTGAGAATCCGAGGGATGTGTATCAACAAGAGATAGTAAGAAAGCTTTACGCAGGGTCTTAATCTAAAAAGAATCCTTGGAACGGGTCCCTGCTGCACATCTGCGCCTGTGTCTCCATTGTGCCGTATCCTGGACGGGTGTAGCACGATGGTCATCTGTAAAAGAGAGGAACTTAGGTGAAAAGTTGTCGTGCAAAAAGGTAGGTTTAAAGAAACCATCTACAATTCAAGATGAGTAAAAATTGCCACTTGTCTACGCGTGTTGAGGCCCTTGTATTCGTAATCGGGGTGTGGCCATCAAACTTGTATGAATTACATATAGTTGTGCTGGACTCATCTAACCATGTCCGTGGTCTTGACGACCTATCGAATGCTTTAGTTGGTGAGGCCGTTTTAGTGTGCGGCTGCCACTCTCTTTGGCGCACCGGGATCGCTCAATATTTCCATTTACTGTAATGATGCCACGTGGACCGGGCATCTTAAGCGTGAGGGAAGCGTAATGTGGTATTGCATTAAAGCGAGCGAAAGCTTCGCGTCCAAGTAGTGCTTGATAGCCACTTTGGAATGGCGCAATGTGGAAGGTTAAATTTTCGCTATGGAAGTTATCGGAGAAGCCGAATATAACCTCTAGTAGCAGGGAGCCCGTGCAATGAGCCCCTGGGCCTGGCGTTACTCCTTTAAATGTAGTATTGCTGTGGCAAATTTTCGTTGGGTCTATCCCCTTTTTGCGGACTGTGTCTGGATATATCAGGTTTAGACTGCTGCCACCGTCCATCAGGACTCGTGTGAAGTGGTATCCGTCAATTATTGGATCTAATACCAAGGCAGCCCATCTTGCGTGCCAGATACTTGCTGAGTAATCCTGGTGGTCGAAGGTGATCGGTTGAGACGGCCAGTGGCAGAATTCCGCGGTGATAGGCCCTTGGGCATATTTATCTGGGAGTGCCGTTTTGTTTCTCCCCTTGATAACGTGTAACACGTTTACTGTTTTGACTTCTGGTGGAAATTTCTTTTGTTCCCCAGTGTCTTGCCTGAGAGGCTCATCCTCGTCTTCGCTTGGTGTATCCTCCCCCTTGTGTACGGCATTGAGCTTGCTGGACTGCTTGAAGACCCAACATTCTCTGTGGGTATGATTAGCGGGTTTACCGGGGGTGCTATGGATCTGACATATTTGGTCCAGAATTTTGTTTAGACTGGACAGTTCGTCTATGCTGCCTTTAGAGGGCGGCTTTTGCTGACCTGGCTGAGAGCTTCTGAATCCGGTGTTTACCGCCGTGCTCTTGGGGCTGTCTTCTTTATTCCGGCGCTTATTATTTTTGCTGCATCGTGATTTCCCGTTTCCATCTCTAACTTCGGATGTACTTGGGTCGCTGGTGCTGCATCGGGCTAGCCAGCTGTCCTCGCCCGCGCAAAAGCGGGTCATGAGGCTTGTTAATGCTGCCATCGTTCTCGGCTTTTCTTGGCCGAGGTGTCTGGCAAGCCATTCGTCTTGGACGCGGTGTTTAAAAGCTGCCAAGGCTTCGGCGTCCGGACAGTCGACTATTTGGTTCTTTTTAGTAAGAAATCGGTTCCAAAGCTTTCGGGTTGACTCTCCGGGCTGTTGAGTTATATGACCTAAATCATCCGCATCCGGAGGTCGGACATAAGTCCCTTGAAAATTTGCCCGAAAAGCGTCTTCGAGCTCTTCCCAGCTTCCAATGGAGCTTTCGGGGAGGCTTTTAAGCCAGTGCCGAGCTGGCCCTTTGAGTTTGAGGGGTAAATACTTAATGGCGTGGAGATCATCTCCTCGAGCCATATGGATATGGAGGATATAGTCCTCAATCCAGACCCCAGGGTCTGTTGTTCCGTCGCATGCCTCGATGTTTACGGGTTTGAATCCCTCTGGAAATTCATGGTCCAGCACCTTGTCGGTGAAACATAGGGGGTGTGCGGCACCCCTGTATCTGGGTGTACCGCATTGTTCGGATGTTTGTTGTGTTGCATCGTATGCTGGAGCGCGCTTGTATGGTCCATAGATGGATCTGGTTGCGTCGTCCTTTTGATGCGAGCCCTCGCGTGGATCGCGTATTGGCTTATGTGCGGCGTTGTTTGCCGCTCTATGTTGGCCGTGAGGTCGTCTATCCGGCCAGATGGCCGTTTTAATTTTTGGTTGCGGGGGATCTAAGGCCTCCTCGTCGAATTCAGGTAGCAACTTCCGCTTCGGGTAGCTCTTGGTGGGGCGATTACCGTCGTACTTCGCTGCTGTGTTGAGTACTTTACTCCATCTGATTCTGAGTATGTCTTGCGCAGCCTTGAGCCTTTGCTTCTGTTTTTTAGACTCCTCGCGGTGGCAACAAGCCTTTGACATGCATTCTGTTGCTCTGGGTGTCTGTCCGGTGTGATGTCGTCCGGACTATTATCTTTGACAGAGTCGGGTTGTTCGGTTTGATTCTTTGTGTTGCCGTGGTCCGGCAATGGTTCACCCTGCTCTAATGCTGGGTCTATATGATCGTTGTTTCTGCCGAGGCAGGATTTGGGGCGGCGCTTACGCCTCCGCTTTGACTGCTTCTCGAGGGGACAATCCTTTGTTGTGTCCTTCCGTTCCTCGTCGCCGTTTTCTTTTGGTGTGTCCACCATGTATACGTCATGTGATGAAGTGGACGTCCAGTGCCCTGTGGGCAGTGGTTCCTGTTCGTCTCCTGCATCGTCGTCCATACCGTCGATGTCTTCGGAGTCGAAGTCGAGCATGTTGGTTAAGTCATCGACAGTGGCTACTAAGTGGGTGGTGGGTGGGCGGCGAATTTCTTCGTCATCCGCATGCCAATCCTGCCGGACATAGTTCGGCCAGGACTCTCCTAACAAGGAGAGAGACTTTAATTAATTCAGTATGTCGCCGAAGGGCGAGTGCTGAAAGATATCCGCGGAGGTGAACTCCATGATTGGCGCCTAGTCGGATTTGATAGGCACGGGCGCAGGCGGTTCAGAGTCCGTGGCCGGGGAAGGATCCGGCAGTTTGGCAACACGGCTCTCGTGAAGGGTAAGGTCGATATTCGGCTCAATCGCCGCTGAGGATACGGCCTCCGTGACGGGGTCTATCCACCTGTCCATGGATGGCGCAACTGGCTCCGAATTGAGGCTCGGAGCGGCTGCCGGTGCGATCTCCTGAATACGGTCCGATGGTAGAGCTAAATCGTACTCATCGTGACCGTGTGGCGCACAAGGCAGGGGCTCGAATTCGTCGAAGATCAAGTCTCCGCGGATATCGATCGTGTAATTTAAGCTTCCAAACCTGACCTGATGGCCAGGGGCGTAACTTTCGATCTGCTCCAGATGGCCAAGCAAGTTGGCCCGCAGTGCGAAGCCGCCGAATACAAAGATCTGTCCGGGGAGAAAAGTCTCACCCTGGACTGCATCGCTATTGGTGATTGAAGGAGCCATCAAGCCTGATGGCGACGACACAGAGGAACTCTCAATCAAAGCACCAATGTCGGTATCAAAACCGGCGGATCTCGGATAGGGGGTCCCGAACTGTGCGTCTAAGGCAGATGGTAACAGGAGGCAGGGGACACGATGTTTTACCCAGGTTCGGGCCCTCTTGATGGAGGTAAAACCCTACGTCCTGCTTGATTTATTCTTGATGATATGAGTATTACAAGAGTTGATCTACCACGAGATCGAAGAGGCTAAACCCTAGAAGCTAGCCTATGGTATGATTGTATGTTGTCCTACGGACTAAAACCCTCCGGATTATATAGACACCAGAGGGGGCTAGGGTTACACAAGGTCGGTTACAACGGAGGAGATATCCATATCCGTACTGCCTAGCTTGTCTTCCACGCCAAGTAGAGTCCCATCCCGACACGAGATGAAGTCTTCAATCTTGTATCTTCATAGTCCAACAGTCCGACCAAAGGATATAGTCCGGCTGTCCGGAGACCCCCTAATCCAGGACTCCCTCACTAAGCATATCACAACATTACTACACTAAAGATATGATGCATCATGCATTACTACACTAAGTAAGCATATATCATCATAGTATTACTACACTAAGCATATCAAATTACTACACTAAGTAACATACCATGAGATGGCGGTTAACATTCGTCCTTGTCGGGAGGGTCACGCATGGCATCCCGACATAGTCATCACGTGGAGGAAGTATGTGCTAGAGGTTGCCTAACTCGTCCTCGCTCAGCCTCATTCTTTAGGCATGGAGGAATTCATCAAATGGGTCCTCATTATCTTCATCCTCCGAGTTGACGTAGATAACAGACAGCCTTGGAGTTTGTCTACTAAGGGAGAAACTGATCAATTCGCTCGAGTGAGATGCATGTGGGCGATGAAACGATCCCATTCATCTCCTCTAATCTGGGATATCTTTCGTCTCTTCTCGACCTCCATAGTGTAGGCCCCCCAGGTGCGTCAAAGATCACAGTGTCTCCGATAATGAGCTCATTGAACTCTAGCCTCACATTGTAAGGGACGATCTGTGTAAGAAAAACCAAAAAAACACACACATAGCACTACTAGAAATAGCAACAAAACAAAAGAACTAACTGTTAGAAGGTTCATATAATGTGTTACCGCTGCAGGAACAAAACACAGTTGGAAATAGATGGCAAACAATGTGCCGGTTGCAAGGCTGGTTGCGCACCTTGACTTGCACACTCGACATGGTGGTGGTTGCCTATTCTACACAAAACATATTGAAAACTAAATATATAATCAGTTTGTACACTAGTAAATCAATTTCTACTAAACATAATTGGAGTTCATTTTACACAAAACATATTAAAAACTAAGTATATAATTCTACACTAGTAATTGTATACACAAATAAACAAAATCCACAGAGGGAGACACAAATAAACAAATTCTACACTAGTAATTGATAGGAGTTTATTTTATTTATTCCTAATATTCTAGACTACACTACCAGATTAAGTTGAACTTAAATCATTAATATTCGAGACACTCAAAATATTTCTAATAAAAATGCACTAGAAATATTAGATTCTACATAATAGCAATCAGCACTAAAATTTCTACACAAAGCAATCCATGCAACTAACTTTGGATTCTACATCACACAAAGCAATCCATGATATATACTAAAGTTTCTACACAAATTAAAGCAACCCCCTAAATCAGCTTCTACATGAATCCCAAGGATTTCGTGTGGCATATCCGCGGACGAAGGATGTGGGAGTGGAAAGGAAGGAGATGCGATGGGAGGGGAAGAAGTGGATCGAACCTTGCTGCCGGCAAGGGGAGGCGACGGGTGGTTGAGGGGGTGCATACAGGGTGGATGTGAAATAAGAGGGCGGTGGCTTAGGTCTTCTACTAAGTTGACTCAGGTGGACCATTGCTAGCGTGGGCCTAAAGTGCAACGCCAAAGCTAATAACAACCCGAATAAGAAAGACTAAGATTAATGAAAGACTTAACCAAATAAAAGGTTCAAAATTAGAACATGTAGTAAAGAAATAAAAGTCCTAAAATGATAAAAACACTAATAATAATGATGACGAAAATATAATATAATATATTCATTATTTTGTGACTAGTATTATCATTGAATACTTAAAACACATGATAAAATTGAAAATTATTTTAGGCATGCATAGAAAACCAACACCAACACTAACAAATTAACTACGGCAGGCATAGAAAACCAACGCCACCTACATTTCAGACGGTGAGTACATATGGGCCAACACGTTTGTGGAGTGTCTAGAAAAAACAACGTCAACACTAAACATGTAAAGCTCACGTGCTAATTATGCCAACGCCAACACTATTTGAAAAAAAAATAGTGTTGGCCTGGCATTGATGGAAAATGGTGCGCCACCAACGAAAGTTGTGGCTAGCCGTTTTTCCACCAGTGTTTGCCAAGTGAAGGAGGAACCCTTTTTTAAGCTTGTGTTCATCAAGGTCGCCCTCGGGGAAATAGTTGGCTTTTAAGATTGTAGCACATAGCGAATCAGGATTATCTAGGAGACGCCAAGCTTGTTTAGCTAACAATGCCATATTGAAACAATGTAAATCTCATAATCCCATTCCTCCTTGATTTTTTAGAACACACATTTTTCACTATGCCATTCAGTGCATCCTTTTTTGATTGTCCTCATCACCCCATCAAAATTTTGATATCGGGGCAATAATTCCTTTGTGAAAATTTTAAGGAGTTTTAAAGGCGGACATGACGTAAGTTGGAATCACTTGAACAACAAATTTGAGGGAAAGTTCCTTTCCTCCAGAAGATAACAATTTTTCTTTCCATCCACTAATTTTCATAATAGTTCTATCAATCAGAAACTGAAAACAATCGCTCTTGTCCATCCCCACATTGGCAGGTAAACCTAATTATTTGTCATTGAGTGCTTCGATCATAATAGTCAGAACAGTACAAACTTGCACCCTGTCTTCCACTTTGGTATCGGGGCTAAAAAATATGTTGGATTTTTCAAGACTTACCATTTCCCCTGAGGCGGCACAATAGGAATCCAGAACTGCTCTTAGAGCCTCCGCGTTCCTTGCATTCGCTCACATAAGGATCAAGGAATCCACAAAAAATAGGTTGGAAACTGCAGGAGCTTCTCTACTAATCTTTATGTCGAAAATCGCATTTGCTAAGATAGCAGTTAGGCCCTGCGTACATAATAAGAACAAGTAGGGAGAGAGAGGGCCCCTGTCTTAGTCCTTTTGAAGGTTTAAAATTGTTGATCTCCTCAGCATTAAATCGAACCCTATACTTCAGAGAGGATACGTATTGCATATTTAAGATTAAGATCACCCAATTTTCTCTGAAACCCACTCTCAACACAAATTCTTTAAGAAAAGGCCATTTCACATGGTCATAAACTTTGTGCATATCCAGTTTAATGGCACACAAACCTTCTTTACCCGCCTTTTTCTTTTATATTGTATGAAAATACTCATAAGGCACTAAAATGTTGTATGTGATCATTCTTCCAGGAACAAAAACACTCTGGGTTGGGCTGATAATATCATAGAATTATTTTCTTTCGAGCAACAATCAATTTTGAAATAACCTTATACACCACATTGCATAAATTGATTGGTCTAAATTGATCGGGTGTGTTTGTGTAAAAGCGACGGACGTCCATAAACCTCCACGGTTTGTAGAATTTTGGATGTCCGGACTGGTCCAGATGCGTTTTTGACCCACGTTGGTTGGAGTAGATATTTAGACTAGCCACAATGGGTAGTAACATCGAGTAGTAACATGCCCATGTTACTATTCTATGTTACTACCTCCATAGTGGAGAGTAATATATGTGTGGTAACATGCAACATTTCATTTATTATGCTATAGACTCATCTTATCTTGATATATGTGATGTTACTCATACTAGTAGTAACTAGCTATGTTACAACATGCCTATTTTTCTTTATTTATTGCTTGCCACATCATATATTTTATCTAGATATGTGATGTTACTATTTATGTTACTCCTGCTGTGGATAGTCTTAGGGCACTGAGATGCCCGCGTTGGAGTTTCCCAAGGCAGAAGGCACGGGGTTAAAGAGGAGAACGCCCATCATCTTCCCCGCCCCCGCGTCGCCCGCAACCGGCGACTCGGGGGAAATCTTTGTCAGCGCCGGTAGCCCCCCTCCGCCAGCGCCTCCCGCATCGCCGCCGCCGGAGGGCCGGCCGGCGAAGCCGCGCCGTGCCTGGAGATGGCGGTGGCGGGGCGGTTTCGTCCTCCCCTTCGCACAGGCCCTCCCCGGCCCCAGCAACCCCTCCGCCACCATCGTGCCCCCGCGCCGCTGCCGTCGGCGGGCGGCCGGTGTCGCCGCGCCGCGCCTGACGATGGGGCTGGCAGGCCGGCTTCACCCCCTTCGCGTTGGAGCTCCTCCCCAACCTCGCCGCCCCCAGATCTGATCTGGCGTGCCGCGGGCTTCCCTCCCCTCCTATTGCTGATGTGTTCGTCGTGCCTGTCCGGAGTGGCGGTGCGGCCGTTCCCGTCGTGTACCTCCCCCATCTGCCTCTTGCCCCCTGCTCGCGCAGCTTCTCTTGCTGTCGTTCGCTGGGTCGTGCGAGGGCTCGCGTGGATGTGACGGGCTGGCCAAGGTTCGGCCTTGCCCCATTGCAGACCGCCCTCCGTCTCCGACGGCGCCTCCTCTGAGTTACTGTGACGGCCTCTGCCCGTGTGTGGTCAAGGTGTGTTTTGGGCAGCAAGCTGAAGCTTCGTGGCGGGTCCTTGCCGACGCTGCTCCGGCCCCGGCGGCCACTGACCTGCGTTCTCCAGCGTCCTTGGCCTGCCAGCGTCCTTACCGGCGCGATTTCGGCCGACACTCCGGTCGCTGCGTCCCCCTCCAGCGTCATCGGTTTGCCGATGTTCTGGCGGCTTCGCCTCCAGCAACTTGGATCTGTGCTCCCTTCCGGCTCCAGCTTGGCAGTGGCGTGGGTCGCCATCATATCCTCCACGTCGGCTTTCTACCGCGCTGCCTTCCCGACCCCATCCACACTCACGGCATGTCGTTTCCAAAGCTTGTGTTCTTTCGGCAGCAGGTGCAGCCCCACCATCTCCCTACCGGGATGGCAGTCGACCGGCGGATTGTCTTCCTCATCTTCGGATCTTGATCTGGCGGCTATGGGATTACTCGGACTCAGGCCAGGCGAAACCCATGCTCGGCTTGCCGATGCTGGCAGCAGCGGCACTTGCGAGTGTCGTTTCCCTTCCTGGAGGCGCTGCCATGGCCTTTATCCGTGTCCCTCTTCGAGCATTGAGGGAAACCCTAGGTCCGGTTCTTCGGATCGAATGGCGGCGGCGTCATGACGTCACACCCCTTCTTGAAAGCGCTATCTTGTTTGCTCGCGGTGTCCCCGATGTTGAATTTGAAGATGTTTGACATTGTGCTAGTTTGGTTTGCCTCTCTGTTTAGGACTAGTGGGTTTAGTTGTGTCATCTCCCCCTGTTTGGGCTGAGCACCCCTTGTCTTTCTGCTCCGGTTACCATGATCATGCCTCCTTGCGTTTATGTCATGTGTTGTATCCTTTATTATATTCATTCATTTTTTTCTATCAATGAAAAGATATGCAAGCTTTGCGTATTCGCGAAAAAAAAAGAAGGCACGGGGTTCTTCTTCGCCGTCGCGAGTTGGTACTACTAGTACCCGAGCAGTAGCGGGTGGTCCGGCCAGTTGTGGATGGCTTGCTATGTACTATGTGTAGTGTGTACACATTGACATTATGCGGCGGGTCACGCACCGTCGGTGCTATTTCCTCCTAGTAATAAAGCCGCGTGGCGACGGACGGGTGCAGGAGGGAGCGAATGCAGGCAGGATTTGTGGACGGAGCACGCCATGCACCGATGCCGCGTCCCGATTTTGTACAACTAGAAAAGGAAAACGCGTACTTTCATCCTTCGTTCCGACGCGTACAGTTGAGTTTCATCATGTCTGCCCCTGCACTACACGGCATTGTACGCATTTGCTGGCGAAGATGAGTAGCTGGCGCAATCGAGCGTGGCGGCCTTGTGAAACGGCTGCCTTGTTTTCCCGTGTCCTCCGCTTCCCCCTCCCATGTGCCATGTTTACACCTCTAGCGAAACCGGTCGGCCACCACCACCTCCTCTCTCTCGCTGTTTACACCGCGCGTGAGCCAGTAGCCTCAACCGGACCGGAGGAGCGTTGCCATCAGCAGCAGTCACTGACGCGGGTCGCAGCACGGTACGAGTGTTTTAAAGAAATTCGGATGCATGGGGTAGTACAGTAGGTGGCAGGAGCCCCAGCCAACAGCGACAGACACAGCCAAAAGGGGCACAGTGCCCGAGGTAGGCAGCCCCACCACAGAAGAACGGCAAAGCAAAAGCGAGCACCAACGTTCTCCTCAGCGAGGCGAACAAACCGTCCGCCATTTCGAGCCAATCTCTCTCGTGGCCTCTCTCTTCGGTCCCAATTTTCGGCCCTGGACAATTAGTGGGACCACATCTAGGACTAACCCCACTGGCGACAATTAGAGAGCTTCCAAATGACGACGGAGCAGAGGGCAATTTCGTGTCCAAGGAATTGTCAAGGCACAGCTAACCGGCCAAGCTGTGTGTGTGATGAAAGTGTGATCTTCAAAGTGCAGTACTACTACTCCCTCCGTTCCAAAATATAGCGCGCCCACGCTTTTCGAGGTTCAACTTTGACCATAAATTTAACCCACGAGACCGACTGCGGCAGGATCAAAAATTATATAATTAAAAACTTTTTTTAATACGAATTCATTGGTATAATTTTTTCGCCCGCCGCAGTCGGTCTTGTTGATTAAATTAATGGTCAAAGTTGAAGCACGGAAACCGAGGACGCGCTATATTTTGAAACGGAGGGAGTATAAAATAAAAGCAAGTGTGATCCAACAAAGAGAGCAAGGAGTAGTAACACGGTAGTCCAGCAGCAGCACGTAAAAAGGCCACTGGAGTTCAGTAAAATGGATGAGAAATGCTAGAAAAGGAGAGATAGCCTGTTTTTTTAACCAACACTTTTACAGCCTTATCCTCACACCCTGCCCTGCCCTGCCCGACAACTCTGCGCACCGCCAGGGCTTTCACAGCATCCAAAGCTCTCACCCATCACCTTAACTAAGGGAGCCCCTCATGATAAATTATGACTGACAAAGCCGTACTTTCATCCGCTAATCAAGCGACGTTACTCTTAACAGCCCTTGGGCACGAAGGCGACGCGCTGGCCGTCGCCGTCGAACACCACCCGGAAACCCTGCTGCTGTATGTTGCCGATGATGGACACGCCGCCGTCCGTGCCCGCGAACGCGAAGCAGAACGTCCCTTTCGAGTCCACCGGGATCAGGTAGTTCTCCGGGGGCAGAGCCGCCTCCGCGCCACCGGCGAAGTGCATCGACACGGTCGGCACCTTCACCACCTTGCGCCCGCTCAGGTCGTAGCACGTGTCGAACAGGGAGAACCCGCCGGGCGAGAGCCGGAGCCCCGCGGCTGCCCCCCGGAATGCGTCGCGCAGAGCCGAGTAGGCCGGGCGGGCGAGCCGGGTCACGGACGTGCCGGAGTCCACGATGACGCCGCCACGCCCGGACGACGGGTCGAGACGGAGGTCGGAGTTCGCCACGCCAGGGACGCGCGCGCCGCCCACGCTGATACCGATGAGCTGCACGTAGTAGAACGTCTCCATCCGAGGGTTCTTGACCATCGGGGTGAAGGACGAGGCGACCGTGGAGCCTAGGGCGCCGGAGCCGAAGGTCACGGTCGAAGAGCGGGAGGCGGAGTTGGCCGACGAGGTACGGTCCACAAGGCAGTACGAGAAGCTCCGCCCATAACGGCGGGAGATCTGGGTGGGGAAGGATAGGCTACCTCGGCCGAGCCCGAGGAGGCCCGCCGCCGCGACGAACAAACCCTCGTTGTCGTGGCCGCACCCCAGAGCGACGCGCGCCACGCGGGCACCGCCGGCGAAGGTGAGGGTCTCGGTGGCGAAATCCCCGGCGGTGACGGAGCCATCGCCGTAAGTGACCTGGTAGAGGCACGCACTGCGGCGCAGGTCACAGCCGCCGGAGTCGAGCCTGCGGCAAAGCGGAGCGGCGCAGCCGACCGCGCCGTAGGAGCGCGAGCGGCGCGGGTCGAACACCTGGCCAGACTGCTCGTAGCAGCGCCTGCACGGCGCGCACTGCAGCCACACGACGTCGCTGCCGGTGTCGAGCACCATGAGCGCCGGCGTGGCGGGCGTCCCCACCCCGATCTTGGTGAAGTACTCCCCGCTCCCCTGGGCCAGCCCGGACACCACCGGGGCCACGACCCCTCCGCCGCCGCGACGCGTGCCGTTGGCCGCGCCGGCGGCCGCAGAGAGGCGTGCCGCCCTCTTCTCGTCCCGCTCCAGCCGGTACGCGAGCAGCTCGGCCGCGGTGGCGTTCTTTGAGAAGTCATCCCGGTGGACCACGCGGAAACGAACTGTCGAGGCGGCGGCGTCCTCGGCAGCGGCAAAGACGTTGCTGTCGTCGTCGCGGGCTAGTTCCGACGGGGCGGAGACACGGTCGGGCGAGAGAGGGGTGGCGAGGAGGGCCTGAGTCTGGACGGGCTTGGCAGAGGCATGGGAGGCGGCGGCGAGCAGGAGGAGGAGCGCGGAGAGGGGGAGCAAAGGCGGAGGCGCCATGGGCATGTGACGGGAGTGTGAACTGGAGGTGGGGCGGTGCTGTACTGGAGTGGAGTGGAGCGGCGCGGCGCGGCGTGTATAAGAAGGAAAGAGTGCGCGAGTCATCACCATTAGCAGGAGATTGCATTAAATTAAGATTAAAGGGTGCGGGGTAATTATTGGGCGATTAGACGGCGGGGCAATTAATGAGATACTAGTTCTTTGCGGATGTTTGGGTTGGCAGCGGCGGTGGGGTGGGATAGGAATAAATGTTGCTTTTTATATCAAGAATAAATGTTGCTTTGCGCAGAGGAGTATGACAAATTTGACTGTGGGAAGACCTGGTGGTGTGGACACGTCTTGTGTGTGGTGTCGGCGTATCATCCGGCTTGCAGCGGGAAGCAAGAGCAAACGCGCAAGGTGACGGAGCAAGCCATTGTTGCCGGCCGGGAGGAAGGACGAGCTTTTCCCCTGCCCAAATCCCCCGCTCAGGCTGGTATCATTTTCTTGCTACTGCGTGTTTAATGTTTTGAACTCATAATCCGGTAATCACATGGCGAAATCGAATAGGGAAATCTGGTTTTCATAGTGGCATCACGATTTTCCCCTAGGCGTGATTCACTAGTTGCTGATGCTTTTCTATGCTTTAGCTGATGGTGATGAGTGTGATCTATGTTTATGTGATTCAGGTGTGTGTCACAGCAACACGGCCTTTGTGCCTGTTTTTTGGTGCCTGCTTTTTGGTGGGAGTATCTGAAACGATAGAACTACCCATGGCAGTCCCACTTGGAGGATTTCTCGAGGATTGATGTTTGCATCAGCTCACCCTTCTTCCCTTTTGGATGAGACAGCCGATGATTTTATTCTTTTATACTTATGACAGTTTTCTCAGACATCTTTTGTGCTATGAGTAGAGACGGTATGGATTTTCATTGCAGGAAGCCATGATTTGTGTAAGGGTGATGCTTGTTCTGAATCATGTCAGGGTGTGACCGATGCTTTTTTCACAAGTACAATATCCAGAGCTATGCATTTGTCATCATTAAATGTCTTGGGCTCATTTCCACATTACATTTTCTACGAATTTAGAGATGTATTATCTTGTTTCTTGATTAGTTATCTCTTAGTCATCTATTATGATTCACTTTGTATATTTTCATCTTCTTTTTCCGTCTTTTGCTGGATTTCATCACTGACGCAAACCCACTACACGTAGGTTTGTTTGAGTTCCATTCAGTGTTTCATTCATTAATTTAGTCAGTGTACTCTTTAATAAATGATAGGTGTTTAGTTTATTAGATTATCTGTTCATTTGGGTGTCACTTTCTGAGAATTCATTCGACCTAAATTGAAATGAAATTCAGTTGAATGATGAATAGCGGACTTGATTCATTTTCGGTTGTAATTTATCATTTACCCATGGTGGTTCCGCTCATTTGTGGTATAGTCGCTCGTTGATTTTCATTTCTTAGTTTCCAGTAATCTATTTTGATCAGATATTCAACTTAGTTTTCGGTTATGTAGTTGATTTACTCATTTTGGGTTTGGCAGATAGTTCTCGGACCTTGGTATTCAGTTTGATCAGATAGTCGTTTAGTTTTCAGTCATCTATTTGATTTATCACTAATCTATTATAACGCGATATTCAGTTTAGTTTTAAGTTATATACTCCCTTTGTTCACTTCTGTAAGACCTTTCATACATTTAAGACAACACCTAAAACAGTTCAATTTTGGCTGCCACCCCTGCCTGCTACTTTCATCTCCTCTCCATCCCCTCCCCTCCCCTCCGTCACCCCCTATGCGGGCGACTAAGGGGCTCCAACCCTAGTCGCCGGGTCACCGCTACTTCCTTTCCCCCCCCTCCGTCGCCACCGGTGGTCGGCGCCAGGCATAGCCTGTGCATGTGATGGCGGTGGCGGAGGCACTCCTCCCTCTCGCGGGTCATAGGGTGACGCGGGGCGCCCTGGCTCGAGGGTGTGACCCCGATATAGACTGCGGCGGCGCCGATCCGGTTCATGGCGGCCCAGTCTAGACTACGGCGGTGTGGCGGCCGGCCGACATCCTAATGGCGGCTGTGGTGGTAGTGTTGGCAATGGCGATGGCTGTGGCGCAGCGACGTTAGAGGCGGCGCGGGCTGCGGGTGCGGCGGCCTGCCCTATTCGTGCGGCGGCGGCACGGCGGGCGGCGGCGTGCCATCTGCCTTTGGATCGGCGGCAGCGGCGTGGAGGTCCTGGTGGTCATGTCGGCGGCACCTCCGGTTAGATCTATTCTGATCGGTGCAGCCGGCGGTGGTGTTCATCTCTTTCGCCAGAGGTGGTCGGCCTGCGACTGGGTGGTCAGATCTCGAGATTCGCCATCTAGTCCCGGCTACGAGTCAGGGAGACATAGTTGCCGGTGAAAACCAAGCCGTTAGCGGGCGATGGCGGCGTTTTGCGCCGTTACCTTGATGCAGGCATCGTCGTGTAAATGTTGTTGACCCACTCGTGCTGCTTCGGGGGAAATCCTAGGATCTGGTCTTCCAGATCGGACGATGGCAGTACTACAATGTCATTTCTCTCTTGGGAGCATCGTTCGTGGAGCATCGCTGGAAGACAGAGATAGGAGATGGAGCGGCTTCGTCTTGCACGGAGATTCGGTGGAGCTACCAAGTCATGCCTGACCGACAGCTGCTACGCTGAGTAATGCCTGGTTGGCAGGTGCTACGCACGACAGATCTTCCAGTCTTTGCATCTGGACAGACGAGCACAGGGCGTTGGCGCCTTTGGGTGCCATGGTGGCATCAACAGATGTCTGGAATGGCAAGGACGACGCGGATCTCTCTCCTGAAGTTGGGTCAGTGGTTCAATGATGATGACGGCTTTTAAAACGTATGCATATGGTGTGCTCTTTAGCTAGGCAGCACCGACTGTTGGTCTCGATACGTTATGTGGATGGATCGCCGATGATACCGGTTTTAGATATGAGGGTTGAGAGCACTCCACATTATCGAGTATGTAGGTGTGAGTGACGAATTCAGATGAATAGATGTATGTTTTTGTCAGACCTTTATGGAATAATTAATAAAGATGGCTGCATGCATTGATTGATGCAGAGGTCGGGGGTTTAACCTCCTTTTATAAGAAAAAAGACTTACAAAAGTGAAGAGAGGGAGTAGTTGATTACTCATTTTAGGTTTGGCAGATAATCAAATCTCTCTTCTCATTTTTCTGTTTTTCATTATTCCTCAGTTTAGAATTTCTATATTTTGTTTCTTATTTTTCTTCAGTTATCTATTTTCAGCATTTTCAATATTGTACCATTTTAAGTTTTCAGTTTTGCTTAGTTGAGTAGTCATTGTTCAGTCTTTTATTTAGATTTCTTTTCTTAGTTTTCAGTAAAATATTTTAATCAGATATTCAGTTAAGTTTTCAGTCTTGTAGTTTATTTAATCTGTGCAACAGTTTTAGTATTTCTGTTTGAGTCTTGTATCATTTTGTTTTTCAGTCTAAAACCCTTGTTTAGTTTGGCGGTCTATTTTATAGTTACTCCTCTTTCTTAATATTTCAAACCTTTTAGCTTTTGTTCAGTTTGACCAAGAGTATGTTTCCTTCAGATTTTTGGATCATCCATAGATGACCAAGAGAGCAGCTTCTCCGCTTTCATGTGGAACCTCCCTATATTTCTGCCTCTTTCGTGCGTGTGCGTGTGCGGCTCTTTTGGTGTGAAAAACTAAAACCTACAGTTCAAAGCACTTTTGTGTTTTCATGTCAGCTCATAATTGTAAACTCGAACCTACATAATTTTATTACTTAATCATTTTTAAGAGATTGTTAGTACATATCATCTTGGTTCTGAGTAGTGCTCAGTGTCATTTAAGATATATTCAGTGGGGAGAGATGACCTCAAACTTTTTTCATGGTATGTCCCCACTTTATAGTTTTGCAAGTAGTGAGGGAGGATGAACACGAGCAGAGGAACACTGCCATCTTCACCACTGAAGTTTCGTTATGATATATTTCATTCTATTTTATTTTTATCACACACCCAGAAGCTTGCTTTAGCTAAGATATTCAGTTCCATCCACTGGGCATCTCCAACGGCAACCGAGAAAAACCTCCCGCGTCCGTCCGCGTATAGGGGGGACCAGTCCGCGGACACGGATGCGGGAGACAGCCATCTAACACTAGCCGTATACATTTTCACAACAAATTAAACCAACCGGACTAAATTCGTGCAAACATGGCCTGATTTCATGCAAACTCAACCGGTTTTCATACAAATATGGCGGATTTCATATAAACATGACGGATTTCATTACAAATACATCAAAGCGGTCCTAGGTGGGCTATGAAGTATAATTAATATCTAATCTAAATGAATGAACCAAGAGAAGAAAGATTCGCCTTTTCTAGCTCCGCCTCCGTGACCTCCGCCTACGAAGCCCTAGGAACTGAAGTTGTCCGCCTTGACGTTGCCGCCAAGCGACTAACCGGCCGAAGATGGTGAGCCCGCCAAGCTTGGCATCGACGGGAGGGGAGGAGCGGTGGCCTTTCTGGGACCCGAGCAGCGGTGACCTGCCATGCACTACTCTTCCTCGCTGTCAGTGGGGCCCGCGTACGTGTCGGCTTCTTCGTAGTCGTGGCATTGGGGTGTGATCTCGGCGATGTCCTTCTCGTCAATGTCGCCGAACAACGCCTCGCCCGTGTTTTCATGGCACTCCTTGCCGATGACCGCCACCCGCTGCCGGTACTGCCAGCGGACGAGGCAGATCTCGTGGCCGGAGCGGTAGGACTCGAGCAGTGCCTCCTACACCGCCAGGTCCGTGTCCGGCACGATCGCCCTGCCGGCGGCGACCTGCTCCTCCACTTGAAGATGCTCCTGGAGGAGGTTGTGATTGTAGTTGGCATCGGCTTGCGCCTCCCGGAATTGCTCCTCCCGCACCATGTCCAATGGGCACGGGCCTCGCCGATGGTGAGGGTGCAATGCACCGGCGAGGGTGGAGCGGAGGAGGAGGGTGCCGCGGAGGAAGAGGAGGATGGCATTGGCTCGGCGTCGAAGGCGTCTTCATTTGCACGTCCTCTGGCTTCCTGCCGGCCTGCCAGTCGGCAGCAATGGTGGCCATGGCCTTCTTCTGCTCCGACATAAGCCCATCCCAGAGAGCTTTGGCCGCCGTGGTATCCATCGCGGGAGTGGTGTGGAGAGGGATGACTATGAGTATGGTCGGGGCACCGGGCCAGCGGTTTATATAGCACCGTTCGGCGGCAGGCAGACGGACGGGTGGCGTCGGAGGAGACGTCTCGGCAACGGCATGCCATCAATGCGGACGACAGGCGGACGGACAGGCGGCCGTCATGTCGTTTGAATGTGTGGCAGTCACCTGCACTGGGAAGCAACGCGGGCAGCGCTCTCTTGGTCGGCGCGCCACTTCAATCCCAGGACCAGTGAGCGGCCGCGTCCGCTTTGGGAAGGCATGAATGCGGGCATTGACGCTCTAGAGCTGCGTTGGCCGAGAACGCGCGGGAGAGGTGAAGGGGTTTTGGTGGGCCAGGGAAGTCAGAAATAGGCTTGGGATCAGTCCGGACTCTCGTAAAACTCCCCACTTTTATCTTCGGTTTGTGGGAAAAATCACGTCCGGACCGCTCCGCAGACCGATACAGGGCTACGTTGGATGGCTTTCGTGGTCCGCACAACACGGTCGGTATAGTTTGATAATGAACACCAACCATCTATCATGCATAGGTACAGGGTATGATTTGCCTAGGTTTCTAGACAGTCATAAATGGGCAACTGTTTGTAAGATATGCCAAAACTTGTTTTCAGTAAATTATTGCAGCCATCTTCGACAAGTTTCCATGTGCTGATCAGAGGTACCTGGGTTCCTAGTGTTTGTGCTCAGGCCTGTATGCACCAATACCCCTAGCCGCTTGATCTGGGCTTTCCAATCCATCTCCCATGTTTGCTATCTTCTTTCTTTTTCCTCTCTATATCTCTCTTCCCCCCCCCAATGAGATCTTGTGCTTTTCTGTCCAGCTGCGCCTCTGCGGGGCGGGTGGTGCCTGCCCACCAGCGTGCATTCTTGGAGAAGGGTTGCATGGGTTGGGTTGGAGTGAGGCAAACTCCAATGCGCGACCCAAAATGGTCCGGCCGCATTTGTTTGGGGGCAAAGGGACAAAACAGGTCGTCCAACGCACGGAGCAAATGGACCATTATCCATTTTCGGTCCGCTTTCGACCCATTCCCAGCCCAAAGTTGGGCCGTGTTTGAGGCCGAACTGACACGCACGGACGGGCGCGACGCGCGCCCTAGTCCCCCTGGCCTGCCCGTCGGGGACACATCCACTTTTCTCTTTCCCTTCTCTTCCTTCTTCCTGCCGCCCTCCGCCATCGCTGCCGCCACCCCCGTTCCTGGCCGCGTCGCCTTCCATCAAGCTCGTCCGCCCCACAACCACGCCATGTCATAGCCGCACCATGCCCATGTTTCGATAGAGTTTTTTGGCGGTGTTCGTAGTTCCTTGTTGCCGGTGGGAGAGAAGCTACGGCCGTCAGCGTCGGCCGGTGACCCCAACAACTTCCGGCAGATGTTGCATTGCCACAGCGCGCCCACCCCATCAGCACCAAGCTTGCTTCACTTTATCGACTTGCTCTTTCCGGGCGCCTCTCCACCATGACCGCAAGGTGTTTGACCCGTTGCTCACAAGGTATCATGGATAGCCGGGATGAGTTTTTCTTTTACAACTTCATTTGTTCATCGGATGATTCGTCCTCGGATGATGAAGAGCTTGTGGCAACTGCATTGGTCGTCCACGACCACATTAATAGGAAGCGGCTTTGGTAAAGGGGATCAATCCCTGGCCATGTTCTGGCCTTGAAACGCATTAGAGAGAGAGGCCACACCCTTCTCTACGCCGATTACTTTGAGAATAGCGCACTCTTCCAACCACACAAATTTTGCCGCCGCTTCTGTATGGCGAGACATGTGTTCAATCATATTCGGAAGGGAGTGGTAGCATATGATCCATACTTTGAGTGCAAAGAGGATGCCCTTGGCAAGCTTGGCTGCTCTTCTTACCAGAAATGCACATTGGCTATCCGCATGCTTCCATAAGGATTCCCGGTGATCTTGTGGATGAGTATGTTCGTATGAGTGAGTCCACATGTCTCCTCTCAATGTATAGTTTCTACAAGGCCATGGTGACAGTGTTCGACCCTGAGTACCCGAGAGAGCCCACTGCCGCTGATACAGAGAGGTTGTTAGCGATCAATGTCGAGAGGGGTTTTCTAGGCATGCTTGGTAGTATTGCTTGTATGCACTGGAAGTGGAAGAATTGTCCATTTGCTTGGCAGGGTCAGTACAAGGGGCATGTGAAAGGTGCTACTATCATACTTGAAGTGGTGTCTTCACAAGATTTGTGGATATGGCATTTTTTCTTCGGCATGGCTGGTTCTCACAATGACATCAGAGTTCTTCAGCGTTCTCAAGTGTTTGCAAGGCTTGCAGAAGGCCACTGTCTGGAGGTCAACTTTGTGGTCAATGGCCACCAGTACAACAAGGTGTCTTCCAGTCATTCGCCGTTGTTGCCATGTCATTTGCTTGTGTGCTGCATATTTTCCATGTCATCATGTGCATTGCATCATCATGTTTTTCAAAACTTGCATCCATCCCAGTTCCCCAGTTCTCTCCGTTGTCCGTTTTGGAGTCCACACTCTCTCACGCGCCCGCGACACCTCCAAAATATCATTTTATAAGTGGCATAAAAATGTTCTTGAAATGGGCCGAAAGTTGGCGTGCGGTCTTATTTGAGTGTTGGTAGACCGCTTGCTAAGCTTCGTCGCATTCAGAGCTCGTTTGATAGCCCATCCGTTAAACATATGGCCGCAATATAGCCGGTCTAACGTCGGACGTTTTCGGTCTCCGGAAACTGTCATTGGGCTCCACTCCTCCTCTCTCCTCTCAGCCCAAGCCATCCTATACAGCCCTTTAGCCCA
>NC_041384.1:399143999-399180725 GCF_002162155.2 Triticum dicoccoides | reverse complement strand
CCTAGCCAAAAACTGCTATATATGGACGCCCTAGCCTTCCTCATCTGGAAACCCTAGTGTTTTCCTTGAAAACCGCACCGCTGCCAGCTTCCTCCACTCTGCAACCGCCACCTCCCACCTCCCAGCCGCTGGCCCGCGAGGCCCATCGGGAGCCTGCCCGGGCCCGGAGCTGCGCCACCGCCGCGCACCCGCAGGCGCGTCGCCCTGCGCCGAGGGGCTCGTCCCGCTCCTCCCTGAGCTGGCCTCCCGGATCTCGCCGCAACCCGACCCCGCGCTTCGACCTCGCTCGCCGGAGCCATCTGCCGCTGCCATCGCCGGAGATGAGTCCAGGCCGCCTTTTTTCCCTCGCCTCGCTCTCTCTTCCTCCTCTCTCTCCCCGTCCACGTCGACCTCGTCGCGCCGCCACCCTCTCCGGCCGAGATCCAGCCTGGCAACCACGGCAGTCGCCTCCCCTGCCTCCTGCTCGAGCGGGATCTCGGGAGGACGATGGTGCCGCTCGCCCGCATGGGCCACCGCGCGCCTGGCCTGGCGCAGCTCCCGCGCAGGCCCCAGCCACCAGAGGCCGAGCGCCCCTTCCAGCCTCCCTCCTCTGCCCGACCGGGCCTTGGCCCAGGGTGAGCCGCCCCGCCCTTGGCATGCTCCTACTATGGCCCAGCCACTTTCGACCTGTTATGTTTTTTTCCTTGCCAGGGCGATTTTTTCTATTTAATCCAGAAAGTGTTGTTTTACAGAAAAGCCCTCTTACTTCATGCATTTAATAACTCATCAACTGTGCATCATATGTAAAAACTTTATATATTAAAAATGCTTAGAATTTCATCTAGTTTCATATTATGCAACTTTCATCTATGTTTAAAATGTTTAAAATGTTGTTTGTTTAAATTTGCTCAAATGACTTGTTAAAATGATTTATTTCATAACTAATTAATAGTAGCTCGGATTTAAATAATATTTATATGTAAATGGGGCAGAAAAATGCATAGTTTAACATGGTGGCATACTTTGCATCTTCAAAAACTCTAAAATATGGTTTAGGTCAGAACAGTACCAACTCTAGAACTTGCATATGAGGATTTTCCGGAATTGTTGTTTGTTGTTTCCGACCTAATTAAAACTTGCCTAAATAGTAGTTTTATTATGATTCACCTCTTACCATGTTTAATAACATTTAATATTGTTGGGTACACAAACGAGAGTGAACTAAATGTTTGAATGTGGTGTTTCATCAATATGCAACTCGTTGCATATTGAACTCCACTTAACTTGTAGTATTGGTTGTTGCACTTTGCCTTGCCATGCGATGCCTCATTAAACCGGACATGCATCATACTTGGTTGCGCATCATGTCATGTGCATGTGATGGTTGTTTACCATGTTGCTTACTTCTTTCCGGTTTGCTTCTCTCATTAGCTTTGGTTTCGTTTCGGAGTTGTGAGGAGTCGTTTGACTACGTCCGTTTGTCTTCTTCATGGACTCGTTCTTCGTTGTTGCGGGATCTCAGGCAAGATGACCATTACCCTCGATATCACTCCTATCTTTGCTTGCTAGTTGTTCGCTCTATCGTTATGTCGTGCTACCTATCACTTGTTATCATGCCATCCATGTTGCCATGTCAAGCCTCTAACCCACCTTCCTAGCAAACCGTTGTTTGGCTAAGTTACTGCTTTTGCTCAGTCCCTCTGGTAGCGTTGTTAGTTGCAGGTGAAGTTGAAGTTTGTTCCATGTTGGAACATGGTTATGTTGGTTTATCACAATATCTCTTATTTTAATTAATGCATCTACATACTTGGTAAAGGGTGGAATGCTCGGCCTTATGCCTGGTGTTTTGTACCACTCTTGCCGCCCTAGTTTTCCGTCATACTGGTCTTATGTTCCTTGATTTTATGTCCCTAACATGATGAGGGGTATGGGACCCTCTTGACAGTTTGCTTTGAATAAAACTCCTCCAGCAAGGCCCAACCTTGGTTTTACATTTGACTAACAACCTATAACTTTCCCTTTGGGTTGCAAACCCGAGGGTCATCTTTATTTTAACCCCCACCCCCCGGGCCAGTGCTCCTTTGTGTGTTGGTCCGAAACGGGCAGCCTGCGGGGCCACCTTGGGGAAACTTGAGGGCTGGTTTTACTCGTAGCTTGACCTATCCGGTGTGCCCTAAGAACGAGATATGTGCAGCTCCTATCTGGATTTGTCGGCACAGTCGGGCGGTCTTGCTGGTTTAGTTTTACCATTGTCGAAATGTCTTGTGCACCGGGATTCCGAGTCTGATCGGGTGTCTCGCAATGGAGGATTGTCTCCGTGGATCATGAGCTTGTCATGGGCTAAGTTGGGACACCCCTGCAGGGTATAAACTTTCGAGAGCCGTGCCTACGGTTATGTGGCAGATGGGAATTTGTTAATATCCGATTGTAGAGAACTTGACACTTGACTTAATTAAAATGAATCAACCGTGTATGTAGCCGTGATGGTCTCTTTTCGGCGGAGTCCGGGAAGTGAACACGGTTTTGGGTTATGTTTGAATGTAAGTAGTTTCAGGATCACTTCTTGATCACTTCTAACTTCAAGACCGTTGCGGAGCTTCTCATCTTACTCTTATTTGCGTATGTTAGCCACCATATTTTCTTAGTGCTTGCTGCAGCTCCGCCTCATTACCTTATCCTACCCATAAGCTTAAATAGTCTTGATCTCACTGGTTTTGAGCTTGCTGAGTCCTCGTGACTCACAGATACTACCAAAACAGTTGCAGGTGCCGATGATGCCGGTGCAGGTGATGCTACCGAACTCAAGTGGAAGTTCAACGAGGTCCTTGGTCATTATTATGCTTCGTTTCCTGCTGATCAGTAGTGGTGCCCAGTTGGGACGATTAGGGATCTAGCTTTTGGGGTTGTCTTCTTTTATTTTGGTTCCGTAGTCGGACCTTGATTGTACTCTCGATGATGTATGTTTAACTTGTTATTTGTGTGAAGTGGCGATTGTAAGCCAACTCTTTATCCCTTTCTTATTCAGTACATGGGATTGTGTGAAGATTACCCCTCTTGTGACACAACCACCATGTAGTTATGCCTCTAAGTCATGCCTCGACACGTGGGAGATATAGCCGCATCATGGGCGTTACAGATAAATCGCGCATCATAGAAGTGCTTTTGTCAAGGGTGACCGACACATGGCATCCACCGTAACGGGCCGCCGTCAAGCTATCGGGTCTGGCTTTGGATCCGATAACCCGTTCACAGTCCGGACCAATGGGAAATTTCCACGTGTAAAATTCTGATTAGCCGGAGGAAACACGTGTCAGCTGATACGTCTCCAACGTATCTATAATTTTTGATTGTTCCATGCTTTATATTATTTGTTTTGGATGTTTAATGGGCTTTAATATACCTTTTTATATTTTTTGGGGACTAACCTACTAACCAAACGCCCAGTGCAAATTGCTTTTTTTTGCCTATTTCAGTGTTTCGCAGAAAAAGAATATCAAACGGAATCCAAACGGAATGAAACCTTCGGGAGAGTTATTTTTTGAACAAACGTCATCCTGGAGACTTGGAGTGGACATCAAGATGGAAGCGAGGAGGCCACGAGGCAGGGAGGCGCGCCCAGGAGGTAGGCGCGCCCCCACCCTCGTGGGCCCCTGGCAGCTCCACCGACATACTTCTTCCTCCTATATATACCCATATACCCTGAAAACATCCAGGAGCACCACGAAACCCTATTTCCACCGCCGCAACCTTCTATACCCGTGAGATCCCATCTTGGGGCCTTCTCCAGCGCTCTGCCGGAGGGGGAATCGATCACGGAGGGCTTCTACATCAACACCATAGCCTCTCCGATGATGTGTGAGTAGTTTACCACAGACCTTCGTGTTCATAGTTATTAGCTAGATGGCTTCTTCTCTCTCTTTGGATCTCAATACAAAGTTCTCCTCGATTCTCTTGGAGATCTATTCGTAATTCTTTTTGCGGTGTGTTTGTCGAGATCCCATGAATTGTGGGTTTATGATCAAGATTATCTATTAACAATATTTGATTCTTCTCTGAAATCTTTTATGCATGATTTAAATATCTTTGCAAGTCTCTTCGAATTATCAGTTTGATTTGTCCTACTAGATTGATCTTTCTTGCAATGGGAGAAGTGCTTAGCTTTGGGTTCAATCTTGCGGTGTCCTTTCCCAGTGACAGCAGGGGCAGCAAGGCACGTATTGTATTCTTGTCATCGAGGATAAAAAGATGGGGTTTATATCACATTGCTTGAGTTTATCCCTCTACATCATGATATCTTGCCTAATGTGTTACTCTGTTCTTATGAATTTAATACTCTAGATGCATGTTGGATAGCGGTCGATGTGTGGAGCAATACTAGTAGATGCAGAATCGTTTTGGTCTACTTGTCGCGGACGTGATGCCTATATACATGATCATAACTATGCGCTTTTCTATCAATTGCTTGATAGTAATTTGTTCACCCACCGTAGCATTTGCTATCTTGAGAGAAGCCACTAGTGAAACCTATGGCCCCCAGGTCTATTCTCCATTATATTATTCTCCCGTCAACAAGCTATTTCTGCCGCTTTTTATTTTGCAATCTTTATTTTCCAATCTATACAACAAAAATACCAAAAATATTTATCTTATTATTTTTATCAGATCTTACTTTAGTGAACGTGAAGGGATTAACAACCCCTTTATCGCATTGGTTGCGAGGTTCTTGTTTGTTTGTGCAGGTATGAGGGACTTGCGTGTAGTCTCCTACTAGACTGATACCTTGGTTCTCAAAAACTAAGGGAAATACTTACGCTACTGCGCTGCATCACCCTTTCCTCTTCAAGGGAAAACCAACGCAAGCTTAAGAGGTAGCAAGGAGGATTTCTGGCATCGTTGCCGGGGAGGTTGCACCGAGTAAAGTCAAGATTTGATCTCTCGCCAACGTGCGATTTCTGGTGCTGTTGTCGGGGAGATCTACGCACAAGTCAAGACATACCAAGTACCCATCACAAACTCTTATCCCTCGCATTACATTATTTGCCATTTGCCTCTCGTTTTCCTCTCCCCCGCTTCACCCTTGCCGTTTTATTCGCCTTCTTTTACGTCCGCCTCTTTTCTGCATGTCTCTTTTCGCTTGCCTTATGTTTGCTTGTGTGTTGGATTGATTGTTTGTCATGATGGCTCAAGATAATACTAAATTGTGTGACTTCTCCAATACCAACAATAATGATTTTATTAGCACTCCGATTGCTCCTCTTACCGATGCTGAATCTTGTGAAATGAATACTGATTGGCTGAATCTTGTCATGAAAGATCCGTTTTCTGGCCTTCCTAGTGAATATGCCGCTACCCATCTAAACAGCTTTGTTGATTTATGTGACATGCAAAAGAAGAAAGATGTGGATAATGATATTGTTAAATTGAAGCTATTTCCGTTTTAGCTTAGAGATCGTGCTAAAACTTGGTTTTTCTCTTTGCCTAAAATAGTATTGATTCATGGAATAAGTGCAAAGATGCTTTTATCTCTAAGTATTTTCCTCTCGCTAAGATCATCTCTCTTAGAAACTATAACATCCCAAAATTCTAAATTTTGGAATGTTGTATTAAATAATTAATTATGACTGTTTGTTTGATTGTTGTATGAAATTGAGTGGAAATTGATTTTTTTAAAAGTTGAATGAGAGGGAATAAAAGGACTTTCCCAAAACTTTCATCTTGCATTTTTCTTGATCTCCATGAATTCAAAGTCATCTCATCACAAGACCCTAGAGTGAATATAATATGACTTCTTCCATTTGAAGAAATAAAAAAAGGGGTTGAAAATGATTTGAATTCCATTTGAAATATTTCAAACTTAGAAACTTTAAGCAACTCAATGAGTTCATGAGGGAAGATAAAATGACTTCTTCAAATTCTAAGAAAGAGAGTTGGAAGTTTAAAAGGAATAATTTGAAGTCACTTTGAAGTTATTTGAATTTCCAAGTTTCAAATCCTCTTGGAAAATTATTTAGTTTTAATTCAAAATATTTTTTCCTAAAAATGAATAAACAGAAATTAGGGTAAAATGATTCCCTTCAATGGAAAATTAGGAGAAAATAAATTTGAAATAAATTTGCTATTTAAAAAATGATTTTTATTGATTTTAAAAGCAACGGTAGCACTGTTTGACTTTTATGAATTTTTATGGAATTTAGTTGAACTTGAGAAATAGTTCATCTTATTCTTGGTAATTTTTTGAACATTTTGGTATATAATATGCCTATGTAATTTTTTTATTTACTTTATTCTACTACAATTTTCCTTTGTGTTTTTTTAAAATAAAAAAAAACGCACACACGCACCACCTAGACCGGAACACTGTTTGGCCCAGAGGCAAACGAGCCGGCCCACTCTGCCTTTCGGCCCACGGTCTGCCCCGCGCCCGAGCGCCCTTTACATCGGTCGACCGCCAGCGCCTCCCCCTCGCTCGCCTCCCGCCGCTGCCGCTGACTAGCGGGGCCCATCCCCGGGTCGCCCCCAACCTCCCGCCGGGCCGCTCGGAACGAGCTCGCGCGTGTGCCGCCCGCAACTGTCGGCCGCTCCGCTCGGGATAGAGCTCATCCCCGAACCACTGGAGCACCAGACTGCGCCTATAAATGCCCCGACTCCCCTCTGTCGATCCTGCCGTCTCGCATCTACCCACGCCGCTTGTAGCCGCCTCCTCGTCGTTTTGCATCTCGCCGGAGCCGAGGTCTTCGACGGTCTATTCCATCGTCAGTGAGCCCCTCCGGTACCTACCTTCATCTTCTATCGACTCTCCTACTCCTCGAGCATCTCCTTGACATCTTGCTTTGTCTTAGATCGAGCCGGAACAACGCCTCGATCGACACCGACCTCGCCGGAGCGCCCGGAGCACAGGAGCTCTGCTGCCTTCGCCCCTCTCGACTCCGACGCCCCGAGGAACCCCGCCACCACCATCGAGCGCGTCGCGTCGCGCTGCATCTCCCCGTCGCCTTCCCTGCCACCGAGGACCACCGCAGCCGCCGCCCCACCGACGGAGAGCCCCGCCGGAGCACGGAGCCCCTCGTCCTCGCGCCGCCCATCCGGATGCCCCGAGGATACCCGCCACCACCACCGCGACGCTCGCGCCACGCCGCAACCCTCCGTCCACTTCGCCACCGTCGAAGCCCGCCGGATCCGTCGCCCCGTCGACGCCGAGGTCCTAGCCAATGTCGGCGCCGCTGCAGTTGCCCTCTGTGAGCTGCCCTGCCTCCTCGTTTTTTTCTAGGTCTAGGTTTTTTTGAGAACCGTTACACAAAAAACCCACCGGTTTTTAAACAGGTCGGTTCACTTAGTTTAGCCGCGGTTGCCCGTTTTTCTTATATGTCGACCGTTCGCCGGTTAAGCTCGCAACGAATGGGTATGCACCAGTAGGAATTTTCCACGTGTCAGGGACCTGTTTGCGATAGTTTTCTTCATTGTTTAGTCCCTGTAATTAGCAGATTAGTCCCTAAACTTAGAATAGCCACACCTTTTTAACCGTAAGTCCAAATTCGACGAAACCAGCGGCAAAATGTTCGTCTCGAATAGCTTTATCCAGAGAACCAGCTTTGAAAACTTTTGGCCAATTTCAAATTTGAATTTATTCAGGTTTGAGTTCAAACTTCAACTGGCCATATCTCCTAAACCGTAGCTCCGATTGATGTGATTCTTTTTGCACCATATCGTCGTAGCCAAACCCTACCACTTGGACCATTGTCACATATTTTCACACACCTAGGATCTGTCCAGGATAGTTTTATTACTATGCAAGTATGCACGATAGATCACATCACGGTTTTGCACCTTATGTCACTTATTGTTGGCACCTAGAATTATTTGCAAGCAAGTTATGTGTGTTGGGTTTCCATTTGGATTTCTGAGTCCTTTTGTTGCATGTTATTGCTCTTTGGAATGATTGCTTATGTATGCTATTTTACTTTGACGATAGACTGTCCGGAGTGTGAAGCGGAGTACTATCGATCTCTAGAATTCAACTATCAGTATCAAGGCAAGTTCACATTTGACCATTCTTCCAATTACCTATGTTTATATTATGCACTTAGTCCTTTTGTAGTACGATTGCATGGTAGGATTTATTGTTGCCAGATGGCTATATCGTTACCTAGTAGTTCATTTGAGGTAGGTCTGATCTATACATCCTTGTCACCACCGTGTAAGTTTATTTTTGCCTCGCTAAATGTAGACGTGGTGTGGGAAGCAGACATGGCGAGACATGAGTGACAAAGTAGTAATTAGGACCAAGACTTGTAAATGAACTACCTGGGCGGTATTTGGTTTGAATGGTGGCGAAGTACAGTGGGAGCATGCATGGTTAATCCATGGTGGTGCACCACTAGTGGTCGGCCGCCCAGGCTCAAAGAGATCAATCGTATTCTCATGTCTAGAAGCTTTCGTGTGCAGCCACAAGCTAATATGAGCTCTGGCTTAGTTGAGTAGATAATGTGACCTCTTTCGGGGTAGGCTAGCAGATGTAGAATGAGTAGGTGTACCGGCCTATCCGTGGGTTAAGGGGAAATACTTTCGAAATACTATGTCTCGGTCATCCTGTTCTCAAACACCAGGTAGTGCGAGAATTTCAAGGGAGGCAATCGAGTCTTGTGGGGAAAAGTGTGCAAACCTCTGCAGAGTGTTAAAACCTAATCGATTAGCCGTGTCCCCGGTTACGGACAACTTGAGCATCTAGTAGTGGAAATGCTGGGAGATCTCATCACTCTTAATTAAACAGTTGTGTTGTAAATGAAACTTTGGGAATGGATTGAGTTGGGTTTACCAACTTATCCTATGCTATACAATAGTGGTAGAATAATATCTTTTATTCTAGGGAAAAACTAGCTTTATGCAAAAACTAAACTTAGAGCTTTCCACCAGCCAAATTGCATGTACAAATAGGTTCATTATTCTTATTATGTGACTTGCCAGTACATTCAATGTATTGACCTACAGGGCTGCAACGTCTTATGTTGCAGGGATTTGCTTGTTGGGGAACGTAGCAGAATTTTAAAATTTTCTACGCATCACCAAGATCAATCTATGGAGTCATCTATCAACGATGGAAAGAGGAGTACATCTACATACCCTTGTAGATCATGAGCGGAAGCGTTCAAGAGAATGGGGTTGATGGAGTCGTACTCGACGTGATTCAAATCACCGATGACCAAATGCCGAACGGACAGCACCTCCGCGTTCAACACACGTATGGTTGGGAAGACGTCTCCTCAAACTTGATCCATCAAGGGGGGAGGAGAGGTTGATGAAGATCCAGCAGCACGCCGGCGTGGTGGTGGAAGCAACGGTGATCTCGGCAGGGCTTCGCCAAGCGCTGGGAGACGGAGGAGTGTCACGGGAGGGAGAGGGAGAGGCCAGGGGCTTGGGTGCGCAGCCCTCCCTCCCCCCACTATATATAGGGTGCCTAGGGGGGCGCCGGCCCTAGGAGATCCAATCTCCTAGGGGGAGGGGGGCGGCCAAGGGGGTGCCTTGCCCCCCAAGGCAAGGGTGGCGTCCCCACCCCTAGGGTTTCTAACCCTAGGCACAGGGGGAGGCCCAAGGGGGGGGGGGGCGCACCAGCCCACTAGGGGCTGGTTCCCCTCCCACTTCAGCCCATGGGGCCCTCCGGGATAGGTGGCCCCACCCGGTGGACCCCCGGGACCCTTCCGGTGGTCCCGGTACAATACCGGTGACCCCCGAAACCTTCTTGATGGCCGAAACTGGACTTCCTATATATGAATCTTTACCTCCGGACCATTCCGGAACTCCTCGTGATGTCCGGGATCTCATCCGGGACTTCGAACAACTTTCGGGTTACCGTGTGCTAATATCTCTACAACCCTAGCGTCACCGAACCTTAAGTGTGTAGACCCTACGGGTTCGGGAGACATGCAGACATGACCGAGAAGCCTCTCCGGTCAATAACCAACAGCGGGATCTGGATACCCATGTTGGCTCCCACATGCTCCACGATGATCTCATCGGATGAACCATGATGTCGAGGATTCAATCAATCCATATACAATTCCCTTTGTCAATCGGTACGTTACTTGCCCGAGACTCGATCGTCGGTATCCCAATACCTTGTTCAGTCTCGTTACCGTCAAGTCACTTTACTCGTACCGTAATGCATGATCCCATGATCAACCACTTGATCACATTGAGCTCATTATGATGATGCATTACCGAGTGGGCCCAGAGATACCTCTCCGTCATACGGAGTGACAAATCCAGTCTCGATTCATGCCAACCCAACAGACACTTTCGGAGATACCTGTAATGTACCTTTATAGTAACCCAGTTACGTTGTGACGTTTGGCGCACCCAAGGCACTCCTACGGTATCCGGGAGTTGCACAATCTCATGGTCTAAGGAAATGATACTTGACATTCAGAAAAGCTACAGCAAATGAACTACACGATCTTTGAGCTAAGCTTAGGATTGGGTCTTGTCCATCACATCATTCTCCTAATGATGTGATCCCGTTATCAATGACATTCAATGTCCATAATCAGGAAACCATGACTATCTTTTGATCAACGAGCTAGTCAACTAGAGGCTCACTAGGGACGTGTTGTGGTCTATGTATTCACACATGTATTACGATTTCTGGATAACACAATTATAGCATTAACAATACACAGTTATCATGAACAAAGAAATATAATAATAACCATTTTATTATTGCCTCTAGGGCATATTTCCAACAGTCTCCCACTTCCACTAGAGTCAATATTCTAGTTACATTGTGATGAATCGAACACCCATACAGTTCTGGTGTTGATCATGTTTTGCTCTAGGGAGAGGTTTAGTCAACGGATCTGCTACATTCAGGTCCGTATGTACTTTACAAATCTCTATGTCTCCATTTTAAACATTTTCACGAATGGAGTTGAAGTGACGCTTGATATGCCTGGTCTTCCTGTGAAACCTGGGCTCCTTGGCAAGGGCAATAGCTCCAGTGTTGTCACAGAAGAGAGTCATCGGGCCCGACGCATTGGGTATGACTCCTAGGTCGGTAATGAACTCCTTCACCCAGACTGCTTCTTGTGCTGCCTCTGAGGCTGCCATGTACTCCGCTTCACATGTAGATCCCGCCACAACGCTTTGCTTGCAACTGCACCAGCTTACTGCCCCACCATTCAAAATATACACGTATCCGGTTTGTGACTTAGAGTCATCCAGATCTGTGTCGAAGCTAGCATCGACGTAACCCTTTACGATGAGCTCTTTGTCACCTCCATAAACGAGAAACATTTCCTTGGTCCTTTTCAGGTACTTCAGGATATTCTTGACCGCTGTCCAGTGTTCCATGCCGGGATTACTTTGGTACCTTCCTACCAAACTTACGGCAAGGTTTACATCAGGTCTGGTACACAGCATAGCATACATGATAGACCCTATGGCCGAGGCATAGGGGATGACACTCATCTTTTCTCTATCTTCTGTCATGGTCGGGCATTGAGCCGTGCTCAATCTCGTACCTTGCAATACAGGCAAGAACCCCTTCTTTGACTGATCCATTTTGAACTTCTTCAATATCTTGTCAAGGTACGTACTCTGTGAAAGACCAATGAGGCGTCTCGATCTATCTCTAGAGATCTTGATGCCTAATATATAAGCAGCTTCTCCAAGGTCCTTCATTGAAAAACACTTGTTCAAGTAGGCCTTTATGCTTTTCAAGAATTCTATATCATTTCCCATCAACAGTATGTCATCCACATACAATATGAGAAATGCTACAGAGCTCCCACTCACTTTCTTGTAAATGCAGGCTTCTCCATAAGTCTGCATAAACCCAAACGCTTTGATCATCTCATCAAAGCGAATGTTCCAACTCCGAGATGCTTGCACCAGCCCATAAATCGAGCGTTGGAGCTTGCACACCTTGTCAGCATTCTTAGGATCGACAAAACCTTCCGGCTGCATCATATACAATTCTTCCTTAAGGAAACCATTAAGGAATGTCGTTTTGACGTCCATTTGCCATATCTCATAATCATAGAATGCGGCAATTGCTAACATGATTCGGACGGACTTCAGCTTTGCTACGGGTGAGAAAGTCTCATCGTAGTCAACCCCTTGAACTTGTCGATAACCCTTAGCGACAAGCCGAGCTTTATAGATGGTCACATTACCATCCGCGTCTGTCTTCTTCTTAAAGATCCATTTATTTTCTATGGCTCGCCGATCAACGGGCAAGTCAGTCAAAGTCCATACTTCATTTTCATACATGGATCCTATCTCGGATTTCATGGCTTCCAGCCATTTGTCGGAATCCAGGCCCGCCATTGCTTCTTCATAGTTCGAAGGTTCACCATTGTCTAACAACATGATTTCCAAGACAGGGTTGCCGTACCACTCTGGTGCGGAACGTGTCCTTGTGGACCTACGAAGTTCAGTAGCAACTTGATATGAAGTTTCATGATCGTCATCATCAACTTCCTCTCTAGTCGGTGCAGGCACCTCAGGAACATTTTCTTGAGCTGCACCACTTACCGGTTCAAGAGGTAATACTTCATCAAGTTATACCTTCCTCCCACTTATTTCTTTCGAGAGAAACTCTTTCTCTAGAAAGGACCCATTCTTGGCAACACAGATCTTGCCTTCGGATCTGAGGTAGAAGGTATACCCAACAGTTTCTTTAGGGTATCCCATGAAGACGCATTTTTCCGACTTGGGTTCGAGCTTTTTAGGTTGAAGTTTCTTGACATAAGCATCGCATCCCCAAACTTTTAGAAACGACAGCTTAGGTTTCTTCCCAAACCATAATTCATATGGTGTCGTCTCAACGGATTTCGACGGAGCCCTATTTAAAGTGAATGCGGCAGTCTCTAAAGCATAGCCTCAAAATGATAGCGGTAAATCGGTAAGAGACATCATAGATCGCACCATATCTAATAGAGTGCGATTACGATGTTCGGACACACCATTACACTGAGGTGTTCCAGGTGGCGTTAGTTGTGAAACTGTTCCACATTTTCTTAAGTGTGTGCCATATTCGTGACTCAAGTATTCTCCCCCACGATCTGATCGGAAGAACTTGATTTTCCTGTCACGTTGATTCTCAACCTCACTTTGAAATTCCTTGAACTTTTCAAAGGTCTCAGACTTGTGTTTCATTAAGTAGACATACCCATATCTACTCAAGTCATCAGTGAGGGTGAGAACATAACGATAGCCACCGCGAGCCTCAACACTCATTGGACCGCACACATCAGTATGTATGATTTCCAATAAGTTGGTTGCTCGCTCCATTGTTCCTGAGAACGGAGTCTTGGTCATTTTACCCATGAGGCATGGTTCGCACGTGTCAAATGATTCGTAATCAAGAGACTCTAAAAGTCCATCTGCATGGAGCTTCTTCATGCGTTTGACACCTATGTGACCAAGGCAGCAGTGCCACAAGTATGTGGGACTATCATTATCAACCTTACATCTTTTGGTATTCACACTATGAATATGTGTAGCATTACGCTCGAGATTCATTAGGAATAAACCATTCACCATCGGAGCATGACCATAAAACATATCTCTCATATAAATAGAACAACCATTATTCTCGGATTTAAATGAGTAGCCATCTCGTATTAAACGAGATCTTGATACAATGTTCATGCTCAAAGCTGGCACTAAATAACAATTATTGAGGTTTAAAACTAATCCCGTAGGTAAATGTAGAGGTAGCGTGCCGACGGCGATCACATCGACCTTGGAACCATTCCCGACGCGCATCGTCACCTCGTCCTTCGCCAGTCTCCGTTTATTCCGCAGCTCCTGCTTTGAGTTACAAATGTGAGCAACCGCACCGGTATCAAATACCCAGGAGCTACTACGAGTACTCGTAAGGTACACATCAATTACATGTATATCACATATACCTTTCGTGATGCCGGCATTCTTGTCCGCTAAGTATTTGGGGCAGTTCCGCTTCCAGTGACCACTTCCCTTGCAATAAAAACACTCAGTCTCGGGCTTGGGTCCATTCTTTGGCTTCTTCCTGGCAGCTTGCTTACCGGGCGCGGCAACTCCCTTGCCGTCCTTCTTGAAGTTCTTCTTACCCTTGCCTTTCTTGAACTTAGTGGTTTTATTCACCATCAACACTTGATGTTCCTTTTTGATTTCCACCTCTGCTGATTTCAGCATTGAATACACCTCAGGAATGGTCTTTTCCATCCCCTGCATATTGAAGTTCATCATAAAGCTCTTGTAGCTCGGTGGAAGCGACTGAAGGATTCTGTCAATGACCGCATCATCCGGGAGATTAACTCCCAGCTGAGTCAAGCGGTTATGCAACCCAGACATTTTGAGTATGTGCTCGCTGACAGAACTACTTTCCTCCATCTTACAGCTGAAGAACTTGTCGGAGACTTCATATCTCTCGACCCGGGCATGAGCTTGAAAAACCATTTTCAGCTCTTCGAACATCTCATATGCTCCGTGTCTCTCAAAACGCTTTGGAGCCCCGGTTCTAAGTTGTAAAGCATGCCGCACTGAACGAGGGAGTAATCATCAGCACGTGTCTGCCAAGCGTTCATAATGTCTTGGTTCTGTGGGACAGGTGTGTCACCTAGCAGTGCTTATAGGACATAATCTTTCTTGGCAGCTATGAGGATGATCCTCAGGTTCCGGACCCAGTCCGTATAATTGCTGCCATCGTCTTTCAGCTTGGTTTTCTCTAGGAACGCGTTGAAGTTGAGGACAATGTGGGCCATTTGATCTACAAGATATATTGTAAAGATTTTAGACTAAGTTCATGATAATTAAGTTCATCTAATCAAACTATTAAATGAACTCCCACTCAGATAGACATCCCTCTAGTCATCTAAGTATAACATGATCCGAGTTAACTAGGCCGTGTCCGATCATCACGTGAGACGGACTAGTCAACATCGGTGAACATCTTCATGTTGATCGTATCTTCTATACGACTCATGCTCGACCTTTTGGTCTTCTGTGTTCCGAGGCCATGTCTGTACATGCTAGGCTCGTCAAGTCAACCTAAGTGTATTGCGTGTGTAAATCTGTCTTACACCCGTTGTATTCAAACGTTAGAATCTATCACACCCGATCATCACGTGGTGCTTCGAAACAACGAACCTTCACAACGGTGCATAGTTAGGGGGAACACTTTCTTGAAATTATTACGAGGGATCATCTTATTTAAGCTACCGTCGTTCTAAGCAAATAAGATGTAAAACATGATAAACATCACATGCAATCAAATAGTGACATGATATGGCCAATATCATTTGCTCCTTTGATCTCCATCTTCGGGGCTCCATGATCATCGTTGTCACCGGCATGACACCATGATCTCCATCATCATGATCTCCATCATCGTGTCTTCTTGAAGTTGTCTCGTCATCTATTACTTCTAATACTATGGCTAACGCTTTAGCAATAAAGTAAAGTAATTACATGACGTTTATGTTGACACGCAGGTCATAAATAAATAAAGACAACTCCTATGGCTCCTGCCGGTTGTCATACTCATCGACATGCAAGTCGTGATTCCTATTACAAGAACGTGATCAATCTCATACATCACATATATCATTCATCATTCATCACAACCTTTGGCCATATCACATCACAAAACACTTGCTGCAAAAACAAGTTAGACGTCCTCTAATTGTTGTTGCAAGTTTTTACGTGGCTGCTATAGGTTTCTAGCAAGAACGTTTCTTACCTACGCCAAAACCACAACGTGAATTGCCAATTTCTATTTACCCTTCATAAGGACCCTGTTCATCGAATCCGATCCGACTAAAGTGGGAGAGACAGACACCCGCCAGCCACCTTATGCAACTAGTGCATGTCAGTCGGTGGAACCGGTCTCACGTAAGCATACGTGTAAGGTTGGTCCGGGCCGCTTCATCCCACGATGCCGCCGAATCAAGATAAGACTAGTAACAGCAAGCAAATTGAAAATATCGACGCCCACAACTACTTTGTGTTCTACTCGTGCATAGTAACTACGCATAGACCTAGCTCATGATGCCACTGTTGGGGAACGTAGCAGAATTTTAAAATTTTCTACGCATCACCGAGATCAATCTATGGAGTCATATATCAATGAGGGAAAGAGGAGTGCATCTACATACCCTTGTAGATCAAGAGCGGAAGCGTTCAAGAAAACGGGGTTGATGGAGTCGTACTCGACGTGATTCAAATCACCGAAGACCAAGTGCCGAACAGACAGCACCTCCGCGTTCAACACATGTACGTTTGGGAAGACGTCTCCTCCAACTTGATCCAGCAAGGGGGAAGGAGAGGTTGATGAAGATCCAGCAGCACGACGGCGTGGTGGTAGAAGCAACGGTGATCTCGGTAGGGCTTCGCCAAGCGTTGGGAGACGGAGGAGTGTCACGGGAGGGAGAGGGAGAGGCCAGGGGCTTGGGTGCTCAGCCCTCCCTCCCCCACTATATATAGGGTGCCTAGGGGGGGCGCCGGCCCTAGGAGATCCAATCTCCTAGGGGGGAGGCGGCCAAGGGGGTGCCTTGCCCCCCAAGGCAAGGGTGGCGCCCCCACCCCTAGGGTTTCTAACCCTAGGCGCAGGGGGAGGCCCAAGGGGGGGTGCACCAACCCACTAGGGGCTGGTTCCCCTCCCACTTCAGCCCATGGGGCCCTCCGGGATAGGTGGCCCCACCCGGTGGACCCCCGGGACCCTTCCGGTGGTCCTGGTACAATACCGGTGACCCCCGAAACCTTCCCGATGGCCGAAACTGGCTTTCCTATATATGAATCTTTACCTCCGGACCATTCCAGAACTCCTCGTGACGTCCGGGATCTCATCCGGGACTCCGAACAACTTTCGGGTTACAGTGTGCTAATATCTCTACAACCCTAGCGTCACCGAACCTTAAGTGTGTAGACCCTACGGGTTCGGGAGACATGCAGACATGACCGAGAAGCCTCTCCGGTCAATAACCAATAGCGGGATCTGGATACCCATGTTGGCTCCCACATGCTCCACGATGATCTCATCGGATGAACCACGATGTCGAGGATTCAATCAATCCGTATACAATTCCCTTTGTCAATCGGTACGTTACTTGCCCGAGACTCGATCGTCGGTATCCCAATACCTTGTTCAGTCTCGTTACCGTCAAGTCACTTTACTCGTACCATAATGCATGATCCCGTGATCAACCACTTGATCACATTGAGCTCATTATGATGATGCTTTACCGAGTGGGCCCAGAGATACCTCTCCGTCATACGGAGTGACAAATCCCAGTCTCGATTCGTGCCAACCCAACAGACACTTTCGGAGATACCTGTAATGTACCTTTATAGTCACCCAGTTACGTTGTGACGTTTGGCACACCCAAGGCACTCCTTCGGTATCCGGGAGTTGCACAATCTCGTGGTCTAAGGAAATGATACTTGACATTCAGAAAAGCTACAGTAAACGAACTACACGATCTTTGAGCTAAGCTTAGGATTGGGTCTTGTCCATCACATCATTCTCCTAATGATGTGATCCCATTATCAATGACATCCAATGTCCATAGTCAGGAAACCATGACTATCTTTTGATCAACGAGCTAGTCAACTAGAGGCTCACTAGGGACGTGTTGTGGTCTATGTATCCACACATGTATTACGATTTCCGGATAACACAATTATAGCATGAACAATAGACAATTATCATGAACAAAGAAATATAATAATAACCATTTTATTATTGCCTCTAGGGCATATTTCCAACATTGCTACGACGAGTAAGAGTTACGCTGTAGGGTTACGGTCTACAATCAACTTGCCGTTGGCATTGATGGACTCCACACCCTTATGTTTGTTTCCGCTGAGACTTATGAGGTATATATCAATTTTACGTTATTTATACATGTGATTGCACTTTGATATATACATTGATGTACTGTGTGTGCCAGCATACCGATCCAGGGATGGCACGGATACCCAGAGGCTTGACCGTTTGAGGTCGGGTCGCTACAGAGATGGTATCAGAGCACATATTGACTGTAGGACGCGACCCTAGAAACTGGAAAGCCCTTAGGAAAGAACTCTCTAAAACTTAATTTTCAAAAAGATCCTCTACCTCTCTTCTTTTCTATGTGTTATAAAATCTTTCCTTTTATCTTGAATAGTTAGACAATACCCTTTTCCCTTTGACCACACAAAGGATCAACTGATGAGACCCCTCCGAGAAGGGCAAGATATCGGACTTCGCCATACACTGGAAGAATTGAAGCTACAACAGTCGAAGCCTTTGAAGAATTGAAGAATTTGAAGACACCGACAAATTCCAAGATTTATATGACCTTTAGAGGACTAAACCCTTGTTGTATACTCACGTTAGATGCGATGATTTGTGAGCTGTCATATTTTGTGTGTGTTTTCCGACAGCAACAAATAAAACTTATTTTCAAAACTATATTGTGTGTATTGTGTGTATCTCTCTCTATCTCTCTCGTATCTCATCCCAAAACCCTTGGACCCAATAGATGATGAATGAAGATGGACTTGTATTCTCTGAACCGATCACTCAGTTGGAGGCAGAGCTATGGATTCAAAACATGGAGAATCACTTCAGGAGCAATTTGGTTGCAAGGAAGTATGAGGTTCAATACGCTCTTCAGTACTTTACAAAAAGTGTTGCAACCTGGTGGAAAATGCATCACACCATACAAGGATGTAATCGAGCAAAAACTTCGGAGGAACTGAAGAAGACTTTGTTGGGATCCTGTCTTATCTAGAAGCACAGTGATAAACCAAAGAAGAAACCTTGTGCCTGCAAGATATGCGGAGAAATAGGACATACCCATGAAGAACACAAGGATGGATGCCCTCATTGTGAAGGAAATCACCAAGCTGAAGAATGTCCAACCATGAAGGTTACTTGTTTCTTGTGTGAGGGAACTACGCACTACCCTGCCCAGTGTCATATTTATCCCAAGGTACAAGAAATTACCAAGCAGCAGAAGTAAGCAGTGAAAGAAACCCTCAGGGAAAGTTTAAGAAAATCGATGATGAAAGAAGATGTTGGCGACCCTGATGGAGAAAGCCTAAACAGATTTTACTCCAATGCTTGCTATTCATGTGGAGAAGAAGGACATTTTTCACAATATTGCATGAAGGAAAACCAAGAGTATCTGGGAGACTTCCCGATAGAAGAAGTGGAGTTTGATCCACATGAGATAGAAGAATTGATCGGAAAGAAGAAGTCGAGGAAGAGAAAGGGCATGTATCCCCAGGACAACCCAATTTCTGCAAAAAAGGACCTGAGTCAAATCACTTGTTACAGATGCAAGGATTTAGGTCATTACGCTAGCAAATGCCCAGCAATGGAGCCAAGAACCCAAGGAGCCAAGATAACCACCAGGAAGCCCCTGGATTTGTCTGAAGTCATTTGTTTATGCTGCAAAGGAGTAGGACATTTTGCCAGAGAATGTTCAGACCCGAGGAGAGCTTGAGCAGAGTAGTTGAGATCTTGATATTGGAATAAAGCATGTAATAAAGTTGGAACACACTTTTATTTTCGTTGGGGATGTTGAGTTGAGTTGTGAAATGGAAATTGTAATAGCTCATGAAGCAATAAAAGTTGAGGTGTTTGGAATCTCATATGAAATGTTATGAGTTGTTTGTTGATTGTGAGTGCCTCTCTCACTATGTCACCCAGACTTAAACCTTGAACCCATGGACAAGCTGATTCCAAACCTTTCCCCGAAAAATAACCACATTTCACCCAAGGAAATACATACAGTATCCTAAGTACCCTTCTATCTTATACATGCAGATGACAACCCTTTACGAGTCTTTTCTCAAGGGCTCGGAAACGATCATGACCCTGACTGGTAATCAGGATTACCCAAAAATCCTGAAGGACATGATGAAGCATATTCATCTTGAAGGAGATGCAGTCTACAAGGGTTATCCTTTCATGGAGAATGGAGTTAAACTTTGGTACGTGGAGGTACACCTCCACCATGTGAAGGGAGTTTGCCCAAAGACTATGGGTCAATACTTTTTCATTCCTCGAGTACCACGAGCAACATTCTTTGATTCTATTTGTGAAGCTGCCATGGAAGCCATACGTCAGATGGGAGAAATACTAGAAGCAAGACTCCATTCTACTCAGGAATACTTGAGGGAGGTGCATGCAGAGATGATTGAGATGAAGCTCATGGCCACCATGATGAAGCAAAACATCGATGATTTGAAGGATCACATCGCACAATTCTAGTGGGACTGAAGCATCTTAAAGTAGGACAAAAGAATAAAGATGGAAGTAATGCTTGGCCATGCCAAACTATGTGGGTGGCAGCTTTTGTAATAGTGTACCTTTGAAATTTGAGTTTTGAGTAGTGGTTAAGGATGTAATAAAGGATTTGATATGAAGAGAATATGAATTATGGATGAACCAGTGCATTTTTTGGCGATACTTTTTTGTGTGAACACTTGACCAATGGAAAAGAAAATGTATTCCATAGAGTGGAATTTGGACAAATGAGTTGGAGTTTTGTTTTAGTTATGATGGTTACCCCAAGAGTATGAAGGAATGAAGTACTATTGGATTTAAAGGAGATGTAATATTGGAATATGAAACAATAGTAACTCCAAGGATGGGTTAAATATATACAAGTGTTGAAGTGGGCCATAACCCACTGGACCCAGGATTTGATAAGGAAACAAGCACAATCTTGTTGAAGAACATAATTATGAAAGAAGCTATGATTTCATCAGCATACGTTTCATAGGAGGTTACGTAAAACCTGAGAGTTGTGAAGAAATGATAGAGATTTTGTGTGGCTTGCAGAACCAAGGGATTTATCCGAACCCGGTTCGTGGAGAAGAGAAGTTCTGCAATGCTTGTGAGGATGCCCAAGTGTTAGAAAACGTGATTCACTATTTGCGTATGTGGTAATGATTCAAGTACGGGATGGATTGGCCCCCATATCGGAGACTTCTGTCATGAACTATCATATGTTGATGGAAAATCAGATAGCCTTAAAACCCTAGAAGAGTGTCGACACGACAAGCCAAAAGCCTTAGAATGGCAGGACGATGGAAACCCTGTACAAGCACTTGTTGCCAATCATAGGTTATGTGGTGAGGTTCAGCCCAGACCCATTTCCTGCAGGAGAAACCAAAATTTGTCGACCACCATGAGGTTTTCGATAGTTGTTTAGCATTGGCGCCAGACATGTCAAGTCTCAGAAGGATCCTATTTTGATGCAAGGACTCTTGATTTTGAGGAAAAGGCCATGCCCTTACCAGAAGAGCAAAAGTGAAGGAGTTATCTCGGAGAATATGAGAAGACCGACACCGTCAACGCAAAGGATGGAGTACATGAGTTTTGTGGGAACCGTGACCATGCTTTTAAGGGTGGTAGCACCCCATACCTCTTGGGTTGATTAATGGATTTCCAAGAAGACCCCCCAAACCTAACCTTCTTTCTAGCCTCTCCGAATCTCAAGGACGAGATTCATTTTAAGGGTGGTAGTTTGTAACATCCCAAAATTCTAAATTTTGGAATGTTATACTAAATAATTAATTATGACTGTTTGTTTGATTGTTGTGTGAAAGATGGTGTGAAATTGAGTGGAAATTGATTTTTTTTAAAGTTGAATGAGAGGGAATAAAAGGACTTTCCCAAAACTTTCATCTTGCATTTTTCTTGATCTCCATGAATTCAAAGTCATGTCATCACAAGACCCTAGAGTGAAGATAATATGACTTCTTCCATTTGAAGAAATAAAAAAGGGGTTGAAAATGATTTGAATTCCATTTGAAATATTTCAAACTTAGAAACTTTAAGCAACTCAATGAGTTCATGAGGGAAGATAAAATGACTTCTTCAAATTCTAAGAAAGAGAGTTGGAAGTTTCAAAGGAATAATTTGAAGTCACTTTGAAGTTATTTGAATTTCCAAGTTTCAAATCCTCTTGGAAAATTATTTAGTTTTAATTCAAATTATTTTTCTCCTAAAAATAAATAAATAAATGGAAATAAGGGTAAAATGATTCCCTTCAATGGAAAATTAGGAGAAAATAAATTTGAAATCATTTTGCTATTTAAAAAATGATTTTTATTGATTTTAAAAGCAACAGTAGCACTGTTTGACTTTTATGAATTTTTATGGAATTTAGTTGAACTTGAGAAATAGTTCATCTTATTCTTGGTAATTTTCTGAACATTTTGGTATATAATATGCCTATGTAATTTTTTTATTTACTTTATTCTACTGCAGTTTTCCTTTATGTTTTTTTAAAAGAAAAAAAAATGCACACACGCACCGCCTGGACCGGGACACTGTTCGGCCCAGAGGCAAACGAGCCGGCCCGCTCCGCCTTTCAGCCCACGGTCTGCCCCGCGCCCGAGCGCCCTTTGCGTCGGTCGACTGCCAGCGCCTCCCCCTCGCTATCCTCTCGCCGCTGCCGCTTACTAGCGGGGCCCATCCCCAGGTCGCTCCCAACCTCCCGCCGCGCCGCTCGGAACGAGCTCGCGCGTGTGCCGCCCGCAACTGTCGGCCGCTCCGCTCGGGATAGAGCTCATCCCCTCACCACCGGAGCACCGGACTACACCTATAAATGCCCCGACTCCCCTCTGTCGATCTCGCCGTCTCGCATCTACCCATGCCGCTTGTAGCCGCCTCCTCGTCGTTTGCATCTCGCCGGAGCCGAGGTCTTCGACGGTCCATTCCGTCGTCAGTGAGCCCCTCCCGTACCTACCTTCATCTTCTATCGACTCTCCTACTCCTCTCACATCTCCTTGACATCTTGCTTTGTCTTAGTTCGAGCCGGAACAATGCCTCGATCGACACCGACCTCGCCGGAGCGCCCGGAGAATAGGAGCTCCGCCGCCTTCGCCCCTCTCGACTCCGACGCCCCGAGGAACCCCGCCACCACCACCGAGCGCGTCGCGTCGCGCCGCATCTCCCCATCGCCTTTCCTGCCGCCGAGGACCGCCGCAACCGCCGCCCCACCGATGGAGAACCCCGCCGGAGCACGAAGCCCCTCGTCCTCGCGCCGCCCATCCGGACGCCCCGAGGATCCCCGCCACCACCACCGCGACGCCCGCGCCATGCCGCATCCCTCCATCCACTTCGCCACCGTCGAAGCCCGCCGGAACCGTCGCCCCGTCGACGCAGAGGTCCTAGCCAACACCGGCGCCGCCATAGTTACCCTCTGTGAGCCGCCCCGCCTCCTCGTTCTTTTCTAAGTCTAGGTTTTTTTGTAAACCGTTACACAAAAAACCCATCGGTTTTATTTTTACCGGTCGGTTCACTTAGTTTAGCCGCGGTAGCCCTTTTTCTTATATGTCGACCGTTTGCCGATTAAGCTCCGCAACGAATGGGTATGCACCAATAGGAATTTGCCACGTGTTAGGGACCTATTTGCGATAGTTTTCTTCACTGTTTAGTCCCTGTAATTAGCAGATTAGTCCCTAAACTTAGAAGAGCCACAACTTTTTAACCATAAGTCCAAATTCGACGAAACTAGCAGAAAATTTTTCGCCTCGAATAGCTATATCCAGAGAACCAGCTTTGAAATTTTTTGGCCAATTTCAAATTTTAATTTATTCAGGTTCGAATTCATACTTCAACTGGCCATATCTCCTAAACCGTAGCTCCGATTGATGTGATTCTTTTTGCACCATGTCACCATAGCCAAACCCTACCACTTGGACCATTGTCACATATTTTCACACACCTAGGATATGTCCATGATAGTTTTATTACTATGCAAGTATGCACGATAGATCACATCACGGTTTTGCACCTTATGTCACTTATTGTTGGCACCTAGAATTATTTGCATGCAAGTTATGTGTGTTGGGTTTCCATTTGGTTTTCTGAGTCCTTTTTGTTGCATGTTATTGCTCTCTGGAATGATTGCTTATGTACGTTATTTTACTTTGATGATAGACTGTCCGGAGTGCGAAGCCGAGTAATATCGATCTCTAGAATTCAACTATCAGTATCAAGGCAAGTTCACATTTGACCATTCTTCCAATTACCTATGTTTATATTATGCACTTAGTCATTTTGTGGTAGGATTGCATGGTAGGATTTATTGTTGCCAGATGGCTATGCCGTTACCTAGTAGTTCATTTGAGGTAGGTCTGATCTAGACATCCTTGTCACCACCATGTAAGTTTATTTTTGCCTCGCTAAATGTAGACGTGGTTTGGGAAGCGAACATGGCGAGACATGAGTGACAAAGTAGTAACCAGGACCAAGACTTGTAAATGAACTACCTGGTCGGTATTTGGTTTGAATGGTGGTGAAGTACAGTGGGAGCATGCATGGTTAATCCATGGTGGTGCACCACTAGTGGTCGGCCGCCCAGGCTCAAAGAGATCAATCGTATTCTCATTTAGATGCTTCCGTGTACAGCCACAAGACAATATGAGCTCTGGCTTAGTTGAGTAGATAGTGTGACCTCTTTCGGGATAGGCTAGTAGATGTAGAATGAGTAGGTGTACCGGCCTATCCGTGGGTTAAGGGGAAATACTTTCGAAAGACTATGTCTCGGTCATCCTGTTCTCAAACACCAGGCAGTGCGAGAATTTCAAGGGAGGTGAGTCTTGTGGGGAAAAGTGCGCAAACCTCTGCAGAGTGTTAAAACCTAATCGTTTAGACGTGTCCCGGGTTACGGACAACTTGAGCATCTAGTAGTGGAAATGCTGGGAGATCTCATCACTCTTAATTAAACAGTTGGGTTGTAAATGAAACTTCGGGAATGGATTGAGTTGGGTTTACCAACTCATCCTATGCTATACAATAGTGGTAGAATAATATCTTTTATTCTAGGGAAAAACTAGATTTATGCAAAAACTAAACTTAGAGCTTTCCACCAGCAAAATTGCATGTATAAATAGGTTCATTATTCTTATGATGTGACTTGCCAGTACATTCAATGTACCGACCTACAGGGCTGCAACGTCTTATGTTGCAGGGATTTTCTTCGACGAGTAAGAGTTACGTTGTAGGGTTACGGTCTACACTCAACTTGCCGTTGGCGTTGATGGACTCCACACCCTTATGTTTGTTTCCGCTGAGACTTATGAGGTATATATCAGTTTTACGTTATTTATACATGTGATTGCACTTTGATCAATACATTAATGTACTGTGTGCCAGCATACCGATCCAGGGATGGCACGGATACACAGAGGCTTGACCGCTTGAGGTCGGGTCGCTACAGAAACGATATCATGAATTTAAGCAACTTGATCATGAGCATGTTGCACAAGTTTGGGAGAGGATGAAATTAATGATACGTAATTGCCCTACTCATGGGTTAAACTTATGGATGATCATACAAAATTTTTATGCTGGATTGAATTTTGCTTCTAGAAATCTTTTAGATTCGGCCGCGGGAGGCACTTTTATGGAAATCACTTTATGAGAAGCTACTAAACTCCTAGATAACATTATGGTTAATTATTCTCAATGGCACACCGAAAGATCTACTAGTAAAAAGGTTCATGCTATAGAAGAAATTAATGTTTTGAGTGGAAAGATGGATGAACTTATGAAATTGTTTGCTAATAAGAGTGTTTCTTATGATCCTAATGATATGCCTTTGTCTTCTTTGATTGAGAATAATAATTAATCTATGGATGTGAATTTTGTTGGTAGGAACAATTTTGGTAACAATGGTTATAGAGGAAACTTTAATCCTAGGCCGTTTCCTAGCAATTCCTCTAATAATTATGGTAATTCCTACAACAACTCTTATGGGAATTTTAATAAGATGCCCTCTGATTTTGAGACTAGTGTTAAATAATTTATGATTTCGCAAAAGAATTTCAATGCTTTGCTTGAAGAAAAATTGCCTAAGATTGATGAGTAGGCTAGGAACATGGATAGAATTTCTCTTGATGTTGATTCTTTGAAACTTAGATATATTCCACCTAAGCATGATATCAATGAGTCTAAGCCATGAGAATTTCCATTGATGAGTGCAAAGAAAGAACCGCTAGGATGCATGCTAAAAAGGATTGCTTTATAAAAGCGTGTTCTTCTAGTTTTCACGATAATAAGGATGAAGATCTAAAAGTGATTGATGTGTCTCCTATTAAATATTTGTTTTTCAATATGAATCTTGATAATGATGGGACTGGAGATGAGTCAACTTTAGCTAAAAGGCGTCCCAATGATTCGGAGTTTTTAGATCTTGATGCAAAAATTAATAAAAGTGGGATTGAAGAGGTCAAAACTTTACATATCAATAAACCCACTATTTTGCATTTCAAGGAATTTAATTATGATAATTACTCTTTGATAGATTGTATTTCCTTGTTGCAATCCGTGCTAAATTCTCCTCATGCTTATGATCAAAATAAAGCTTTTACCTAACATATCGTTGATGCTTTAATGAAATCTTATGAAGAAAAGCTTGAATTAGAAGTTTCTATCCCTAGAAAACTTTATGATGATTGGGAACCTACTATTGAAATTAAAATTAAAGATCATGAATGCTATGCTTTATGTGATTTGGGTGCTAGTGTTTCCACGATTCCAAAAACTTTGTGTGATGTGTTAGGTTTCTGTGAATTTGATGATTGCTCCTTAAATTTGCATCTTGTGGATTCCACCATTAAAAAACCTATGAGAAGGATTAATGATGTTCTTATTGTTGAAAATAGGAATTATGTTCCCGTAGATTTCATTGTTCTTGATATAGATTGCAATCCTACATGTCCTATTATTCTTGGTAGACCTTTCCTTAGAACGATTGGTGCAATTATTGATATGAAAGAAGGAAATATTAGATTCCAATTTCCCTTAAGGAAAGGCATGGAACACTTTCCTAGAAAGAAAATTAAATTACCTTACGAATCTATTATGAGATCCACTTATGGATTGCATACCAAAGATGACAATACCTAGATCTGTTCTTGTTTTTATGCCTGGCGAGGGGCGTTAAACGATAGCGTTTGTTGGGAGGCAACCCAATTTTATTTTTGTTTCTTGCTTTTTGGTTCTGTTTAGTAATAAATAATTCATATAGATTCTGTTTAGATGTGGTTTTATGCTTTTAATTAGTGTTTGTGCCAAGTAGAACCTTTGGGAAGACTTGGGGGAAGTTTTTGTGATCTTGCTGTAAAAAACAGAAACTTTAGCGCTCACGAGATTTGCTGCCATTTTTTTACTGGAGAGTGCAATTAGGTTGATTTTTTTTGAAGATGATTAATAGACAAATTCCTCACGTCCACCAATTTATTTGAGAATTTTTGGGGTTATAGAAGTATTCGAAACCTACAGATTACTACAGTCTATTCTGTTTTTGACAGATTCTGTTTTTCGTGTGTTGTTTGCTTATTTTGATGAATCTATGGCTAGTATCGGGGGGTATGAACCATAGAGAAGTTGGAATACAATAGTTTTAACACCAATATAAATAAAGAATGAGTTCATTACAGTACCTTGAAGTGGTGGTTTGTTTTCTTATACTAACGGAGCTCATGAGATTTTCTGTTGAGTTTTGTGTTGTGAAGTTTTCAAGTTTTGGGTAAAGATTTGATGGATTTTGGAATAAGGAGTGGCAAGAGCCTAAGCTTGGGGATGCCCAAGGCACCCCAAGGTAAAATTAAAGGACAACCAAAATCCTAAGCTTGGGTATGCCCCGGAAGGCATCCCCTCTTTCGTCTTTGTCCATCGGTAACTTTACTTGGTGCTATATTTTTATTCACCACATGATATGTGTTTTGCTTGGAGCGTATTGTATGATTTGAGTCTTTGCTTTTTAGTTTACCACAATCATCCTTGTTGTACACACCTTTTGGAGAGACACACATGAATCGGAATTTATTAGAATACTCTATGTGCTTCACTTATATCTTTTGAGCTAGAAATTTTTGCTCTAGTGCTTCACTTATATCTCTAAGAGCACGGTGGTGGTTTTATTTTATAGAAATTATTGATCTCTCATGCTTCACTTATATCATTTTGAGAGTCCTTTAGAACAGCATGGTAATTTGCTTTGGCTATAAAATTAGTCCTAATATGATAGGCATCCAAGATGGATATAATAAAAACTATCATAAAAAGTGCATTGAATACTATGAGAAGTTTGCTACTTGATGATTGTTTTGAGATATGAAGATGGTGATATTAGAGTCATTCTAGTTGAGTAGTCATGAATTTGAGAAATACTTGTTCTAAAGTTTGTGATTCCCATAGCATGCATGTATGGTGAACCGTTATGTGAAGAAGTCGGAGCATGATTTATTTATTTATTGTCTTCCTTATGAGTGGCGGTCGGGGATGAGCGATGGTCTTTTCCTAGCAATCTATCCCCCTAGGAGCATGCGCGTAGTACTTTGTTTCGATAACTAATAGATTTTTGCAATAAGTATGTGAGTTCTTTATGACTAATGTTGAGTCCATGGATTATATGCACTCTCACCCTTCCACCATTGCTAGACTCTCTAGTACCACGCAAGTTTCGCCAGTACCATAAACCTTCCTCAAAACAGCCACCATACCTACCTATTATGACATTTTCATAGCCATTCCGAGATATATTTTCATGCAACTTAGCACCGTTCTATTTGTTATGACACGCTTCATCATTGTCATATTGCTTTGCATGGTCATGTAGTTGACATCGTATTTGTGGCAAAGCCACCTTTATAATTCTTTCATACATGTCACTCATGAGTCATTGCACATCCCGGTACACCGCCGGAGGCATTCACATAGAGTCATATTTTGTTCTAAGTATCGAGTTATAATTTTTCGAGTTGTAAATAAATAAAAGTGTGATGATCATCATTGTTAGAGCATTGTCCCATGTGAGGAAAGAATTATGGAGACTATGATTCCCCCACGAGTGGGGATGAGACTCCGGACGAAAGAAAAAAAAGGAAAAAAAGGCCATAAAAAAGAGAAGGCCCAAAAAATGAGAGAAAAAGAGAGAAGGGACAATGTTACTATCCTTTTACCACACTTGTGCTTCAAAGTAGCACCATGATCTTCATGATAGAGAGTCTCCTATGTTGTCACTTTCATATACTAGTGGGAATTTTACATTATAGAACTTGGCTTGTATATTCCAATGATGGGCTTCCTCAAAATGCCCTAGGTCATCGTGAGCAAGCAAGTTGGATGCACACCCACTTAGTTCTTTTGTTGAGCTTTCATACACTTATAGCTCTAGTGCATCCGTTGCATGGCAATCCCTACTCACTCACATTGATATCTATTGATGGGCATCTCCATAGCCCGTTGATACACCTAGTTGATGTGAGACTATCTTCTCCTTTTTGTCTTCTCCACAACCACCATTATATTCCACCTACAGTGCTATGTCCATGGCTCACGCTCAGGTATTGCGTGAAGATTGAAAAAGTTTGAGAACATCAAAAGTATGAAACAATTGCTTAGCTTGTCATCGGGGTTGTGCATGATTTAAATATTTTTTGCGGTGAAGATGGAGCATAGCCAGACTATAAGATTTTGTAGGGATAACTCTCTTTGGCCATGTTATTTTCAGAAGACATGATTGCTTTGCTAGTATGCTTGAAGTATTATTAATTTTATGTCAATATTAAACTTTTGTCTTGAATCTTTCAGATCTGAACATTCATGCGACAATAAAGAAAATTACATTGATAATTATGCTAGGTAGAATTCCACATAAAAAATTCTGTTTTTATCATTTACCTACTCGGGGACGAGCAGGAATTAAGCTTGGGGATGCTTGATACGTCTCCAACGTATCTATAATTTTTGATTGTTCCATGCTATTATATTATCTGTTTTGGATGTTTAATGGGCTTTAATATACCTTTTTATATTATTTTTGGGACTAACCTACTAACCAAAGGCCCAGTGCAAATTGCAGAAAAGGAATATCAAACGGAATCCAAACGGAATGAAACCTTCGGGAGATTTATTTTTGGAACAAACGCGACCTAGGAGACTTGGAGTGGATGTAAAGAAAGAAGCGAGGAGGCCACGAGGCAGGGAGGTGCGCCCCCACCCTCGTGGGCCCCTTGCAGCTCCACCGACGTACTTCTTCCTCCTATATATACCCATATACCCCGAAAACATCCAGGAGCACCTTGAAACCCTATTTCCACCGCCGCAACCTTATGTACCCACGAGATCCCATCTTGGGGCCTTTTTCGGCGCTCTGCCGGATGGGGAATTGATCACAGAGGGCTTCTACATCAACACCATAGCCTCTCCGATGATGTGTGAGTAGTTTACGATAGACCTTCGGGTCCATACTTATTAGCTAGATGGCTTCTTCTCTCTCTTTGGATCTCAATACAAAGTTCTCCTCGATTCTCTTGGAGATCTATTCGATGTAATTCTTTTTGCGGTGTGTTTGTCGAGATCCGATGGATTGTGGATTTATGATCAAGATTATCTATGAACAATATTTGATTCTTCTCTGAAATCTTTTATGCATGATTTAAATATATTTGCAAGTCTCTTCGAATTATCAGTTTGGTTTGGCCTACTAGATTGATCTTTCTTGCAATGGGAGAAGTGGTTAGCTTTGGGTTCAATCTTGCGGTGTCCTTTCCCAGTGACAGCAGGGGCAGCAAGGCACGTATTGTATTGTTGCCATCGAGGATAAAAAGATGGGCTTTATATCATATTGCTTGAGTTTATCCCTCTACATCATGTCATCTTGCCTAACGCATTACTCTGTTCTTATGAACTTAATACTCTAGATGCATGCTGGATAGCAGTCGATGTGTGGAGTAATAGTAGTAGATGCAGAATCATTTTGGTCTACTTGTCGCGGACGTGATGCCTATATACATGATCATGCCTAGATATTCTCATAACTATGCGCTTTTCTATCAATTGCTCAATAGTAATTTGTTCACCCACCATAGAATTTGCTATCTTGAGAGAAGCCACTAGTGAAACCTATGGCCCCCGGGTCTATTCTCCATTATATTATTCTCCCGTCAACAAGCTATTCTGCCGCTATTTATTTTGCAATCTTTATTTTCCAATCTATACAACAAAAATCCCAAAAATATTTGTCTTATTATTTTTATCAGATCTCACTTTCGTAAGTGACCGTGAAGGGATTGACAACCCCTTTATCGCGTTGGTTGCGAGGTTCTTGTTTGTTTGTGTAGTCGCCTACTGGATTGATACCTTGGGTCTCAAAAACTGAGGGAAATACTTACGCTACTGTGCTACATCACCCTTTCATCTTCAAGGGAAAACCAACGCAAGCTCAATAGGTAGCATCAGCTTGTCAGTGGGTCAGATAGGCGCCTATGATATGTCGACACGTGTGACAGCCCACCACCGGCCCATTTAGCTTACAAAGGCCGGCCTGTTTGACTTGGTCAAAAGTTAGCGGGCTGGCACATGAAAAGCTTGTTAACGGTCTCTTCGCAAATAGCCCATTTTACAGCCTAGTAACTCACGACCCGTTAGGGCCTACCTGAAATCGGCCCAACAACGTCATGTGGACCATCGAATATAACACCAGCCTGTTTCACTTTCGGCCCATGTATGGCCCATGATGTCTTTCGGCCCATATGAGTCCTTCGTATATTTAGGCCCTTTAGAGGCCCATGGTGATTCTAGCCCATAATGAATAGTAAATTTCTTTGTACCCGTTAATGGCCCATGATTCACATGGGCCGTTTCCACCCCGTGTTAGCTTTCGGCCTACTGACGGCCCATACGTTCTTGGGCTCCTTTCCGACCCTCGATTACTTCCGACCCGTTACTGGCCTACTCCCCTAATGGGCCAAATTCGGCCCATGGCAAGAGTCGGCCCGTTTCTGGCCTGTTAAGCCGTTGCGCCGTTTCCAGCCCGTCCTATATTCTGGCCCATTAACGACCCGTTATGCCTATGAGAATTAAGCCTCTGCTAACCTCCGGCCTGTTAACGACCCGTTACCGTGCTGGGCCGATACCAATTATGCCCGTTTACGGCCCATGTAGAACCATTTATCCGACGGCCCGAGGCCCACCGATTCTACGGCCGTGTTGGAGGCCCATTTAAAGATGGCCCGTAGGAGGCCCATGGATCCTACGGCCCGTAGCAGGGTCAAGGTTACCACGGTCCATATATGGCCCATGGTTGTTGTGGCCATTAGCAAACCAGGGAAAAAGAAGACTAGGAAATAAATAAGCTCGAAACTAACGCTAGGCTATTAAGGCGATTGCACAGATTACATCCACTAGGCATCAAAGATCGCCACCAGTGCAAATATAGGGAACACCCTACACTATACAAAAGTGGCTTGCTGTTTTCTTCAGCCGGTGGCTGCATGTTAAGAACAAATTTTGTATCGCAACAAACCAAATTACAACTATAAAACAAAAGGAAGGTTGGCATAAAAGTTAACAGTCTGGCAGACAAATGCACCACCAGAAGTTTAGAAGCTCAGTTCATTTGACCTGACTCTTACGTTTTCATGATGTATTGTCCGATGGAGAACCATAACTTTCGCCTTCATTTCTCCTAGGCTCCCGAACAACATAGCAAATGTCTGATAGTCTAGTTTCAAAACCATGCATATCTTGACGACATCGAACAATGTCTATCCTTGTTTCACAAAGGGTCTCTGTTAGGGAACGGACTTGTGTCTGGAGCGCAGATATAACATTGTTTTGAGCTTGCATATCTTGATCATGAGGCAGTTTGGACGAGATTGCCTTAACAACCAACCCAATATTACGCAGGAACGTGCTTTTGGCACTGTTAGTGGATAGGTACTGACCCACTGCAGCAAGAGCTGACATTGCGGTTATAGTTGCCTCGCCACCTTCAGAAGGTGGCGGTTCCACCATTTTTTCATAGCTTGCTGAAAAGTTGAGTTTTTACATTAGTAGTACCAGAACGTAAGATATTAAGGAGGCAGCAAAACCAAACAAAATACCTTTGGTCTATATACAGAACTTATTCTGGTGAACCCATGTAAAATGTTAGTTGTATTTTACTGCAAAGTACATAATAAAACCAGGTTCCAAACATATGACCATGTACCATGGCTAATGTATTGTCTATTTCTTCACATTGTATTGACAGCTAAGGATAAAGAGACAAAGTTTGTAATAAGGTAAGCATAGTATGACATCATTCATATCACAAAACAACTGAGAACAGACAAACAAGTAATTGTAATGTTGTGTGGGCAAGTCCAGCATGGAACTAGATTACAGGTCAAGATCAAAGGAACATCACTCCTCTCTTTTAAACCTTGTAAGGTGCAATGATACACTAAGACAATTGTGTATAAAATTGAAAAGAGTAATAGACATTGTCTGCAAACCATGAAGTTCAAGGCACAAGTCAGAGTAAGTAGTAGTTAAAAGGCATGAGGATTAAGTACTTACAACATCAGCTTTAACTGGTGTAGTTATGTCCTTCATCTTGCTGGTGTGACAATCCTTGAAGATTTCCACAACATTTGGTTCAGGTACTTTTTGGTCCTTGCGGGCTTTCCTCTGCATTTGGAACAAGTCAATATAGATCTGATAATATGGTACAACGAAAAGAGTGAAACAATAGCTAATTACAAGAGCCTCGTAGTGTGCAATATAGCTACAAGATCCTGTCGTCTGTTGGAATTTCACTTTCGTATGGTTGGCCTTGTTCTTTGAACAGTTCACCTAAAAGAAGATAGATTTGTGTGGCACATGCGTAAATAGGACTTCAACACGTGATCTGATCACACATATATATAATGTACCTGATACTTTGGATCAGACCAGCGTTTAACGAGGCCTCTCCAGTCTTCATCCGATATATTTTCCACTGGAGATGTTAGGGCAAGTTCACTGTTAGCCTTGCCTTCAAAGTGAGTTTTCCTCAAGTTATACCGATACTGTCGTAGAGCAGACTTGAAAACATGGTTGCAAGCTTGTCTGGTTGCATCATCTTGGCTATCCAACTTGAAACTCATTTGTTGAAAATTATGGGAGTCTCATTATCAGCAACCTAGAAAGTATTGGACAGAGCAAGACGATATCACTAGTTTCCATACATAACCATACTTACAAATAAATGGTCGAGGAAGGTGTTGAACTGGGTTTCGTCTTTGTCATTCCTGTACTGAATCCTTGTTGGGAGGATATGTACATGACACCTAACGAAAACCGCTGCCTCCGATACTAACTTGGCTGACTCTGTAGCATTACGTGACCTTTTTAAACCTGCCTCAAAATGGATCTCAATTCTTCCTCCTCTAGATTTAGTTAACCTATCGAGCATTATCCCTGATGTTTGTTTCCTCTTGCGCCTAGGTGCTAGTCCAACAACGAACATCGGAAGTGTTAGTGTACATCAAACTATGAGACTACATATAAATAAGCATGCAACTGTAACTTGACTCCAGCAACTACCTTCTTGCCATTGAAGCTCACAAAGTTCATCTAATCTTGCCTACTCATCTTGTGTCAAGAGTGCTTCGAAAGTAGTGTAAGGTGGCAAGGGAGCTTGGGAACGTGCTGCTAGCTGAGTTGACCAACGAGTAAATCGTGCAACTGGTGGTACTGTGGAGGGTGTTGCAACAACTAAGGCTGTCTCTGCTTATTTGGTGGCAGCTATTTGTTTTTGTTTGGCTTGGTCTGCAGCTCGTGTAGCACGGGATACCCTATCGGTACAATTTTCGCTGGACTTTGACCTTCTATTGCACCATCAGTACCAGCAGAATCTGCAGGATTCTTCTGCTTTCCTCTCCCTATCGTTCTATGTTGCTTCCTCTTTCTATGTGCCATGTTAAGTCAAGCCGATAAAAAAACGGATAACAATTTAGTTCTTCAGAGCAAATTGATGCGTGATACAGACGAACTGAACTTTGATGTTAGACAACCACATGATAGGAGGATGTAATATGTACGAAAAACAAGACAACATGAGATAACCAGAACTATGATGTGTAAACTAAGCAGAAGACATTTCACTAAATTAGAAGCAATGCAATGGAAGGTAGACACCATATGAAAGATGCTACAAATATCGCTCTGCCAAGTTAACAGTGTCTCATCATAAATGCCGTTTAAACAAATGTGAAGCAGTACAAGAAATAAATCATATGCAAGATGTAAACTACATCATACTACCAAGTTAGAGGTCTCTCGTCATTAGTGCCATTGCATATTCATAGCTTATGATGTGTAAACTAAGGAGAAGACATTTCAACAAATTAGAAGCAATGAAAGCTAGACACCATATGAAAGATGCAACGAATATCATTCTACCAAGTTAAAACTGTCTCGTCAGAAGTGCCATTTCAAAAAATTAGAAGTAGTACAAGCTAGAAAAGAATGTGAGATGTAACCTATATCACACTCCCAAGTCAAACATGTCTTATGATAAGTGATTGTTGCAGGTTACACAACAGTAGTACTTTGATGTAAGAACATGGTGTGATAGACAGATATTGTATGTTCTAGAAATAGGAACACGTGTCTTAGTCACAAGTATAATGTGTAAAGCAAGCAGATGAAATTCAACAAAATTAGAAGCAATACAAGATAGACATCCTACATAACATGCAACCACATATAACAGTGCCAAGTTAGAGGCAGCACCTGTGATGGTGCACTAGGGGAGACATGCTCATCACCAACACAACTACGTTGAGTGTCTATGCATGTGTTGTCTTGGAAATCATCTTGGGGGGATGGAGGAGTAGAATCTATAGAGGCCCTCCGTTTGGAAGGAGCACCTTTGTAACTCCCACAATGCGGCTATATCTCCCACGTGTCGGGGCACGTCCTAGAGGCATAGCCGCATGGTAGGTTTGTCGCAAGAGGGGTAATCTTCACACAATCCCATGTACTGAATAAGAAAGGGATAAAGAGTTGGCTTACAATCGCCACTTCACACAAATACAAGTTAAACATACATCATCCAAATTACAATCAAGGTCCGACTATGGAACCAAAAATAAAAGAAGAAAACCCCAAATGCTAGATCCCCGATCGTCCCAACTGGGCTCCACTACTGCTCAACAGGAAAAGACACAAAACAACAATCAAGAACTTCATCGAGCTCCTGCTTGAGCTCGGTTGCGTCACCTGCACTAGTATCATCGACACCTGCAACTGTTTGGAAGTATCTGTGAGTCACGAGGACTCAGCAATCTCACACCCGCGAGATCAAGACTATTTAAGCTTATGGGTAGGAAAGGGGTAATGAGGTGGAGCTGCAACAAGCACTAAGCAAATATGGTGGCTAACATACGCAAATAGGAGCAAGAAGAGAAGCAACACAACGGTCGTGAAGCTAGAAGTGATCAAGAAGTGATCCTGAAACTACTTACGTTCAAACATAACACAAGACCATGTTCACTTCCCGGACTGCGCCGAAAAGAGACCATCGTGGCTACACACACGGTTGATGCATTTTAATCAAGTTAAGTGTCAAGTTCTCTACAACCGGACATCAACAAATTCCCATCTGCCACATAACCGCTGGCACAGCTTTGGAAAGTTCAAACCCTGTAGGGGTGTCCCAACTTAGCCCATCACAAGCTCTCACGGTCAACGAAGGATATTCCTTCTCCCGGGAAGACCTGATTAGACTCGGAATCCCGGTTACAAGACATTTCGACAATGGTAAAACAAGACCAGCAAAGCCGCCCGATGTGCCGACAATCCCGATAGCAGTCGCACATATCTCTTTCTCAGGGCAACACCGGATGAGACTAGCTACGAGTAAACCAACCCTCAAGTTTCCCCGAGGTGGCCCCGCAGGCAGCTCGGTTTGGAACAACACTTAGAGAAGCACTAGCCCCTCC